>NC_051048.1:21518589-21881089 GCF_904848185.1 Acanthopagrus latus
TTAAATGCTTTTGAATTCAGTCTTTACTTCTCTGGACAGACGCGTTCAGTGGTAATAGATGCTGCGGTTTTTAACTCAGTTTGATGCTTTAAGGTTTGACCTGTTGCACTGAAACTGTCGTGTTTCTGACAGAGGGTACATTTCACAAAAGGTATTTCTGTGTCAGAATATTTCAGTTCAAGAGTTTTCGGTGAACTCAGACATGTTGAATCAATGTATTGACGGGGGCGTCTTTTGTCATAAACAATCGTTGTCATTGCTCACACAGGTGGAGGTCAGACAGCTACAGAGTCCTTTTGAATGCTGTGTGCATTGAATTCATGTCTTGGCTTGAAAGAGTTGTGCGGTTTGAAAATGGTTATATATTTGGTAGGCGTTCATTTTTTACAAGAGACCCATTTTCTGGCTTCAAAGATTTCGACGCTGATTCAGTTCAAGTTTTGAATCGTTTTCAAAATCGCTCCTTCATGAACAGAAAAAAAGATGATACCGTCTGCGAACAGCCAACGATCAATCTAACGTCCGTGAACTGAACCGCCTGAGACCGACATGGAGAAAAAAAATAGAATTCAATATTCCTGTGTTTGCCTGTATATGATGTTTATACACATGCTACATAATCACTTTAAAGATATCTTAAAGGTGGTTGTCAAACTTGTGATAAAGAGATATAATAGAGGCAAAATATTGCACTGTAACAATACACTTTTACTGGAAATTTAATAAGAATGTACCCCCAAGCATCTTTTTCTGCAATATTATTTTTTTATTTAAAAGTTGCCATGTCAGATAGATACTTATATCCAATACTGGTTGAGCTGTAGTCCAATTTTTATGGAGCTTTCAAATTAAAAGTATAAATCCTTCATCGTCTGATGATTGAACCTCTGAAAAAAATGCTGTTGATTAGCATAATGGGAGGATGTGTAATGTAGGATCTGGGTTTTTCCACACTAGGAACTAAAAGTAAGGAAATCTCGACCACTGCAACTTCGATTCTGACCACTCTTTTAAAAATCTGTCTCTCAGCAATCGTTTTTTTTTTTTTTTTAAATAAAAAAGCAGTTTTATATTGCTGGAAAAACCATTTAAACCTGAAGTTGTGTCATAATCTTCCTTTCTTAAGCCGATTACTTCAGTACGAAGCCCTGAAAACATGACAATCCACTTGTGTATTCATATGAACACACACCTGGTTTGAGACAATTCCTGTGAACAAAGAAGTTTGAAACGTTATATTTTTCAAGGCCACAACTTTGGTCTGCTGCTGTTGCATCAATACAAGACAGCTTGTTATTTCATCAGGCGTATGGATTATAAAATGGCTGAATAAGAGACTGGAGCAGTTGTCTGAGTATTGCACTGCAAACACTATTGCATTTTACATTAGCCGAACATTATTGAGAAGTTATACCTTTCAAATCTGTTTAAGAGCAGACAGCACTTCAAGGTTTAATCAGCACCGTTGAGATCTCGAGTGTTTTCACTGCACAAAATGTACTTGAAGTGTCAGTTAGTCTTCTCACTATAAAAGATCATTGTTAAAAAGGGTGCTTATACTTATTTTCCCCTTTATTTTTAATATTCATGAGCCCGGGGAAAAGAGCGGTTGCATTGTATTGCTGTTATTTTGTTATTTGTAGTGTTCTCAGTTAAATAGAGATGCACATTTTTTGAAAGTCTGGCCCGCCAGTTCTGATTTTTGGTTCATCCTGTTGTCTTCTTTCAAAGAACCACGATTGACAGAATACAAAAAAACAGTTTTGCAACCTGTTGTTGAGTGGAAAATTCATATTGCATGTTACATTTGTACAAAAGTAGGTTACAGGACCTCAAAGTCAAGTGTTCAGTGACTGCTGAGTGTAAACTGGTTGAGCTGGGAGGCTTATAGTTGAAGTCTGTAGTGAGCAGAATAACACACCGGCTGTCCGAGTGTTGACTGAGGAGCCTCCGTATTGTTACTCTGTATTCATAATTCTCGCCTACAATGTTTTATATCCCTGACAAAACCAGATGCAACAGATCAATACAACAACGCTGCTGGTCAGTCTCGACCCAGCGGACTGAACCACAGTGACTATCACAGCGAAGGAGTGGGAGTGATGCCAGACTGTAACATGACTGCGTCCTCCACCTGGACCTGCCGGGTCATGACGTTAAACATGTATATTTATATATATATATATATAAGCATGTATGATGTGTGTGTGTGTGTGTGTATATCAGTCAATAGCAGCCCACTCCATCCATGTGCTGATGCTACTAATTGAACACATGAGCCCACACAGTGTGTCGAGTCAGAGACTGAGATCAGACTGTTTTAACGTTGACCCTGTTCTGATGTTTTCTCCTCATTTAGACGGGAAAATTAAATTGTCAAGTTTGACTCTCGACATTTCAACTGAGACAATAAGCCAAGTTATCTCATAAAAGACTGATAAACCCTGTTGTGGAAGGTCTTTGGTGAAAGACGTGCTTTTTAGTTTCACACAAAATACATTAGTGGGCACTTATTTTTGATGAATTGTACATTTAGTGCCATGGGTTAGATTCTAAGATCACTCATATTGGAAACTAACTGCAGTGAGCAGAAGAGGTCAGACTGTCATTAAGATACGACTGTTAAATGAGAAAGAAATGCAGAGAAAATAACTCAAACAAGAACAATGTTGGAGTGTAAAAAAACAATATGAGAAATGTTCTGTACAAAGATGGTAGATATGAGTGTGGGAGATATGATTTCACAGGGAGTGTTTGGATTCTATAATGGAAGATGGGGTGATAATGATGTTTGGAGTGGAGAAACAGGAGGGAGAATCTGCCAGGTGGAGGGATTTGGGGATACGGCGCTGTAGACCATCACCTGGAGGTACTGTAGGGTTCCTCCTTATCATTCCATCACTCATCCTGGTTGTCCTGCCTCTTAACAGTTACAAAAAACAAAGTGCAGAGGAAATGGTTGAAATCATCTAGATGTTACACAGAAACATAACAAAAGCCTCAACAGTCAATGTTTCCTCAGTAAATTCAGTACGTTACAACAGAGCTGCAAAGATGAATTGATTAGTTGTCAGCTGTTGAATCAACAAACGAAAGTCTGATTTCAGCCTCCTGAATGTGAACAGTTCGTGGTTTCTCTGCTCCTCTTTGACTGAACACTGAATATCTTTGGGTTTCAGACTAACAAGACATTTGAGGACGTAGACCTGGGCTATGGGAGACAGTAAAGGACATTTTATAATCAACTAATCAGTTATTGAGATTATTGAATCAAGTCTCCATCTGATTCAGATGTTTGGGAGGATGCTGTGAAGCTGCTGTGAAGCTCTTGTATTTGTATTATGTGAGAAGAAGTTGGTTAGTTCTGCTGAAACTGTCTCTTAAATGTCTTAGTTTGTTTTTTTTTACATTGAGTCAGCAGCCAAACTGTCTAGAAAGGTTTTTTTTATAACGAGGCCTTGAGAAATCTGTCTGTTATTCCAACTTCTGGAAGTCCAGTCTTACTCAGAAGCTGTGTAGTGGTTCATGGTGCAGCAGTACAGGCCGTGCCTGCTGTCAGATTTAACCCCACCACACCGGGTCTTAGTGTTTTGAATGATTCCACAGATTACTCTGAAGGTACTACATAGCTTCATTTCTTACCTTCTAACTCCTTCCAAGCCTGGGTGCACCCCGAGGTCTTTGGGCAGAGCCCCTCTGTCTGATCCACCGTCTTCACTGAAGACCATGAGACGCCTTTTAGTCAACGTTCTGTGTGGAACAACCTGAGCAGCTGAGGCCAGAGAGCAGGAGCACACTTCACTCTGCCTCTCTAAGGTTCCTGTCGGAGAGGTTTCTTAGTGTGTGTGTTGATGACTTGTTATTTATTTTTAGACGTGCGCTGTAGGCGTTTGAACGTTGTAGCAGGTAGTGTGCGTAACTCAGACACTTTTCCAGTGACGCTCGGACTTGCTGACTTTCTCCCAAGATTTACCTCATGGCTATCTTGATAGATTAATAAAGATATATAAAGATATATTTATCCATCGATATCTTTAACTCTTCTTCATCCCTTCTCTTAACTGTAATGTTAAGGTGATTTTAATAAAAAAATAAAAAAATAAATAAATAAATAAATAAAAATTTGTCAAGAATTACAGAAGACAAACACCCAACAGTGGAGATCAGCTCTGTGGATCACTGCTGCAGTCACGTTGTTAAACAGGAGCGATGATGAATCCACTTTTTAATCTCCGGTTGTAGATCAGAACTTCTGGTTCTGCTCGCTCCTCCAGAATGAGCCGGCTCTGAGCAGACGTCTTCTGGTTTGATAGACAAAACCCTTAGTGGCAGAAATGACACGTTATGCATTGAAGCCATCTCTGTGATGCTGTTTATAACCTTTTTTTGACTCGAGTTGTCATATTAATAACCAGAGGAGCATTACAGACTACAGATATTGTCAGAGATGTTTATGTGAGAGCTCAGGAGACACTCGAATATCCTGAACCTTTGAAGACACTGAAAAGGAAATGATCATCACGCCAGAATAATTTAAACACACAGCATCTATGTGGGTAGCAATATGATAAATATAGAGCAATAATACATGTGTTTGGGTTATTTATTGGTTTTGTTTGAGATCTACCAACATGAATAATGTGTGGTTACGTCATTAACTATTGACAGTGTGCATACTGTTGCTAAAATATTCTGAAGAACTGCAGCGAAATTCACTACAAACAGCAATTTGCATACTTATCCAATAACATGAAAAGAAAGTGACATATTCAGTCACAAAGTCAGAATTATAATGCAGAAAACCCACCTAACAAAACATGTTGTACATGGAGAACAAAAACGCTGTACAAGAGTTCAACCAGACTGACAACTGAAGGGGCAGAGAGAGACAAAGACGCCTCTGAGCAACAGTGGGATAAGAATGTAAGACCAATCATTGGTAAAAGAAACTGGAGGCGTAGAATTTTAATAGGAACAGGTTCCCTTTCTCAGTTAAATGCAAAGTAATGCCTTTTAATGAGCTGCAGTTATCAGCTGTGGTGCTTCAAACCTCCATAAAGAAGCAGGAGGTTGGTCTGTGGTTAGCACAGGGCGGCATCAGCTGAACACACTGCAGACGGACCAGTCACAGTTTGGACCTGTCCAGTCTCACCACTCAGCACACTGCACAGGCCCGGACATATCCTCGGATTATAGTGATAACACTCGAGGGGCGCTTGGCCTTCTCTGGACTGGATGAAGGATTCAGAATCAAAGTTTGATTTTCATGTCAGGGTCTGTGACTTTAGATCATCGGACATTAAAGTGCATAATCACCACGACACGGTGGGGAGTGTTGCTGATGCCGGTCTGTTCTCTGTCCCTTTGTCAGCACTTCCATTAAAATCAGACCAATTAAAATACCCCACTCCCCTTTTTAAATGAAGCAGATGTAAGACAATCATGCTGCCATTAACAGTACAGTTCCAGTTAATCAAATCATAGTGACTGTGTTCATCTCCTGCTCTGGATAAGGCAGAGAGCACATTTAATAATGATAACCACCCCGTTACTGTCCAGCATCGCCTCTCAGAAGAGAGCTTGACTGACCATTTTGTCAATATGTCTGTCTTACTGGAGAGTTCTCTCACCAAGTGTTGTGTAACGCGTTGGATAACATCCATCCGTGATGATGATGATGATGATGATGATGATGATGCCTTCTAGAAGTTTTTTTGCGAACAAGTGTTGTAATTTACAGTTTTTCTCGGCTCCACTTCAGCCTCACCTGCTACTACTTAAGTTGTTGATTTCCCGGGATGACTTCTGACAGCTCTCAGACAAGACTTCTTCTCTCCAGCTGTGGATGAATAGTACAGTGATGGCTGAAGAGTTGTAGTTGCAGCGGTCGTAACACGGTCTGTCTCGTGGCTGCGTTTCATTCTGGCGTACGTCAGCTCCTGATTGTTGAATATCTGCATTTAAACGAGAATGGTGAAAATAAAACCATAAACCAGACACTGTTGTGTTGATGTTTGTCTCATCAGGAATATGCTGCGGATGAGAAATGATATTTGATATTTGAATATACAGACATATCATGGATTTGTCCTTCACAAAGCAGGCCACATTCAAAATCAAACACAATAGTTTTTCAGTTACAGTCAGCTCAGCTAATTACTTCTTGCCAGTGTCATTAGCCCCTGGCCTCCTCTCTTCATCTGAGTTTTTTAGCATCAATACCAAGAAATAGAGAGAGTTTATTCCTGGATGCGGGGGTGCTGAATGGGAGGCATTGTTGTTTAAACCTGATTACTGTATTGTATTAAATAAGGCCTGAAAATGGCCCCCCAAAGAAGAAAGCACCTCATATTGAAAGCCTGCAGACAAACAGGTTGTATTTCTGTTTTGCTCAGTAAACAACACAGCGCACTAGAACTAGGGTTGCAATGAACAGTTATTTTTATAATTGGTTCATCTTATATCTGGGAATGTAATTTATGTATGTATGTAGAAATATTCACGATCGAGAATCTAGAACAAGGCGAAATGATTAGTTATTTATCACAGTGTGCTCTGTTATTAAATTAATTATTTTGTGTCTAGCAACAACTACCACCTTAAAGGAAGAGTTCACCCGACAGTGACACTTCAGTCAGTCTCTACTCACCTTATAAAGTCAGGTGAAGTTTCTCAGAGCTCAAAGCATTTCTGGAGCTTCACAGCAACGTCACAGCGTTCTCCTGAACAGCTGACGTAGATGAATCATTTAAAGTATATTCACAGACAGCTAAATGCTAACACAGGGCGAGGTGGGGAAGGAAGCTGGAGATACGCTGTTGAGAGCAGGCGGTGGAGTAGCAGTGAGGATGTGAACGCTGCGATTTTAAGTAGGCAGAATGAGCACCGAATGTATGAGTTAATTATAGAAAGTATGAAATGTTTTCCATGCCTCCCGGAGCTACCACCAGGCCCCGTTCATTCAGAAACTCCATTTATGTCTCAGTGAAGACAGTGAACGGTGCCTTCAGACGTAGGGCTGTGATTGTAGGGGTGTTTACTACAGGTGGAGCTTCTCACATGCTCAGTCTGGATCACCAGCTGTGACTCAAAGCTTACTGTGCATCACGTGGTTTCAACGCACGTAAAAGATGACATCTGTGCTCGGACAACTTTAGTCATCACATACGCAAGTAACTTTTGACCCTGGTCATTTTTCCTGTTTTTTTTTCCTCCGTCAGGCAGAAGGTGTGTCGACGTGTTCGTACGTAAGAGACAGCGCAAGAGTCTGCACTCTGGACTGTTTGTTCTTTTGGAACAATGTGCTCTTTAGCCCTGAACACACCTGTTGCCACAGCAACAGAGCAGTGTTCTGACACCAAGGTGTAGAATGTGGCTACACAAAAAAAGACGTGTGATGATTGACACCGTTTCTGTGACGCACATGTATAAGAAAAGGAGTGATTCCTGCCTCCTTATTTCACCCCCCCTTGCTCTCTTTGCCTTCTAATTCCTTAATTCCTGTCTGGGCTGTGTGTCGCAGCCGCTGAGCCGCCCTCCTCTCTCCTCTCTCCTCTCTCCTGTGTTCGCTCGCTCTGCCTCTGTCGCATTGAGTCCTCTCTGTTTGACTGTGTGTGCGCCGCTCTGTTCCTGCTCTTCAGCTTCCCTCTTATATTTGCTGCAGTGCTTTGATTCGAGCCGGAGCGCTTTAAGCTCACGGTGGCAAACAGAGGTCAGGCTTTTAGACACACACGTGCACGCTCGCACTCCGACACACACTTTAAAGCCTCTGTGTGATAAAACAAGCAGCAAAGTGCATCAAGCTGTGAATGTGTGTGGGTGTGCGTTTTTGCCCTCTCTGACACTTGGGGCTAAACCAGCTCCGTGGAGCACCTTTAATACTTAATGAGACGTCTCATTACATATACACATGCAGGACATGTGTATATTTTCCTTCCCACTTCTCCTCTCACACACTGACACACACATACATGCATTGGCACAGGATGTCAGAGATGGACTCAGGAGGGGCAACAGGAAATGATCTGTGTCCGGCTCGCTACCGGCCATCATTTGATGTATTCATTGGAAATGGAATTTGTCAGCGTGGTCAGCAGGCAGCATTGATCTGGCCGCTTAATTGATGTGTGAATTGTTAATTCGTCACTCGTAAGGTTGCCCACGGCTTTGTGGTGTGCTGCTGCGCTGCTGAAAGCATTTAAGTAGAGTCTGGAGGAGGAGGGACGTACAGACAGAGAGTTTCCCGCTTCTTCATCACCAGAACACACTCTGCATCTCAAACGCTCGGCAGCATGTGCCCTCGCAAGTTATGAGATCATCACGTTAAGAAGTCGAGCACGGCCAAATGTCGGCGTTACACGAGCTGCGCTGTCAGGGACGGTTCTGTGTGGACGTGCGTGGTGGGAGTTTTTACTGCCCTGCAAGCTCCTGAGCTGCTGCTTCTCAGACAGGTGGAAAATTGTCCCCACAAGTAATCTTGTGAACGGGGGGTAATGAAAAGAGATGGAGATGGCAGTGGACCAGGCGAGTGTTCAAAATCCCCCGTTTGAAAATGATGCGTGTTTGATGCTGTTTCATTTGATGTCTCGAATGTTGTAGCATTTCATTTCAAACTGGCTTTTTTATGCAACGATTATTAGTTTTTAATTACGCTTTTTTTTAACACATCTGAGTCACTGAGTCATGCATTTGCTCAGAATCATTCTGTTTTCTTTCCAGAGTGATCCAGAGTGTTCCAGAGAGAGCAGCCGTTAGTGTCTGGACAGATCAGATCCAGGTTGTGCTGATTGACAGGAAGCTTAGAGACTCACGGAGCCCTCCATCCCGTCTGTCTGAGACACTGTGGAGCCCGTCCTCCTCGTCTATTCTCTTTTTTATTCAGGCAGGAGGATTACAGCAAAGAAAGCAGCAAAGCAAGCAGTGAAGGGATTATCGAACAGCAGCAAAGGGATTAGAGGGGAAAGTTGCACCTCAACAGAGCAGCGGACCCCTGTGGCCCATGTAAGAGACTCATGCACGGGTTAGAAAGTTGGCTCCATAGACGTATATACATAGATGCCTCACTGAGCGGGCCGGCCTGTTGGATTGTTGACATATTAAGTGTTTGGTACCTGCTGAGGTGTTAAACATGGTGTGTGTTGTACTCACACATCATGGGAGTTTTCCCAGATGATGACAGATGAGGTAAAGTTTCAAAGTTGTATTAATGTTATGTTTCGACTTGTTCTCCAACTCCACTGGAACTTTATCACTTTGCATACAGGATAACCCTTGACTCTCTCCTCTGTCACCAGTTGCTGCTCATGAGGGAAACGTCGCTCTCTTCAGATGATCTGGAAATATATACACAGACGCCTCATTGAATTATGAATGTAACAAATAAAGATTGATTGAAAGATGACTTGATGTGTTGAGCGAGTTTCATTGTTGGTAGTTAGCAAACTACCAGCGACCTAATGACAAACTACAAATAAACTACCAACTGGTTCATTGTCACATGGCCCCTTCACAGTACTGAATCTGAATATGACTTCTTTAAACCAAAAATAACACACATTTTCTCACAATTTCCACTAAAACTGTATTGCTTTCTGTGGCATAAAAGAACACCAGGGACACAAAACTACAACTTCAGTACTCAAGGAACGCTGATGATTCAGAAAATGTATAATGTATAATAAATAAAATGTATAATATGTACTATACTTTATACCCATACTTTATTTGTTAGACTGGATCGAACAGCTCTTGGAGTTATTAAACAGCTCCAGTTAAATTAAATTAGACTTAAAATAATTCATGTTGTAAAAAGTAATCATGTCCAATGAGTTGGTTTTCTTTGTCAGGAAGAGATCAGCTGCTGATGGTTCATTTTGCAATAACCCTCTGCTTCCATCTGTGGGAAACCTCGGGAGGAGACGCGGTCCCCCTTATTAATCAGTCATCCCACACTCAGTTACTGTTTGTGTATTGATTGTTGTCTTTAATGCACCTTATCCACTAAGACAAGTTCCTCATTGGTGTCCCCTTCTTGGTAATAAATCTGATTCTGTTTCTGTTTCTGATTGTGATGAAGTCATCAGGTTTAGACCAGCTCAGTCTGGAAAGTGTCATGAGATGATTTTTGTTGTGAATTATGAAATTAACAAATAAAGATTGAAAGATGACGTGATGTAATGAAGTTCATCCTGCTGTGATGACTCACAACATTGTTAAAACTTTGTCCCACACTTCAATAAAAGTTTAGTTGCTGATGGTTCATTTGATGTTTGTTTGTTTGTTGGTAGTTCTGGTTCATTTGAATCAGTGCAGCTCATCAGTTGTTGTAGTTCAGTGGGATAACTCCAGGGTTGACAGGTCTGAGGTCGTGGGTTCGAATCTTGCTTGGGTTTAGTTCTTCTCCTCTCTGGTCTTGGCTGGTCCTTATGAGGAAAAGAAAATTGGTTTTCTTTGTCAGGAAGAGATCAGCTGCTGATGGTTCATTTTGCCATAACCCTCTGCTTCCATCTGTGGGAAACCTCGGGAGGAGACGCGGTCCCCTCCCAGGTCCTTCTCAGATTGAGGCGGGAGTCGATCCTGTAACCTCAGTTACAGGAAGCAGGGAACAGACCCACCGCACTACGAATCCTCCGGGCACTGGAGCCTTTTCTCCGGGCGCATTTCACTTCGTAATTCAAACTTCACTGAGTTTTATAAGAGTCAAACCCAGACTCAAGCAAGACTCGAACCCATGACCTCAGACCTGCCAACCCTGGAGTTATCCCACTGAGCTAACTGGGACAGCAGCTGATGAGTCTCTCAGAGGTTTTCACTCCTTCTTCTGAGCAGCAACTCTATAAAGAGTCAGGCTGTTCTCTGAGCACTTTAACTTTTCATTTATAAATGTTGGACTTCAAAAGTCACTGAATCTCATGAGATCAAACTCTGACCTGTAGAGTATCCACCTGAGCTGCTGGACCAGACAGGTGGACACCAGTCCTCAAAACTCAAGCAAGGTTTGAACCCACAACCTTCAGTCTTCAAAGCAGCGCTTTACCCTCCTGAGCTAATGAGCTGGTGATGTAGTCCTGTTTCTGAGAGGGTTGCACTCTTTGTTTTGGACATCAGGTTTAAAATTGATATGAAGGACCTAAAATCTGAAGCCACAACCTCCAGACTTCACTGAGTATTATAAGGATCAGATCTACAGACGGGGCCTCTAACAGACAGAGATACTGATCTGACTGATGCTCTTTGTTTCTTTCACATTTCACTTTTCTGAATGTCAACCTTCAAATTTCAAACAAGAATCAAACCCATGACCTCAAAACTTCCAATGCTGGTTCTACTCTGCTGAGCTAACAGGACAATAAGCACCAAGACTCTCTCAGAGGTTTTCGCTCCTTCTTCTGAGCAGCAACTTTATAGAGTGAGGATTCAAACCCACAACCTCCAGACCAGCTCATCAGATACCTGAATGTCCTGCCTTTGACTCTTTTATCTGAAGGGCTGTCTTTAAAACTCACACTGACTCAAGGATCAAACTCACAATCTCAGAGCTTCATGACACACTGAGCTACCTGGACATCAGGTGTCTGGACCTGAACTGTAGTTTGTGTTCAGACTGTCTCAGTTTGTCCGTCTGTGTCTCCATCAGGTCGTTGTCCAGCCCAAACATCAGTTCAACAGCAGCTCGTTGTATCAGGACGTCATCCTGCTGATCTGGGATCTGGCTCTGTATTCCTGCACCCTCACCTCACCAAGGTCTGAGAGACATTAACACATCACTTTGTAGAGGCGCACTTTACAAAGTTTGTCTATAGTTGGCTGCTCGGCCAGCCGCCACATGGTTCTGCCAGAATTTCAGTGAGCTCCTTCAGTAGGTGTTGGACACGCGGTGTTGCCAAGACTTCACAGCTGTCTTCAGTGAGTATTTGCTGTTCATTTGAACGGTGGCAAAGTGGACAAAAGGGATGAGCAAGAGAGAGAGAGCCACAAAGGGGATTTGAACTGTGGCACTCATTTATAGATTAGAGGCAGGAGTTATTAAACAGCTCCAGTCTTGGATCCAAATGAGAAACTTAGTCTGTGACCTCAGGACCCAGGGAAATGAAAAAACGATTTCACTTCTTGTGATGTTGGGACCCATTCTGAGGCACCGTGTCAGCAGCAGGAAGCAGAATGTACAGAGGAGTCATGGCTTTATCTGGCAGTGGCTGAATGTTGACACGAGGCAGAGCAGCTCCGGTCGCTGACTGGATGTTGACTTGTAGCTCAGTAATCTGAACCTCACACAGGACGGCTGCAGTAATTAACTGTAACACTTGATTGGCTGTGAGATACGGCGTGTCACTTGAAGGGGTTAATGAGTTTTCACAACCAGAGTCCATTTACAGAGTTGTAAGGGTGATGTCATACAGAGGGCTGCAGTGGTTCAGCAGAGGAGGAAAACCATTTCTGTTAGTCAGGTAGTTTAGCAGGTTACTGACAAAAACTCATCAGAAATATTTATAATAAATTCAGCATAATAATTGATATGATTGGTACGAGTTTGGTACAACTGGATAAGGAACAAAAAACAACAAATGCACTTTTTATTCATGTCTAACAGAGAAGAGGGTGGTTACAGTAGACATTTTCTTTAATTGAATTTCAAAAGACAATAAAACAAACTAAAGTTAGCATGTTTTGAAACTTTCCATCACAGCTGACTCTAAAGCAGCTAACGGATCTTCTTGTGCATCAGCGTCTTCTTCTTCTTCTTCTTCTTCTGTGTTATTATTTAATGGCAGATGGAAAACAGCTTCTAGATGCATATTTACTGCCACTTGGTGATAAGAGTGATAATTGACATGCTGTTGCTGTGTGACTGCACGCACCGTAACGATCAATCTATTGTTTCAAAAACATAATGAACAGATGAACCACGAGTGGAATAACTGGTGCTTGCAATGAATTCCACCTCTTTGTAAGGACAATGTGTGAGAAACACACCGTCATTAAGCTGCTAAGCATCTAATAATGTTCAGAGAAGGTGATTACTGATGCCCAGCGAGTCGACCAGACAGCTATAAAATACCAGTTTCCAGTTTCTCGTACTGTCAAAGCCACTTCATCCCACACACCTCGTGGTTAAACACACAATGATCTTCTCTCAATGCGACGTACTTTACATCTCCATCACACACCAGAACAGACTAATTTGTCTTTGCAGATTAGCCTTCCATTACTGTGATCATTATTACATCATAAATATTCAGCTGAAAAACTAATTATTGCACTGACCACATGGAGGCCACCAGAGGCCTCATTAAGAGAGAAAACTCAAGACGCCTTTGTTGTTGTAAATGTGTGTTAAACGCTCGTCAATAGGCTGCATCTCTCTCTCACACACACACACACACACACACACACACACACACACACACACACACACTCTCACTGACTGCATGTGAGTCATAGATGTGTGCTCCAATTTAATATTTAATTTGATAAAAACTGAAGCTTTTATTTGAAATATAGTAAGAAATATCTGCAAGAGCACCAACACAAGTTGTGCCAAGGCAATTTTACGTGTGTTTTACCTTTTCAGATAAAATTCAGCTTTCCACTCGACTAAAATTCTTGTTTCTGTAGTAAAACTACAAATTTGTCAACAATTGTTAGCATCACAGTTCTGTTTTCAAACCAATCAAGGTCAAAGCAGGCAGACCGTCATCTTCCACTTCTCTATTCTCATATGCAAATTTGATTATGTTGTTATTAATCAAAGCTGTCACTCAAGTCAGCTGACAAGTGGGTCATAACATCCCCCGTGCTGCAGGATTGCCCCTGTGATTTCATCTGATGACAGCGAAGCATCAAGCTCGTTCTTCTATCCTGGAAACAAAGCAACCTCTCCTCTCTCGACACTTTCAGTTAACCCAGTTTATGAAGTGGTGACAAGCCGGCTGTGCAGGGCTCAGTGTTGTGTTGCTATTAGTGATACTTAATCCATACATGAGCTTGAGAATGTCAACTGGCGCCGGCTGCCTGCATGATCAATCTACTCACCGATCACAAACCTATCAGCGGAAGTGGCGGCTGATCGATGCTGCCAGCTGAGCGTCAGACTGGATTGATTCAGTGTGGTTAATCAGCGCTTAATCAGGTCTAAAGAAGCTATTTGAAGACGGCGGGGTGTCAGGGCAGAGCCACATCCAGCCACGCAGGGTTTTAACTTTTTTGTGGAAAAGCACCAAACAAAGAAAATCCTCCAGCACATCCGGATACAAACTCAAATCTGCTGTGCATGGAAGGCGGATCGAGTGAATAAAATAAGCACGCTTATGTAAAATAACCCAAAGACTGTCTGGCTCCAACAATCCAGCATATCCATGTCACATTATGGTAATAAATTGTACAGTCTAATTGAATTACTTGCATTGATCTGGCAGGGTATTTTGCTCATGAAACAGTCTTTTCACTTGAACATTTATTGCTGAAATCAAATTAGTAGTTGGACACATAATTCTCAAAGAGCTGCCATTTGAAAGCCTGATACAAAAAGCAGGATTCAAGCTTTCAGACATGTAATATGTCTATAATATATATTTTACTGTGGCCTGCAGTGATCTGATCTGCTGCTTTGTAGTGAGATTGACAGCATAATACGAGGATGCGATGATGACACTTGGTCCTTAAGCTGGAGTCTTTCTTGTGCTGTTATTCTTCCAACCAGATGCCAGAATAAATGTTGGCAATGTACGTTTTCCTCAAACCACGGATGTGTCGAAACATCACATTTCGTCAGGCTCCGTTTTTTTTAAATTGTATGTGACAGATCTTGGTGCTGTCGCTACAACGACGACTAAAAAAAGGTCCTGAAGTCTCATGTAAAAATACTCCAGGCTGCACATTTTTGTCAAACAGACAGCTGGAAAAAAGTGTTGAAATGACGTGTTTAATATATCGAGTGGTTTCACGCTCGCAGATGATGCAACGATGTCTCAAACAGCAGCTGCTTTATTAACACCAAGCGGTTTGATGTTTACAAATGATAGAAATATTGTTGAGCTTCGTCTGATAAACATTCGGTCTGAACCTGATGGGACGGTATGATAGATACATACTGTAGCAAACATGCAAAGTTAATGCATCAGGAGGCTGCACTCCTGCAGAGGTTTACTGCTTAGCTCCTGTGTAAAATATGCAACACACCAAACACGATGAAGATCCAGTTATAGTTATCTTTATTTATTTGTCAGCACAGATAGAACAAGGACAATTATCACTTTCATTTGATGCTATTTGTTTCCCTTTTTGTGCGCTCCAGCTCACTCTTTCCTAGGACTTAAACAAGTAAATGTAAACTACTTAAATGAATCAAAATGATTGAACTAAATGCTTTTTAATTCATAGCTGGATTATTCAGAAATAAGAAAATGAAACAAAACTGGACAAATGGCAAACCCTTTTGATGCAGATTCCACAGACACATTTTGAAGCTGCAGGCAGTTTTTGCATCTGCTAAACTAGGAGGGTGAATAAACAGCCTGATTCATACGAGCACACAAAGGAAAATGGTAAAAGAAAATAAATGTCACAGATCCTATTTTCATACATTCTGCAACAGTTCACCTCTTGATAGCATGAGCTCAAGAATAGGTCAACGTTATATA
Organism: Acanthopagrus latus; assembly: GCF_904848185.1. Lineage (NCBI taxonomy): Eukaryota > Metazoa > Chordata > Actinopteri > Spariformes > Sparidae > Acanthopagrus > Acanthopagrus latus. The sequence goes on from NC_051048.1 coordinate 21,534,228, forward strand.
TCCCCCTCTGGAACAAATAACTGTTTTCAGCTGTGTACATTTTCTCAAGGTTTATTCTGCTTCAGACGCTGAACAGCAGCACATTGTCAAAAAGCGTGGCTGATATAATCACTGCTGGCTAATACACAGAGAAACACTACGGTACAGTTCTACATTATTGCATGAGTCGATGCCATCACCTTACATGTGCAAATTTCTACGGTTGAGAGAAGGGAGAGGATAACATGATGAAAAGATGGCAGGTTAGATGGATAGACGAGGCCGGGAAAGCTAATAAGGAGAGGAGGATGGACTGTACATGTATTGTGCATGGGCTTATCAAAAACACTCATTCATCTCCATGTCTTTCAACAGATCGACAAAGTAAGGAGACACAGCGAGGCATGGCAGTGGGCACAGCAGCATCCTAATTAAGCTGCTCAGTACCGACGCATGGTTCAAAAGGAGGCTGATTCTCAGAGGTAATGGAGCAAAAACGCTGGAAACAATCCAGTCAAGTACCAAACGATACTTTAATTTTGTGTTTGGATCGATGGATTCTGTCAAACGTGCACAGAGCTTTTGGGAAAGTGACTTGTTGTTGTCTCTTTTCGGGCTCGCTGTCCTGAACACTGCATGCCTCATTGTATTGCGAGGAGAATGTGACACTTCCTGTTCCTACAGTAATTGATATGCAAGCTAATTTGTTTCCTGCTTGTTCGCCGTCTACTTTCAGCGGTCAGAGAGCCGAAACATTCAATTCAGCGTACGTTTCCTTTAAATAATTCAAAGGCATGCAGCTGACAAAGTGGAATCTTGAGAGTTTAATTCCGTGTTTCACTACATGATTAGAAAGTGAGTGAGGTCGTTGCTGCACTGCTGTTAATTGTTTTGGATACAGTATTACTATGTGGATGTCGCCACAGCAGCGTGCAGTGTATCTGGTTTTGTTTTCTTGTGATCGGGGCAGCACTCGAGGGCCGGGAGTGTAAGCGTGAATATTCTGCATCGACGCGCGTGCGTATGAATATTTCATTTCTTTTAGACTGTGTTTTTAGCTCTGGAGGTGCAGCATTATGGAGACTGGTTGACTTTAGTCTTAAGATTTGCTGGCACATACACATCCACACAGTTAGGCTCATTTATGCAAACACACACACACACATGCACGCTTGGAATATAAAGCCGAGCCTGCTACTGGGAGTCTCTAGAGTCTCTTATTAGACCGGCTAATTTCACATCATTTGACAGAGAATTAATTCATAAATTAATCAGCTGAGCCTCAGAAAATAACACCACATGCCTCCCATTACACCACCATGTAATCCCATTTACACCTAGCATTAAAATCCCCATGCAGACAGAAGACCATTCATCATAATGTCTGCCTGGTTCTGAGGAGACAGGGTGGAACTGCTCCTCTGACTCCTCCAGCGTTAACCCAGGGACACGAAAAAGGCCTTAAAGACCGACTTCACGCCTCTGAAACGACACAGGAGACGGAGCCAAATTAGTGTCAGTGGCCCCCCCTGCAGCTGATCAGGTGTTTACAACATGGCTGACCGCTTCATGTCAGTGCTTCTGCTTTGGGATTTTAAAGACAGGTGTGAATGGGTGAACATTTCCAACATCAGTGCAGACCTTTCCAAAAAACCCAAACTCCTATTACTGATACAGTAACAGGACACATTTCTGGCATGTGTACTTGTGTCCCGCCAACCTAAAATTGTGCCACTTGCTTTTTTTGTGCTTACAACTGTGAAAACATTCTTATCTAAAACTGGTTGAACAAAAATATTGTAGTGTTTTTTTTTACTTTACCAAAAAATGATTGCACATCCTGAGTGCGCGCTGTGACTAATGTGAGATTAAAAATACACAAGGTGAGCATGCTGTAAAGATGAAAATGCTGTTTCTATATGAAAAAAACGATTCGGTAATGCTTCCTCAGAGTCTCTCCTTCTTTGTCTGTACCCTGCTGATTACATAGAAAAACATTTAGTAGTCATCAATATTAAGTCTCAGCTACTCACTTTGAATATATTAGGCAACATCAAGAGCATAGAAATGGAAACTGCTGCGTTAATTTACAAGTAGATGTTACGAGCCTGTTAGTGTCACACATGGTTAGTTCATTCTGTAGCACGTCACGTTAAGACTAGCTGAAGAGATGGAATGTTTCACAATTCAAAGTTGTGTCACTCTAAAATGTCATTTTCCACAAGTTGACTGGACATTTAATAGATGTACTGAGATACACTGAGTCTTTCTGACCTAATCACCACTGCAAGGGAACAGATGAGATTCATCAGTGGTACATTTCTAGAAGGAATTCTTATCAATTTAATATATTATTTAGGATCATCATTATCTAGTCTTACCACCCATCAGGTGTGGATATGTGTAACCAAACAGAATATGTACAGATTGGGGGCCAGAATATATTGCAGTGCTGCCACTGCTGTGTTTCCTCTACTTCACCATTTCCAGAATCAGATTGTCTAACTCCCGCCTACTATTGCTGCTACGCTCGCCTCCCTCCCTCCCTCCCTCCCTCCCTCCCTCTGCCCTCGCACGCTACTCCTCGATTTCCAGTATCAGGTCATCTCCCTCCAGGGAGGCATCGGCCGTGACATGGACCGCCTTAACGGTCCCGGCCATCGGGGAGTTGACCACGGTCTCCATCTTCATGGCCGAGAGGACGCACAGCGGCTGACCCTTCTCCACCTTTCATGATTATAAAGACAGTTCACAGAGCATTAGAAACAGCAGTCAAGTGCACAGACCACTGAAGAAGTGCTGCAGCTGGAGGTTAGCAACAGAAACACACTGGACATACATGCTGCATAAACAGAAGGCTTATATCATCATCATCATCATCAGAGTAACACTGTGAAGGTGAGTTTCAAAATAAAAGGTGAAATTCACTCTAATTACCAACAAGGTGTTTGTTCAGGTGTTCAAATGTTAAATAAGTTTCAGCTCTGTGAGCACAACCAACACATTCAGTTCACACTCTTACAGCTGGTTATAGGACCTGCACAAGTAATACTGACTGAAATGTGTTCATACCACTGAATAGTGTGTAATGATCCATTGATCTGGATCAATATATCGATTCAATGAACAACGAGCAAATATTAGTAATGCAAACATAAAAATATCAATCTCTATAATAATTTTCAGTGCAACGCCTTTATTTTGAAACTCCCATGGCATGTCTGCGTCAGCTTGTCAGCGTAGCGTCTTCTTTACTGATTATTGGACAGTTTATGATTTAACTCTAAAGTCATACAGCTGACTGAGCTACACTTAGCTTATTAAATCTACTTCAAAATGGACCTCTTAAAGACAAATTGTACACCTGTAGCAGAGCTCAATAATATACAATATTGGTAATAATCTCACGACAGCTGATGTCAAAAACAACCACATGACAGCTAAATGTTTGCATGTAAAGCTAAATATTGAGAATGCTTTGACGGTGTTTTGACAGGTGACGCCGTCTTAGTATTAATGCAGAGTTAATATGTTTAAGATACTGAGGGACACTTAATGAAACATTCATAAAGACTTGGTTATTAAAAGGAGGTGTCAGTCTTATCAACACCACTTCTAATAACATGTTACTGAGTCCTGCTACATCTGCTTGTGTTTAGACAAAGTGTGACCAAAGTGTGTTTTTTGTTTAATAGACACTTATTTTTGTATACTCCTTTAAAGGAAGGTCACAAAGAGGATATATTTGTTTCAGCACTGAGAGGCACTGCATTAGTCATATTGAACATTTTCAGGATTCAATTTAATTATCACTGTACAAGCAAATGGTAGCTGTAGTGCCTTATTATACTATTATAAAGAAAACAAAAGGATATAAGTGGATGAATAAATAAAACAAATATAAAAGCTGTTTCAGGCGGTGCAGACGGTGGGTTCAGGAGCGTCACGGCCTGAGGAAGGAATCTGCTCTGTATTCGTAACAATGCACAGCACCACAGCCGCGCTGCGCTGGTCTGGAGGCAGTAATCTCAAGTGGACAGCGCAGGGTAGCATTTGAAATCAAGTGCCGATATGATACCTGTGGTTTCAGCACTGAAGGCAAAATGAGACCTTTCAGAATAAAAAACAAGTCCTTCCAATAAAACCCTCTTTACTTCACCCAACAGAAAAGCATGTTGGCGATCAACTCACCTTGGATCCGACCTCCACTTTGACCTCCAGGACTTTTCCAGGCATCGGTGCTCCCACCTGACCCTTAATGGACTTCTGCGCCTTTGGATGGAACTTCATTTCCTGGTTGAGGAGCCAAAAAAAATCATGATTCCATCTGACCAGTTGATCCAGCTGCACATTAAAACATTCCTCCCTGCTGAGCCTCCATCTTCTCCTCACAACCATTTGTTTCTGTGGATAAAAATCTGCAGCCGCCAAATCGTACTTTAGTTTCTTCCTCGATCAATAAATCATTTACCTGCAAACATTCCTCGCGAACCATCCCAGTTATCCCTCATCCATCGTTCATCCCTCTCCAAACTACACCACCCTCCATCATGTATCCCAGCAGCATCATGTACCTTCATGGCAACAGTGTCTTTGACCAGCACAGATCTCAGCTGTCCGTTCAGCTCAAAGAAGACCTCTCTCTGGCCGGCCTTGTTCAGGTCACCCAGCGCCAGTGCCTTGATGTGGAGGGTCTTCCCCCTCTCCAGCTCCACCTGAGATGAAAGACAGCCAGAGAGAAGGGGAGGAGAGTGTGAAGGCGGACGGGGCCAGAAATTAGATTATGTTAGAAAATTGAAATTAATACATAGGTGCCTCGCTCACAAGTCCGGCTGAAGCAATAAAAAGAGGCTGCAGAGCTCGGTGAAATTAAAAAAAAGTGAAGCTGGTGGAGTGAGACAAGCACAATGTTTCCTTCTCTTCCTTATTTCTTTAACCCTCAGGCTGGGCTGGAGTGTTTCCCAGCATGCACTTGGCGAGGGGCAGAGAAACATGCACAGATTAATGAGTAAAGCCTCACTGCAATTAAACTTTGTTATAAATAAATAAGGTAGCAGCCCACGTCTGAGAGAATTTTATATTTTACATAAATGCCCAACTTCTTTTAATGCACTACACTATATCAAATTAGTGGCTGCCTACGCTCACCAGCATCGCAATTGTTTTTCAGTCTGCAAATGAAATGCACCTCATGGGATTGTAACGTTGGAAACGTGTGAAATGTGGAGCTCAACAGGATTTTCCACAGAAGACATTTGTATGTGATAAAAACAACATGAGCAAACGTCTAAGGAAAAATCACAGATTTTATATCACAGCTTTTGTGTTTTGTAGACAATGTTAACGCTGTTTCAAGTCAGAAACTTGTACATTATGATATGACGTGAATGCAGCAGAAGACAGTGTGCACAACACTTGGGTCCTAAAGATAAAGCAGCTAAATGGAACTCAGCCATCATCAATTTAATCATCAAGTGTGCTTTGTGTGCTTGGACAAGAAAAGGCCTTTATATAACATACATACATAACCACATTAGTTATATGTAGTCATGTCCACTAATTAGCAATTATTCTGTTGGACAGATTAAAATAATATAAACTAGTAAATTATATGTGTGGGAAACACCAGTTTATATTGTGAATGTAATTTGCCCATCCTTAAAAAAGAACAAAACTATTGGCTAAACTATTTGTTTGTTTTTTTAGGACATGCTTTTTGCTAAATGGCCATTTATTGACATTTATTTTGAAATGTTATTAGCCAATAAAATGGATTTAGAGTGAAGAGTTAAAAACACAGTCCTCTCTACTGAGTAGGCTACGACTTCACAGGACGGGAAAAAACACAAGACATGGACGAGTGTATGCTGCAACTCTGTCGGTGTGTTTACACCAGACAGGCTTTTCAACACATATATCAATTCTGACATCAAATAGAGAGAGAAGTGCTGCGGACAGAACGACAATCTGAGAGATAAAGCCGCAGACAGGCAGAGCGAAGGGGGATAAGACGGCACACCAGAGGATATAAAAACTGTTTCCCGGCCTGTGTGACTTTACCTGCCACGTGTTAAAGTGTTTTAAGACAAAGACATTACTCTCTCTCTCTCTCTGTATCAACAGCAGAGAGCTTCTTTCCTTTGTCGTATCAATTCTGGTCACTGCTGCGTGCCGTGTTTCCCTCGACACCGGCCACTGTACTTCTTCATTTATCTCACGCCTCTTCTCAAATCTCTCATCTCACCGCTCACAAACTCATTTTTTCCGTCTATCCATTTGTCCAACTTCCTCCATCTGGCTTTCCATCTCCCTCTTCATCAGTCCTCTTGTGTGTCGCAGCTTTCCATTTCGTTCTGTTATTCCTTCCACCTATTTCTGGGGCCACTCTCGTGCCGTTATTAATTTTTCCCTCATCTGCCTCTTTCAGCTTTCATATGCATGTGGTGCTTTCAGGTCCAAACACACCTTGTTCCTCAACCTTTTCACCCTCACATCCTTTCTGTTTCTCAGTTTGCCATCTCGGCTTCTGACTCTTCATTGATATTCCGGTCTGAGTGCAAAGATGAAAATACACACCGCTGCAGGTACGTATTGATCTCAATTTCATTATGCCTCTCCATTTCTCTGGGTGCCGAGTCTTTTCCTCACTCCATACGTATAACAAAGCCTTTCTCTTGCATGTTTTTACTTTCTCTTCGGTCTTTATCTCTCTGTTTCTTCCTCTCCACCCTCCTTTAAACTGAATTTTTAGCTGGCTTGTTCTGTTTTGTCGGGCTCTTGGCAGGTCTTTGTGAAACACCCCCCCCCCCCACAAAAACTGCCTTTTCCTTTTCCTACTGCGTGGCTTCAACACTACATCTCCTCACAACTGTTCCATGAAAAATACAGCATGTGTCTCTTTGAAGAGTTGCACAGGATTTAGGAACCTTTTGAGGATGATTTTGTCTAAGATGTAACGGTGTGTGAATATGCCAGTTTTACACAGAGCTAGAGACAACTTCAGTGCACCACGCTGGTACCTAAACTCTCAGACATGCATGAGGAATTCTCACTCGTATAAATTAACCTGACAGGCTCACACACTCACCGCTTATTCATTACCTGCTACACACTGATGCTACTAGTCATACCAAATCTCCCGCCTCCGCCGTAGTTTATTAAGCTTTTATTGGTAATCCAGTTCCAGGCAGAATACCAGGGCTCATTAAGCTTTGTGTCAGAAAAATTCAAACAGTCATTAAGCTTAACGGTAAATAGGTATCAGGATCCAAGGATACAAAGATTTAAATACATTCTCTATATTCTGCATCTGGCTTACGCACCTACAGTAATGACACAAACGCATCCCAAGACCAAAACTGTGCCAAATCCCACACAAGCCCCAAAGGAAGCGCCGCCGTGAGGCACGTGGACCCAAAGAGACTTTTCTCCACAAGTTAACACTGAAGGAAGCAGCTGTCGGTCCAATAACGTCTGACAGATGTGAGTAACTCCTCTGATTCCTCCTGCATCACAGAGGACATCAGGATATTAGATATTTCTGACAAAGTACTCGGTGAAGTTTTAGACTACAAGTTTTGTTTAAACATCCACCTACATGCATCGACTCAAAGTTAAGACATGATATTCAGTGACCAGTGGGTCAGGGCTCCTCATCGACTTGTCAGTTCAACCTGTCCCCCCCCCCAGCGCCCTCCAGCAAAATAAAAAAATGGATTTGAAGTCAATAATACGTTTTCTTCAAAGGCCAACCCTGACCAGCCTCCCCCGTTTGGGTTTGTTATTACCATACTTGTGATAGCATCTCGTGCATTATGCATGTTCCATATCTCAGTGATGTATGTGCTGTGATCCCGTCTATAAGGCCCTCACAGGCTGCCTGCAGTGACTGAATGAGCCTTTCTGACAAATTCTACCGCGTATGCGTTTGGAGATACGGTATTTCTGACTCAAGCAAGTTTCACACTACGCCTCACATTGTGTCTTTGATATGACTTTATTAATGACTTGTGTTGCCTGTGACAGTAATGAGATTACTGCAGGGGTGTGTTAGTGTCGCACATTAGCGGTGACAGGGTGTGTATGACTGGGTCTGTGTTTGTGAAAATCAGTGTTTATATTTCCGTCAAACGTGATTAATATCATTCTGAGTCATCGGCACATGGCAGATAGGTCAGTGTTTATTTTCTCTCTTGTTTGTGCTCTGTGCATGCGTGGGTGAACGACGGCGATGGACAGAACTGTCACCCGCGTGTAGGTGTGCAGTATTTAAAAGCCTTCAGATGCTGTTTCACAAAGTGGTTATTTGGTTGTTTCAGAGACACACATGCCTAAGTGTGCTTCGTCCAACTGCACAGAGCTCGAGCTTGTCAAACATCAGCTGAAAGAAGAAACGAGGATAGTGATTAATCTACACAATACATCAAGAAATGATACTATATTAAAAATAACTGTGGGTTTGGTCCTCCCACCACAACCTCAACACAAAGAGGAATCTTCCAGACTTGCTGTTCACTCTTTGGCTGATAAGACTCTTGTGCTGGATTTACAACAGTCTCGATATGAAGAGCTAAACAATACCAAATGATTACAGCCAAAGCCTTTATATCTACTTCCCACAACATCAACAACTCGGGGCTTTAGGTCTAGCTCAGCGCTCAGAAAGATTTGGTGCCTAAATCTGTTTTGATCAAGATTACTGCAGCGTGCTGAGATTCACACAGCAGCTGGCAAGAGCTCAAAACCAGCTTCTGTCTCAAATATATAGGTAATAATGTGGTTGTGTAAGTAATGAAAGAGTCAGCTAATGGATGGCTGACATCTTTCGCTGCTGTCGCTGTGGATTTACCACAAACGGCAACAAACGCGCACAATCACAGTCTCACAGGTAAAAACATGAGTAGAAGATGCAGTTTGATGTCTGAGGAGACGGAGGCTGAAACATCACGGACGAGATCACTGAATAAAGTTGTATTCATGTTGATCACATTTGTCCAACCACAACTTCGAGGAAAATCTCAGATTTCATCTGGGTTTGAACACTGCAGGAAACATTTGGGGTGATTAAACTTAAACAAAGGTCATTTTTAGACATTCTAATGCAGGAATAATACATATTATAAGTCACGCGCTGTGTTGGTAGCACACTGCTCTTTACTTTCCCCAGGGCTCCACTCTGCTCTAACACTGCCTGAGTGCATAAATACATCTGCTTCTCATGAGCGTCTAATAATTACCAACTGTGACGGCAGAGACGGGCTGATGGTTCACACCACCCACTCCACCCACACCACCCTGTCTGTACGTCTCAAATTAGTTTCTTCCCCTTCAGATTTGTCTTCGTTCACTTTGCCTGCAGTAACTAACACTTTTAACACTCATGTGCCACGTTTGCACGACTCGCATCAACTCACATCACGCCCCTCCAGTGGACCACAGTGGTATTTAAGAACATGACAAAAACTGACTAACTACTCCTTTACACTACAGCAGCTGTCAGGATGGCTGGACTGGTTGTGATTTTTGTACAATTATTTTTACTTCCACAGGTGCTCGGCTGTGCTCCTCCATATTGATAATGAGGTCTCTGGTCAAATCTTGGTATTTAATTGTCGTCCAGTGCTTTAGAGATTTCAAAATATCAAGATTGTTTATCTCCATGTAGCCTGAAAATATCTGTTATTTTAGGGCTGCGTGTCCGAGCCCTACTCGATACGTTGTGTATCTGCCTCGTATTGGAGTGGCTCGCTCAGATCGGATGAGAAATGACAGCAGCAGGTTGATTTGTTCCCAACACAGCAGCTTCTTTAGTTCTTCGAGGAATTCTGCACAGAGAAAGAATGCGACAGGAAACAACCACCGGCAGCCTCCCGCTACATGTGACAGGTCACTGTTTTTGACACGTTGTCATTTCTCTCTCACGCGGCTGGTACCGCTAATCGGACCCGATCTGGTGGGAGTTCCCACTGTCGTAACAACAGCGGGTTGGAGTTTGTTTCTGTGGCGATGACTGATGTTGAGCACAAATCCGAGTGTCTGAGAGGTCTCAGACTGACAACAGTTGTGACGGATTGGAGATTAGATAACCAGCAGGGGGGAAGGTGAATACAGGGTAGGGACAGCTTTTGCATTTGGGAACTTCTGAATGACAAGTTTTCCAGTTGGAGGAAACACAGAAGCAAACTCATTCACAAGTTTCTCAGTTTTGGAAGCACCAGTTTTAAAACTGCCACGTTGGAAAATGGATATAAAATCTCTGCATCCTGCTCTAAAACTGGAGCTGTGAAAGACGTTTGTTTGTGTTGATGAATACTGTTAATACTGTAAAACGGTGGTTGGTGGTCCAGCTGCAAATTCCCCAACAATTGCATCAAACGATAACACACCCTGGGGTGCTTAACAAGAAAGGAGTGGTGGGGGGTCTGCTCGTCTTCAGGGTCAATACGGGATCCACTCAAATCAATGTGGCTCCTGATTCTTTGATAATAATACAACAGCAGAGTAGCCGTGCTCCACATGTCCCTCCTACTGTATGACAATCAATTAACACCAGCCTGGAGCCATTACTGGGAAACAAAGAAGTAATTAAACATGGTTGCCTTTGGCCTCTGAATCGCTGTCAGCTAAATCTGTGTGTGCTCCTCATAATGAGAGAATGAAGGGTAAGATGTTGAGAGGAGAAGAAGATGATTTACACTGAAAGCTTCGTGTTAGAACTAAAGCAGAAAGATGCACGACGAGGGGAGACAACAGGGAAAGATACCGGGTGGTCGGATGGAATTTAGATTCGCTTTCACGTTGTTCATAAGTTCATAAGTGCCTTTTAAAAGAAACATTTCATCTGGGCCGTGAAAACAAAATAATAAAGAGGGGATAATAGAGGGATGACTCAGCCGTCCCTGCCGCAAACTACAACAGTTTGCTTTCAGTATAGAACTTCACAACATGCAAATGTCTTTCAAAAAGTGGATTTGAAGATACCTTGAAAATAATGATGTTGTTCTGTTTGAGAAAGAGGCTTTAAAAAGCTCTTGCTGTGGGATTCTTTTTGTCTACAGGCGCTCCTGCAGTCAGGAGAAATGTCCTTTTTGTAACTGAAACACCAGGAAGTGCTTTTCACTCGCATCACTTGAATAAAGGAAAACAGTGTCAGAGGTTTGATGCAGTAAAAGATTCAATGAACAGAAGGCTTTCAAAGGTGGGAAATCAATTTGGGGGATATATTTTGCCTTTAGAATTAGGTTGATTTCACATGGACAAAGTGAAGTTTAGAGAACTGTGGGTGTGCAAGAAACACACAGAAAAATTCTAATATTTTACCAAAAATAATTAATGTAGGTAATTGGCTAAACACATGGCTGGCTTGTTTAGTGAGCTGGTCGCCCTGAAAGTGGATTTTCTGTGCAGTTGGCTGCAGGTAATTTAAAGGTATTTACATGTATTAAGCACTTTGTTATTGGCCATATGTGAGCGACCTGTAACGTGACGTGAGATGTAAGACCCCCTCTCTCATCTGTGGACGATGTGTTTGAGCCGTTTCTTTTCTGTAGGACTCAGGTCAGATGCTCTGCTGCAGTCTGGAGGATGGAACTTAATAAATGTGGTGTGGTGCCTCGTCTCACTGTCCGTCCCTTATCTGGGGTTGGTGGCAGTAATTCACTAGGGTTCTCCTGATGTCCCTCTCCCTATTAACATTTTCCAGCTCCAGCTTTCAGGCCAGAGGAGATATAAAACCCCTCCAGAGACTTCTGCGTCTGCCCTGGGATCTCCTCCCAGTCGGACCCACCAAGACACTTCCAAAGGAAGGTGATCTGGAGGCATCCTGATCAGAGGCCTAATTAGAGGGAGCGGCTCAGAGCTCAGGCGGATCTCAGCCACCGTGTGAAGGAAACTCCCTTGGGTGGCTTGAATCACAGATCTCATAACCTTCAGTAACTTCTGAAAGCTCATGACCATGGATGAGGGATGAGACTGTAACTGTAAGCACAGTAGACTCTACATCGCACCTCACCATGCCTAGATGTGTAAGCTGTAGTGTCTGAGTTCACTACTAGATCTAATGGAATATTTTTGTATTATTCAACATTGTGTCATTGCCCTCTCTACACAATCTATTATTAAACAGCCAAATCATTCCACAAGAAAAATCCTCCTCCTAACCTCATGTTAAAGCAAGAAAAAGGTCAATTTCTGCTATAGCCTGTAGAAAAGCAATTTAAAGTTTGGAATATCTTACCAAGAACATTTCTGGTTGAGGTGACAGACTGAGTGACAGACTCTTACAACATCTCCTTCAGCAGAAAAAGCAAAATCACGCTTTGATTTGACGTTGGATTCTGACATCTGTCGCAGAGGTTACCGTCAGAACTTTCATCAGTCTCTTTGGAATTCACTCTTCTATCTGGACTTCAACAAACACTTTTCTTTTTAGTTTTGCTCATCAAAGTGTTTACTGCTGTCATTCTCCTGAAGCGCTCTCTGTCTGCGCTGCACTCTCTGCATGAAAACAGCGTCTTTAAACCTGCCGTCTCCTGTTCTGAGACAAACTCTCATCTTAAAACTCCCGTATGTTTATTCACGTGTGTTGAAACCAATTTCCAAGAGAGTTGACGGGAAATTGTTTCCTGACTCAGACGTCGATTTTCCCCTGGACGGTTTTGGTTTTTGTAGCTCTGCATGAACGAGTGACAGCCAATTACTACATCTTCTCATCAACAGATTCTTCCTGTTCCCAACTCATTTGTTTGCAAGCAATGAAAATCAACTCATTTGTTTAATTCCTACATGGGACTGCTTGTTCAGTTGCCTCCCTGATGGAGAATAAACAGCACAAGCTTTAGAAAGGAATGGCCCGCTCTCAAACATCATACGACAAAATTAATCTGTTATTTCTGTGGGGGGGAGGCCGATCTGATGGCTGGAGGGATCAGAAATGCTGTTTGTTGTTCCCTCAATGAAGTGTTCATAACTCCGTCCTCTCTGCTGTGTTATCAGCACTTCACTGTGACTCTGCACCAAACTGCATCACACCTCAGCCGTCTGCAGCGACGGGAAAAATCACTTCCTGCTGATAATGTCTGTTATTTGAGTAGCTGTTATCAAAGCAGACTTTATTAAGGAGCCTAATGAAATGTAATGCTTTTAAGTATTAAATGTATCACAGTATTAGTGGGAAAATTAAATCATAGCACTTGTTGTCACACAATTTCTAGCTGTTAATAGCTGCAAACTTTAACTGTAGTCTGTGACATTAACTCTTTTAGCTTGTGAAATTAAACTGTTTCTTCACAAGTGCAGTGTTTCTTTCTGCAGTACATGTCTCAATCATTTTAAGTCTCAATTAAGCCCAGTTAAATAGTAGAACACATATCCCAAAGCACTGGATCCTACACTTCCCATAATGCAACAGCTTTGCATAGGACTTTCCCTGTCTGGTGCCAGTCAGTGAAGTTGCTGTGTACCTCAAACTCCTCGGCAATCTTGGGTCCGTCCAAGAACAGCCTGGTGCTGAGACAGTCCACTGGACCAAAGTTAGCTGTGAAAAGACAAAAGGAAATGTTCTGTGTTATGATTTACATCCTTAATAATCACAAAGAACCAAAATCTATGATATGTAGGTGTTGGTTAAAGACTTTTTTAAACCTCATACACGCTGGACTGAACAAAGCTGCTGAGACACCTGGAGAAATACGGGGGACGCCTGTTTAAATAGAGGACTTGTTGAGTGTATTTATATCAGAGATGGAGTTAGAAAAGACTGAGGTTACAGTCAGGTGTGTTCAATCATAAGCTGCACGCGTGAAGGAAAAGCAAAGTATCTTCAGGCCAGTTGATTCACAAAGTGGTGTTTTCAACGTGACACAGACCAAAGTTTGTTTCCTGTGATGAAGGAACGACCCACCGTTCTGTCTGACTGGTTCAGGCTTCCTCGCCATCCAGGATATCGTGCTCGGGAGGGTTGGGGTTAGAGGAGCGGGGCCAGATGTGTCTGCCACAGTAAATTAAACAGATTCGCCTGGTTCCTTTTCACTAATTATAGCTTCTCGCAAACATTTCCTGACTCTGCACACCTGCAATTAAACTTGTGTTCATCCAGCCAGCTGAATGTCAAGTTTGAACATTTTTTGCCTCCTCTTAAAAGCATCCAACGGCTCCTCTCCTCCCCCTGCTGCACACTTCTAACACCTGCTTATAAAAGACCTTTATGCCATATTATGTTAATTCATGGGGTTCAGTTACACTCGCCCTGAATCTGAAGCTTGTGATTGTTTTCCAATATGTAAATCTCCTGAACTGCCAAATACAACAAGTAAAACATTTCCACCAGCTGGTTGAACTTTATAATGAGTGTTCCTGACTTAAGGTTGGCTGCCAATTTCAAGCCCCAGTAATAATACAAATGAGAATGAGAGAACAAGACTAACTGCCATTGAACCTGGACTTGTTCAATATAACCCATCCACTTTAATCAAATGCACTTAATTAAAATTTGAAATAATCCAAGTTGTTGCTTCCTATTCTTAGTCCGTTATAATTATCTAAATTCAATTGTCGGGCCGGCCCACTCACAGGTGAACTCCTTGAACTCCTGGAACACCTTGGGGTACATGGCTGCTGACATCACATCCTCGGGGGTGATGTCATCACTGTGTGCAGCTCGGAGCCCCTCCTCCAGGGCCTTGAAGTCCATGGATGGCAGCGAGGCGCCGGGACGACCCTCGATACGAGGAAGGGACTTCAGCACCTGGGATGAGAGGAGGAGGAAGTGAGGAAACGAGGGAGGAGAAGTTAAAAGACGTGAGGCTGCACAGCAGGAGAGAGGACGGGGAAACAAACAGACTACTTAAAGGTTTTGTTCAAAGTCAAACATGTGTCTTTGTGAGTGTTTTCCCAATCGTAACGTCCCCACGGGACCCTGAAGCACAAAGTGCTGTTAAACCTTCTCGTTGTACTTCACAGCTAAACATGGAGATGAAAGCTGCAGCCCGACAAAGTGACTGAGAAACTTTTAGAGGGGGAGGAAGATAGAGATACACGGCAGGTTGCTTTCAGGTAACCACAGTCTAAAAATTGATGCAAGTATTTTTCTAAAATTTGCATTAAGTGGTGCCGCTGTTGTGTTCGTATGAATATCTCCCTCCATCTCTCTCCAGTCAGGCGGCATCAGCCTATCACAGGTGACTGCAGTGTTGCAGCTCCTTCTTCAAGATAGTAGAAGAGAAAGAAAGTGGATGATTGTGGTGAGTGGAGGCTGCTATAAGACTAATGATTTGGCTTTTTACCTGCCCACGCACGTGGTTGGGATCTGACACAACTTGTAGAGACCATCGATCTTTGGCTACTAATAATGTCAGGAGGAGATATTACGTCACGGTGTTTGGCCTGAAGGCTGCTGTTTTTTTGGCTTTTCACAGATTTGCTCTGGGTGACACAGGCGCAGAGGAGACGGGGGGAGGGAGGGGCGGCTGCAGGAATCTCCATACAATTAGCCTCTTTAGTCTGAGCTTCAGAGAATGTTTCTTGGAAATATGCAAACAGAAGATAATAGCAATGATGTGTGTGTGTGTGTGTGTGTGTGTGTAAAATAATCATCGCCTAAGCCTAAATACTAAATCGGTAATCTT
Source organism: Acanthopagrus latus (assembly GCF_904848185.1). Classification (NCBI taxonomy): domain Eukaryota; kingdom Metazoa; phylum Chordata; class Actinopteri; order Spariformes; family Sparidae; genus Acanthopagrus; species Acanthopagrus latus. The sequence goes on from NC_051048.1 coordinate 21,549,830, forward strand.
TACGTGTGTCTTCACTTCCTTACACATCACATTAAACACTGTGCATGTATCCACATAATGTTTGCAAGTGTGTGTGTGTGTTTCATATCTCTAGTCTTTGTGTGTGTGAGTGCACGTATGTGCGCGTTGCAGAAATCTCCAGACAAAAGAGGCCGCGGTGCAGCGCTATTAGTCACAGAGCTAACGGTTCAAAGATAGCTGACTCATCTGTGTACGCCAGAGAAAGACACTTCAAAAGACGGGCGGCTCAGTGGAGTCCCTGCTCATTAACATGGAATCCTCTGAGGATGTCCTACACCTAAACTGTTTGATTGTTTAAGTGTCGACAGACAGATAGTGACTGTGTGTGTGTGTGTGTGTGTGTGTGTGTGTGTATTAAAGACAAACTCTTCCTTCAAGGTTATTTGCTCTTTCTCCTCGTTTCTCTTACAATCACTCAAAAACACACATCCCGCTTCTCTCTTTTTATGATCCCCTTTTTTTCCTCTTATTCTCGAGTGCGGTGCTGAAGGATGCGCCACATTTTACAGTCTCATTTCTTGACTTCCTTTCTGATGACCTCCTTCTTATTCTCTGCTCGGCCCTCCTGTCTGTCTCGCTTCCTCCTCTCTTGTCCATTCTCTGTCCACCCACTCTGCAAATGGACCGTGCGTGACAGAACTAAGATGAGGAAATGCCTCAATTACCACTCTGTGCCTCAAAAGACTTTCCCCATGCATGCAAACAACTTGTGTGAGAGCGTGCGGTATAATGCTGGAATGACTGCTTGCTAACTAATTAATGCGGCCGAAGCTCCATTAAAGAAACATTACTTCCTCCATGCTGCTAGCATGCAAAAATAACCTTTCAGCTACAGCACAAAGGGACTCATGTTTTCGTGCAGCAGTGTAATATGGTGTCTGTGCCCGCATGCAAATCCTCACAAGACAGTTACTAACTAATAACATAATCACAAAGGAACTTGCATAATAGCCACACACACACACACACACACACACACAGTGAGGAACGTGGCAGCTCAGGCGACTAGCATTGCTCTGTTTTAGGAACATTATTGAATAAATAATATTTTACTTTCCTTTTATCTAACTAACGTTAGTTAGACACCAATTATTTTGATTTAGACTCAAAAAGTGCGCCGAGACAGTCGGTGAGTGACTTGCATGTAAACGCAGGCGCACACGAACGACGAGCTGCAGAATGAAAACATGGTGAAAGGAAGGAAAGATGATTTGTGCTGAACTGTGAATTTAAGAGAACGGAGAGAATGAGAGCTTCAGTGAGCTGACGGAGAAAAAAGCCTCTCTGTGTTTGTGAATTAAATATCAAGGGTGGGTTGTCTCTTGTAGGCTGGCCGAGATGAGAAGTCGGCAGCAGCTCTACATGTGTGCTCAGGATTTGCTTAGAACACCGTAATGCATGCTTCAGCTCCACTACGTTTCATCTTTGCTTAATTAAAAAGCTGGCTGGACCTCACTGAAAAAAACATTTTGCAACGCCAGAGAGCTGGAATGCAACTCTTCCTCCTCTACAACATTCAAAAGGAAGTGGAGGAAAAAGGTCAATGGTGAAAAATTTGAATTTCTGCATGTATGCATGCTGCAGAAGCCTCTGTCAGCATTACGTATTCCAGTGCCGACTGAAAATAAAGAAAAGAAGGAAACCTGAATGTAGACAGAAACTTTCCACCATCTTTGTTCTCGCCACATTTTTGTGAAACACGGGTAAGATTGAGAGACACTAATAGAGAGGTAGCAAGCACAGGGTGCATAGTGTACGTCAAAACTGAATCATGAGTGATTGTGAAGGGCGGGACTGCCTGGGAAGCTAAATGACAAATATTTGATCATATAATCTCCCGACTGTATGCCAGCTTGAGAAGACGCGGGAGAAAGGACAGCTTGATGATAAGGGTGACAGGACGACGGGAGGTAAACAAAGAGGAGGAAAGATGCTGCAGAGACAGATGAACACACGAGTGAGCGAATAAACTGAGTGATGGAATGAGTTAAGCTAAAAACAGATACGACTGCGAGATAAATTTAAGGCTGTGCATCAAAAAAGGAGCCAGTTAATGGCAGATTAATTCTATTCTAATTATCCTCTAGCTTCTCCTCCAGCATGACTGCACACAAACTGCTAAATCCTCAGTCACACATTGTGACAATCAGGGTCTCTCTCGTTTCACATTTTAGGCCCCAGCGAGCTCGCTGACAACACCTGATGAAATGCTCAACAACTGTGGATGTTTGAGGGGAAAAACTAGTTTTCATTCCTAAAAAGGGGGGGAATTGCAGTATGACTTTTTTGGGAAATGTCAAGTGCGACAATATGTCGGCAGGTTTCTCTCAGAATGTGACAAATTTGCCTTTATTTGTGTGCGCTCATGCGACCCTCCCGAGGAGGCCAGGAACTCCAGATGCACAGGAGAGTCTCTGCTTGGGTGTTTGCAGTTGTGAGGAGGGGAGACGAGAGGCAGACGGAGGAGAACAAACAAGGAGGAGATGAGAGGACAGAGTAATATCACCGTCTGGAGGTGTCGCAGGTAACCAAGCATGTGACAGAGTCTTTTAGTGCACGCATGCACACACACACACGCACGCACACATGCGCGTGCTTTTAAAGGTTGCATTCTCATTTTAAGGTTCATAATTTTATAATTGTCTACAAGGAAACGTTTACATTCTGAAAATACACTTAAACATTCATATTATTACTTTTGCTGATTGCTGCAGCACTTCTATTTAATCTGGACTTTCTGGTTTAATGCCTGTGTCTTTAAGAACCCCCTCATGAAAAGTCCAGTCTGCTCTGATTGGTCAGCTTTCACAGGCCTGAGCAAGCACTGCCCACGATGTTTCTGCATCAGCTCTGCATCAGTGTTTCAGCAGCCATGGCCACGCTGGGGACTGTATACTTGTGTTACAGAAGACCTGACGGCTCATTTGAAGAAACGGTTTCTGAATATAAGCTCTGTGCTTTGAATGTTTCAGCTTTCACAATATTTACACAGCACCGTGACTGTGAAAGTCTCACTGCAATATGTGACCTTTAAATGACTACTTTGTGGTTTAAACGACTGCATTTACCTTGGTAGATGGAGCTGTTTCTCTAATCTTAAGTGGTTCTGAACTGCCTTTAGAATTTAAATTCATGTTCAAGAATACAAGTGATCAGACATTCATCTGAGGAGAGGAAGACATGGGATGCGATCCTGCGTACCTTCGATCTGAAGGGCTCGGGGAATCCTCCGTGTGGAATCCCGATGTATCCCTGCAGGAACTCGACCACTGAGAGGGGGAAGGACAGCTCATCTGCCCTCTCCTCCACTTCTGCCCTGGTCAGGTTGTTCTGCACCATGAACTGCGCCAGGTCACCCACGATCTTAGAGGACGGAGTCACCTGAGAGAGAGAACGACACAGGTGTGAGTACAAAAGAAAGTCCCTTCTTCTGTTTAGCAAGAGGAGAATGAGGAAAAGAGGCAATATGGGCTCAGTTGAGCCCTCTGAGGTATTCATATTTCACCACAGACTGAGCACGATATGCGAGCACAGCTTCTGCACGCAGATGATATCTCAGTTTGCTTAAGATGAGGAGAGGTGCTATTATTTCTCTGTGGTGCGTGACTGCTGGCATTTTAATCTGAAAAACATCAGAAAACCTCGTGCAGAGAATCCATTCAGGATAATATTACACTTTCATGATGTAATCTTGCTTTTAGGTTTTAGCCCAATCGGTAGAAGTCACAGCATCTGTCTTGCAGGCTGCAGCATTTCTCTGTGTGAAGCCGTGTGGCTTCCTGTCAGGTAGGACTACACATCCACAGTGATTTCACCAAAAGAGAAAAGTGGTGACAGACTCTTTGTTTTAATGAAGATGCTGTCTATGAAGATTAAGCACTGAGTGACCCGGAGAGAAGAGCGGGCCGGGAGAGCCGGATGAGAGATGAAAAGATGTTTACATCTATAAAATCTCTTTAATCATTTGATTTGGCAGCCGTGAAGTAAAGCGCACAGGTCTGCTCTGTGAAAACAGACTGAACCTGGAAAAGAAGAGAGAGGAAGACGGAGCGAGGAAAACATTCATTAAAATCACATGTATTCATTCTTTCATTATTTATAATGGCATATCATTATGGTAATAGCTGTCACTATTAGCATAATGGTGATAAGTGGAGCGGTTTTTTTTTTGACTGCAAACAGGACGATGATGCAAACACCAACTGAACTCATTGCTGTTCTTCTTCAGTAATGAATGGAGACGCAGATTTAAGGATACCTGTTCACTTCCATCTGGTATCTGGGCCATTAAGGAGAGAAAGTGGTCAATTCATGTGAAACAGCAACAACAAACTGAAAGCCTGCTTCCTCAAATTGTTGAGATTTTACTATAAAATGAGAGAGAAGGTCAGAGGACAGTTGGAGGGAACAGAAACATTTTGCTGTCTTTGACCCTCAGTTTACAGGAGCTGTGAAGTTCAGCATGGACAGCTGAAGAGGTGGTGAGAACCCAGACTGGGCCCGGGAGCTACATGATGCCTATTTTGGTGGCAATTAGTTCTGTTTGCTGGTATCAGATGACAGAGAGAGAAGAGAGTGACTGGGTGAACAATTCTAGATCAAATTGACATTCCCCAAAGAATTCCTCAACAGAGAACATGACACCTATTTCTAAGATGTGATGCCAAATTATCCCGAGTCGAACGTGAAGCGCACACATGTGCTCGTACACAAACGCTGCTCTGGGACCACCGCGGCTCTCCTGGGGGTTGAGCGCCTGCGAGGCTAGCTGAGCGCCTGAAATCCTGTTAGTCTTTTGAACAAGCGCCGTGAAACGTGTGTGTGTGTTTGTCTAAGTGCCTTTGGTCTCCTGAGATGACAGAACCACCAGCTTCCTCATTTTAACCTGTTGTAGATCGGAAACGCCATCAGCACCGACACATCAGTGTTAATGTGTATAATGCTACACTTTAAGATAAACTGTGTACGGAGGCATCTTCTATATTTAGCATACAAAAGTCTTTTATCGTTAGAGTACCAGTGAAGCATGCTGCGCCTACTCTGAGCCTGAGAGCACTGCAGCATTTAAGTATTGCACTCATAACTCTTAACCAAATGCACAGATCTGATTGGCTGAGAAGCGTCACTTGAGATAATCTACTATGCATGTACTCAGTCTGTGAGTTTTTTGGGCCACGAGTGCCATAATGGCTGGGAACGGTCCAAACGATCTGTCAGAGTGAAACTGTTAGTGTTGATAGGTTCTGGTCCGGACAGGATGATGTCCAGGTAAAGCTGTTCAGCTCTTAGTGTTTGAGGGGTGACGGAGAGATAAAACAATGGCGAGCGTTGTTGTCAAGGCCGTTAGAGGGCTACACACACACACACTCATTGAACCGGGGTTACATTCAGTAACTACTTTGTTTAGTTTTTTAAATATGCGACTCATAAGATGTTTCACTCCTCAGCAACTTCCATCATCAGCCCTGTAAAAAAAAACAATGCTTCTAATTCAGAATATCATTGACTTTAAAACAAGTATTGTGGATGCAGCACACATTTTTACCTGTCGTGTTGTTTGCTAATCAATAATCAATCGGTGTAAAAGTGATAGAAGTGTGGAGCTCCAGAAACTTATGCACCATAAAGCACCTTGATTACAGCTTTTATAAGAACCACCTTCCTGAAAATCACCAGATCTTTTTCAGACTCCATGCTCAGGACCTCTGTTAGAAATCTGTCGTCAGTTCAATAAACTTTTACTTTACTGCACCAGAATAATTCAGTCAGCAGAACTGATTTGCAGAAAATCCTTGTCCCGTAATGTTAACTCAATTAAAATTCATCTTTTATTCAGGCTCATGGAGAAATGGTTTAAAACTATCTTATCAAAGCACATATTAATATCAAACAAAGTTTGGACCCTAAATCATATTTTCCATCTCGTTGACTGAGCAGCCAAACATCTTATGGGTCATAGATAAGAACTGGTATTATTCCTCTGCTTATTAAAGTTTTGGACAATATTGTGGAGGGAAACTGATTGTGTGAGCTGAGTGATTAAAGCATAAAGTGAAGTGAGTCACATTTTGTTTTGTGCTGAATCATGATGATTAAATGTTGGTAATTTACAACGAGCAGATGAGCGAGAACAGAAACGGTTGTTTAGTTTTGATGTGTTTACTGGCGAGTATTAAACAAACGACATTACAAGACCATGAAAGTCTGAAGATCTGACTGAAAGTAATCCAGCCTGAACTGTCAGTCCCACCACGTCGTCTATGGAGACAAACAACTGGATTTTCACTGGTGGAACTCCATCTGGACTCTCGTTAGACAGATCAGGGTCATATATTCTGCTTGTTGTGGCACAAGTTGTTTGAGAAATGTGTCACTGCAATTAATCTCCCAGTGACGAGCTATATCTTTTAAAAGCAGCCCGGGATGCCCGTTAACGTCCCCAAACACCGAACGCAAATATTCAAAGTGAGCCTTGAGAGCAAATCACGGCCGTCCCAGCAAGATACAAGGAAAGTTTCCTTCCTGCTGATTGAAACAAGCACTCACTTCCCCTCAGCACTTCCCCTGCTGCAGCACCTAAAGCTCACTTTGATTGGGTTAGTGAATAGAGGCGATGATGATACATTGCTTTAAGAGAACGACTGTTTACAGAAAAGCTTAAGGGATTCGAATGTGCTGCTGAAATCCCTGGAGAGGCCATTAACTTGGTATGTCTGTGCAACAAAAGCTCGCTGCTCAGTTTCTGGAAATCTATAGAAAACACAAGAAAGAAGCATGACAGTGCATTTCTCATGCCGTCTCCTTCTCTTCTCTGTCATTGTTTCCTCTGTCTTTTGGTCTCTGCAGTCCATTTTTCTCAAAGCAAAGTGAAGAATTCTCTTTATTAACCACCTTGATGAACCATCCTTCTCACTTCGTCCCTCTCCAACTCACTTCTTCTGCTCCAATCTTCTCTCGTCACACTGAAAGCCAGAAGTCTTTACTCTCTCCTCGTGAATCACCTTCTTCCTGTGCTCATCCCTCTTTCTCTCTATCCCTCTGCCAAATATCTATTTTTTTTCTTGATTCACAGTAACATCAAGAGTGTTGCTCTCATTATCAATCCCAGCTGATGAATCTCCCACCTTCGGCTCTCCCTCGGGAACTCACACATACACAGGAAAGGGAAATCTAATTTCAAACCATGCATTTGCGGCATATGATGTGTGAGCTTTTCTATATATTTAGACGAGGAGTGAGGTAAATCACATCCTGGCTGGCAAGGGTTAGAAAAATTGGATTTCCTCTGTTCCTGTCTGAAGCTCAGATTCTCACACTCTCCACTGCTGATCCCTGTCGGTCTGATAAGACAATGTTTGTGTGTCAGAGTTCACACCTCTGTCTGTAAAACCCAGAGCACACCGTTAATAATACAGCTACATTGTGAAGGGGAAGTTTAGCTTTTTAAATGTTCCATGATGTTGCTTTTCTCTCTGCAACAGCAACACTTTGGATCTTTTTGGCTCTCCCAGTAAAAATGTTTAAATGTTTATTACAGTATTTCCAACAAAAAGGATCCGATTTAATGTTAAAAGTTTAGTTTAGTTTTGCCTCTCATGTCGTCTGCTGCTCTGATACAACTGTCTGATATCTGGACAGACAACTTCACTTGTTACCACTAACTGCTGCTAGCTTGTTAGCTCGCCCATTCTTACATCTGATAATACTGTCAGGGAAACCTGGAATTTGTTTTTTACAACAGATGTGTTGCACAAATGACCAGTTCCTACATAGAATTGCTTTAATTGATACAGCAGGTAAAGCTGGAGCTCAATCTGTAGCAAAACATCGATTCATCAGTTGATTTTTCTTGTATATTAATAATCTGACAAACTCAGGCGGAGGTCAACGTGTTTGTGCCAGCCGTCCCTGCAGTGATGTCACCAAGTAAGTTCCTCCACTGTGGATATCCAAGTCGAGTCCTTCCTGTCGCTGTTGAAATCATTTCTGATCATATATACTGGAAATGACAATTGTGTAAAAAAAAATCCAAACCATCTTTCCAAATCTGAATAACATTAAACCCCCTGGTGTCATTATCTATTCCACAAATGCATTTCATCTGAAATTAATGCACACATCATCTTTGAAGCATCCCGCTTCCACCAGACTTCAAGCAGCCGAGCTAATTAGCCAAATTCCACGTTTCAGCTCTTTGCTTTACTAACACGATGTGACATAATTCACCTCGTCCTTCTGTAGTCAGTAATGTTGCTTATTCCCCTCAGCATGTGGCAGCACTCTGATCTCTCGACGTCTCTCTCACCATCGTTTAAGCTCATCTGTAACCTGGTGCAGCTCCTCATGCAGACTCATATCATCACACTCGACACACTGAGACCTGCTCCCGGCCTCCGGCTCTGCACTTTGACCGCCTCCTTCTACTGGTACCACCGTCTCCACGTACCTCATCCGTCCACCTCTCACACCGCGGCTAATGTACAGCCCTCACTAACTGCTCCTGCGTGACTCCACATGGCTGCCGACACAAAGCTGGAACTATCGTGTGTGTGTGTGTGTGTGTGTGTGTGTGTGTGTGTGTGTGTTAAAGCGTGGTGTCGATTGTGTGTGTGTGTCTTCGGCTGAAATTTGTTTTGAAATGCAACTCTATCCAAACCTGAACTCCCCTAATGGACAAAAGGATTATACCACCCAGAGCCCAGTGTGTGTGTGTGTGTGTGTGTGTGTGTGTGTGTGTGTGTGTGTGTGAGGGAGAAGAAGGCACACACACACACACACAGAGTCTATAATGCTAGCCAGCAGAGCCAGGAGTGAAGAATGGTACCTGTCAAGAGAGGGGGAGACGGGAGAGAGGAGTGATAACGAGGCTCAGTGAGGGAGGGGCGGAGCGGCGATTGAAAGATTAGGAATACATGAGAGAAGTTTAATCGAAAAAGAGGGAAAGGTGCAGATGAGAGGAAGTGAAAGCGGAAAGACAGAAGAGAGCGACAGGAAGAGTGCGGGCGAGAAAGAAAGGGATGGACAAATGAACCGAGGGGAGGAGAGACGGAGGCAAACAGACAAGAGCAATAGACATCTGCAGCCCCACAGGCGATACGAGGAGGTGCTCCACCTCCGAGTGAGACACACTGACTGTGTGAGTGTTTCAGGACTGTGGAGGTGAGCGAGTACGTGCCTGTAATTGTAAAAGGAAAGTGACAAGAGTTAAGTTGTGCAAAAAGGAAAGACACAAATGCAAACACACACACACACACACACAGTTGCACATATTGACAAGCTCATGTTGCAGCAGATGCCGAGTGAGAATACGAAGAGGAGAGAAAAGAAAGGAGGCGTTTAGGTCAGAGCGATTCATTTCCAGCCGTATGCAAATCAATGACAGTTTCTGCACTTATAACTGCCTCCAAAAGATTGGATTCTTTTATTGTGAGGAAACAAACGGAGCTGAAACCAATTAGTCGATCAACAGAAAATGAAATGGCAACAATTCTGATATTGATTCGACATTCAAGCGGTCACTTTAAAGCCTAAAAATCTCCGTTGACTGCCTCTTAAATATGGATATCTCCCGGTTCATTTGGTCTGCTGTGACACTGAATTCAATATCTTTAGATTTTTCTTCTTTTGGACCGTAGAACCAGACAAAACAAGATGTTTAAAGGAATATTGCAGCCTGTTGGGGAATAATAATTTACTTTCTTTTCCGAGAGTTAAATGAGAAGATCGATACCACACAGAGAGGGAGCACCATCAATCGCCTCCATCTCCAAGTGCCTTTCACCCAAATGTCGAACTATTCCTTTAAAGATATCATCGCAGGCCTTAAGAATGTGTGATGGACCTTTTCCACGATTTGTTGACATTTTACAATCCTTAAGATTACGAGGAAAACGCTGATAATGAAAATAATGGTTTCATGCAGCAGCAGGGACATATTTTTGCTTTTTTAGCTAAATGTTACACACATTTACTGTATGCTTACAATAATGAGACATTACATTATGAAAACAGAGCCTGTAGGCATCTGCTCATGTGTGCTTTAGTCACTTCTTTCTGTGGCTTCAGCAAATCAAGCCCTCAAGCAGAAATACTAAGCAGTTTAAGTACCGTCGCTGTTATATCTGGGTTTGTATCGAGGTGAGGCAGGTGTGCAGTTCAGGTGTGTTACAGAACATTTGTATGAAGTAGTAAAACATCACTGTCCCAGTGTGGCTCGACAGTGTCTCAGCACTCAGCTGCATAAGTTGTTTTGGCTCGGCGTTCCTTCATCAGACAGACTATTCAATGTTCTTTCAATGTCTCTAATTTAGCATTCCCTTCTCCCACGAACAGAGCGGCGTTTCACAACACTCATCTATTTTAGATAGAGACCACTGATGGGGAAAAAAAACAGCACGCGCCCAGTATAATGCAATACAATATTTAACAAGCAAAGAAGTCAGAGAGTACTGAATCATAAAAAACAGAAAATCTAGTTAGATTAAGCTAGCCAGTGCAGATGTGACCCACAGTCACTTTGAAGAGTCGCTTCAGTTTATAAAGCAACAAATGTGCTGAGTTACATCTCTGATCGCTTTAATATTTTAGTTACCCTCTAAACAGGCCCTCTGTATACAGAGTCCATTAGACCTGCAACAAGTAGTCTTTTAATTCACTAGTCGGACAGAAAATTAGCTTCCCTCTATTTTGATAATCAAATAATTATATTAGTCAGTCTTTAAGACAAAATGTAGAACATTTGCTTCCAGGTTCAGCTTGTTAAATGTAAGATTCTGCTGCTTTTTGTCCACATGGAACAAAACAATCAATGAATTCAATATTACAGCCGGTGAAAAGTACAGAGAATTAGCTCTGAATCATTAAAAGATGAATGAGTAATATAACAACTTTATTTCTTTATATATCTACAATGAATGGAAACTCGTTCATTCACTCCCTCATCACATTAAATCGTTTAAAGGAAATACGAACGATACGGTTAAATCTAAATATCTTTTTGAAAAGCAGGTTTTCAGCTCCAAAGCTCTTTTAGGAAAGAATCTGTGGCACCAAGGTTTTTTTTATCCAGGACCAAATAACTTCTAGGTGTTATACAACTACATGAATTAACCTGTTATATCATCCTTTGGGCTCCTGGATGTTTGGTAAAGATTTCAACCCAAACGATGCCGACGATGAGGGTCAAGCTTCAAAAACTCATAACTGAGAATGTTTTTGAGATGAAATGAAAACCTGACATGAAGGTCGGGCCGGAGGATTCACACTGACAGGAGCGATGGTGAATGAAGAAGTTTTGGACGTTTGGTTGGACAAAAGAAGCAGTTTGACGAGATCATTTTGCAGACTGGACAGTTGTGACGTTTTCCCTTTTTATAGACTCAATGATTAATTAATCCATTCGAAGTGAAACACACAGGAAGACGTTGTCCTGACCGTACTTGTATCCTCTACTATTCTGAAACTCCTTAAATTGAATTCTCTTTTGTGATGTACAAACCTTTAGGAGGCCCGTGCACACAGCGGTGCATCCTGACCCAGACCGCCCGCAGTCAGAGCGACAGCACAGCCTGACCTCAAACTTTCTCAGTGGACTAATCAAATCAGAATTAATGCTGAGTACGATTCTCCGGACGGATGATCATTTTATAACCCTTCATTTTTTGCTGAACAGAGCTCATTTTTAGTTGTGAATCAAATCCATGGATTCTGGCAGATGTGGTGAATTTGCAGCGGGTGCTCAGCCAGCGATGTGATGAATAACCTCAGCCGCACATGTGGAATTAATATTAAACGATAAAACAGTTAGGCTTATGAGCATTTTATGAAATACATTTTGACAAGTCGCCTGGTCTCCTGAGTAGCTTTTGATGTTGATTGGAATTAAACGAGAGCCAATGAGCCTCTCTTTTATTTTTTAATCAAGCAGCTCTGTCAGTTCAGACGCATCCTGTGATATAATATCTTGATTTTGCAAGTCAGGACATGGCACCCCCAAAAAGACACGTAATGAGAATTAATGAGCTTAGAAAAGTAAGCAATCATTTCAATGCTAATGGCTTTTACGCTAATGCTTCGATGATGATTTAACTTTTTTTTAAAGTCATAATTAGAGCTGTTTGTCTTTTTCATGCTGGGGAGGAGCGGCGCCTTTGATACAAACAGTCCTGTAAATATCCTCATTTTGTCATGCATTTGGTGTAAAGTGCTCTGGAAAATGAAGTCGTCTGACAAGCACAATCCTTCACCCACAGCTCTGAGCTGAGAAGATAAGGCTTGTGCTGAGCTGTGGATGCTTGTGTTTGTGTGGGAGAGCACGGTCGATGCATATACCTCCGTTTCTCTGCTTACTGTCAGTGCAGCGTGTCGACTTTATATCTATATCTGACTAGCACACTCCTTCTCCCTTATCGACAAGCCAACAGCGGGAGAGACGCTGCCATTGTCAAGCTAACAGGATACAACAGAGGGCATAGCAGGACCTGCAGGCACATTAAGCCAACATTGGCTTGCGCAGTGAAGCCCACCGATTCTTAATTGAATTGATAGAGAGTATGGGGAGAGGGTAAGAGAGGTCGGGGGAGAGGAATTGATGAGGAAAACAGAGAGGGGGAAGAAAATAAGGGAGCAGGGACCTGAGAAGGAAAATTGGAAGAAAGAGACACATATAGAATAAAAAAAAAAACCAGGAGGAGGCGGTGGAGTAATGGGGAATCCATGGGAGCATGTCTACGACGAGAGAGCAAAATAAGAAAGATGGCTGGGGAATGAGTGTGTGTAACACACACACACACACACACACACAGAAATGAGAAAGAGAAAGGTGAGAAACAAAGCGACAGGGCGGGATGATAACGGGAATGCAAACTAGAACAAAATAATTACACAGTGAGCATGAACGCAGCGAAAGAGGGATGAATCTATTACTAAGCTGTGATGGTAAATAATGAAGGGAGAGAAACAAAGGAATTAATGAAGGATAATGAAAAACAAAAAAGGCAGGATGGAGGTGAATTTGGGCAGAGAATGAAATTGTTGACTGCAGAACTGGCAACAGGACTCCCTCTCCATGACTACGATTAATGTGCCCTTCAGGAAATCAGCAAAAACACCAGAACTAGTTCACTGGAGTTGGCAGCCGGATTAACATACGAGTCGAGGAACACAAAGCACAAAAACTCTGCAGATCATCGCTGAATGAAATGATCCCACTGGAATAAGAGTTGCAATTCAGCTTTAAACTACCTGGTAAATATTTTCCATGTAAGAGTAAAAAGGTGGAGTAGAAAACAGAGGAAGAGGAGGAGGAGGAGGAGGAGGAGGAGGAGGAGGAGGAGGAGGAGGAGGAGGAGGAGGAGGAGGAAGAGGAAGAGGAAGAGGAGGAGGAGGAGGAGAGGAGGAGGAGGAGGAGGAGGAGCAAGATGAGGAGGAGGAAGAGGAAGAGGAAGAGAAGGAGGGGGAGGAGGAGGAGGAGGAGGAGGAGGAGGAAGAGGAATAGAAGGAGGGGGAGGAGGAGGAGGAGGAGGAAGAGGAGGAAGAGGAAGAGGAAGAGAGGAGGGGAGGAGGAAGGAGGAGGAGGAGAGGAGGAGGAGGAGGGGGAGGAGGAGAGAGGAGGAGGGGGAGGAGGAGGAGGAGGAGGGGGAGGAGGGGGAGGAGGAAGCGGAGGAGGGGGAGGGGGGAGGAGGAGGAGGAAGAGGAGGACGGGGAGGAGGAGGAGGAGGAGGAGGGGGAGGGGGAGGAGGAGGAGGAAGAGGAGGAGGAGGAGGAAGAGGAGAGGAGGAAGAGAAGGAGGGGGGAGGAGGAGGAGGAGGAAGAGGGGGAGGAGGAGGGGGAGGTGAGGCTGAAACTGAATCCAGACAGCACAGACCAGCGGACGCACCCAAACTTAATCTGGGATTGTTTGACTCGGCCAAGCAAAGAAAGAGGGTCAGAGAAACAATCAGTGTGGGAGATGATATCAAACACAGATCCATCTTTGTGCTGGTAAAACTGGCTGATGTGCAGCATCGCGGCATCTTTCACACACACTGTTTTATCTCCACGTCTCACCTTAATGAGGTCTCCCAGCAGTTTGTTGGCTTCAGTGTAGGCCTTCTTCACCTCCTTGAACTTATTCCCGAGTCCCATACTGTGAGCCTGCAAGACGAACCAGACTGATCAAACAACGGCATCATCAGACGAGTCATCACCGTTTTCTCTCTGCTCTCATGAGAAAATTAAAGTTTGAAAAAAGATTTAAGGCAAATATTCCTGTCAGTAACTGCTGTTTGGTCACTTGGTTTGAGGAAGAAAGATCTTCATCGACTGATTTTTTACACCTTAACAAACTAAATATAGAAACTTTCTTTGATTTCATGACTGAATAAACTGATCTTAATTTGACTTTGTTCATATGTGGCGGACCCTGCCACCTTTCTAGCTTCAAACAGTGTTCCGTTTGTGTTCAAAGTTAGTGCAGATGTAAGTCACTGAAGTAAAACTGAGGAAGTGCTCATTAAAACTGTAAATATTAAAATTCTTGAGTTTGAATTTCTCTAAAACTACAGAGTGCCCCTTTAATGTAAAAAAGGGTGCACAGCAGCTGTCACTTCTCCAGACTGTGACTGTGCACCGTGTTGAACCTGTGGACTCACAGCTGTACATGATGTTCCACACCAGCATTAACAAGCAGCAGAAGAAGTTGTTCAAGTGACCTGATGTCCTGATGACTGCACTTCCTCAGCTTCACTTCACTCACATCTGCACTAACACGCACAAACAAACGTGTCAAATCATGGAAATTACAGCTGTGAGAAGCAGCAGAACACAGACTGTTTCCTGTTGTTTAAACTCACACAGTGCACAAACTGCCATGAATTAAACTGTCGATGAGAGTGACAGAAGTGCACCAACACTGTAGAGGTGGAACAGTGAATACAAATGCGACGTCACACTCCCTCTTTCACTCCATTCTCAGCAAAGTTGTGAAATGCATTTTAAACAGCTTATATTGATTACTGAATTCAAAACACAATAAGAATCAACCCGAGCGTGTGGGTGTACCTGGAAGTGAAGGTTGGTGTACTGCCCCCCGGGGATCTCGTTCTCATAGACGTCGGCGTTGCCAGATTTCATGGTGGCAGTGCAGTCGAACGGCGCGTACAGGCCTCGGGCTACCTCCCAATATTCACTGTAATCAAACACCTTCTCCAGGGCGATGCCTGCAACGCAGCGGAGGAGATCAATGAGCACATTTTCTTTGAACAAGAGTCATAAGCGCTGACGTAGAGTCGTTTGAAGCAGAGCTCGCTACAAGTCTTAAGACAACAATGTAGTACAAGTGTTTTTTGAATGTGGAACATGGGAACACAACACCCCTTATAATTAAATTAACTTATTAATGAGCTGATTGAGGTTTAGTATGATTATATGCTGTATTTACCAAGATTATTGTGCATACAGAAAGGACTGTTTGCCAATTCAGCTTCAAAGCATCGATCATCTCTGTCGAGGAGTACGGAAGCTGAGAACAGCCTCACTTGCAATCTTTTCCTGATTTCAAGTTATTTCATTATCTTGAGAAAACAGCGATCAATCAGACTGTATACGTTCTGTACACACACTTTGTTAGACCATCCAAGAAGTGTTGCAGAGAGAAACTTAAAAGTCTCTCGTGTTCTTGGAATTCTGTTGTTCCAGGAAGTGGACACGGACGCTTACGTAGCAACCGGGCTGGAAAACTGTGACAGTACTGTGTTGATGACGGGGTGTGAACCTTCTCACAGATTTGATAATGTTATGAGTCATTTCATTTTTACCATACAGTACCATTCTATGCTGCTTTTTATGCTTGACATTACCATGGTTCCTATTCTCAAACTGAGGCTCGACCGAAATGTCAGCAGAGACATTTCTGCTGCCAGGAACTCACTTTCTGACAGCTCTTAAAACCTGCTGGAGGCCAGAAAATCTTGAAGCAGCCTGAACAGCAGTGTTGATAAAGTTTTTACTAGCCTGCAAGTTTGCCTGAAAATCCACTCTGCCATTGCATCTCGCCTTCGTCACATCAGAGCTGCTCATTAAACCCCTGTGATATTTTGTGATCCTTAAAGAAACACATCTGTTGCTCATGCTCACGACATCCTGCGGCAGCCGGTTAAGGTGTGCTAAAGCTCATTTACCTTGAAAAGGAAAAAGCTGCTTTCATGCCATGACAGAAATGGCAGCACAGATATTTTGGCTAATGATGACAAGAGTGAGCTTTTTTAATGAGACAAACTTAGCTCGGTACATCGTCAACAACCGAGCGACAAGCTTGAATTTTTAGGCCTCAAAGCGAGTGTGCACTCCACAAAGTGTTTGTGTGCTTCCACTGTGATCTTGGCGAGGGAAATGGAGCTACTGTGAAATTAATGTGAAATTAATGTGCAAGTGGTTGCTCCTCAAATTCAGCTGCCTGCCAAGCCAGTCAGTAATTAGGTCCATTTCCTTCTCTGTTTGAGAACACCATTTTTGTAGCTTTAATTTATGCTTCCACTGTGAAATTACAGAGTCAATTTACAATGTAAAGTGACTGCATGTTCCATGTGACATCAGCCTCTGTTGATTCAGACGTCAGCTCGGGTCACATTTTCAATACCACGTAAAGAACTCGTACTCTTGTGACTGCAAGGTCAAGATCCAAACAGTGTGACTGTGAGTTCTCCCCAAGATTACAACTCAAAGAGCTCTGTGAGATACAAACTGTGGTTACATCACACTGTGGCTGAAAGAAATACTCCTGTCTGATTCCTTTGTGATTATTTCATTTAAAATAAGACAAACTGCAGCTGTCTGACAGTGATGACACCAAATCTATTCAACACTACTGCTGCTGTGCTGGAGACATCACACTGTCCACCGCTGGTCCAGTGGTACCGAGGAAAATACATCGTAACACAGCTAGTTCAACTGAAACACATCAGTGGTCTCAAACCTCGCAGCCTCATGACCTCTTACAAGTCAGCAGTGTGTAGGTGGAGATATGTCTGTATGTCTTGTTCAAAGTTTGAGTCATTTCACCTTTAAAACACAGATAGTTTTGTTTAAATACCTGTTCAAAGTGTCCAGTATTCCACAAATAAAAACAAAGATCTGAAAACGTTTTCTCTCGTCTCTCAACCCCTCAGACGTCTCTGGTGACCCACCAGACTAAACTTCTGTACTGCACATCAAGTTCGAACTTCACCATGAGCTGCTACCACACTTACATGTCAGTATTAATCTAATAATGTCATTTCACCTGCTTCCTTGACAACAGGTGTGTCCTTTCAGTTAGACAGGACCTTTGTATCACTGAACGATGGCAGTCTGTAACTGAAACATGGGAAACCTCTTAATTCTGCCTGCAGCAGAGCTTCTGGTCCTGGTTGTTGCAGGTTTGCCACCTCTGGAGCAAAACGGGAAAACAACAGTGTTTCCATGTGTTCTCTGGTCATGTAGCATCAATTAATCTCTGCTGCTTTAAAACGTCTGTGGACGCTAACAGAGAACAGCAGAAACGAGTCTGCTCACATAAACCACCAGGTTTCACTGAACCCCTTGAAGTAACATTTTGAATGCAGGACTGTATTAACATTGTTGTCTTGGCTCTCTTACAGGATCTGAGTACTTCCTACTGCCACCATCCTGGATTTCAGAGCGAGGTTTTAACACGTCGTGTTGTGGAGCCAGCTGTGCTGCAGCCTCTGCCAGAGTGACACTTCGCTGCTCGAGCCTACAGTTTCCTGTTAATTATCCAAACACCACACCTGTGTGAGCTGGACAATCCTATGAAAGTTGACTCTGAAAGCAGCTTTGGCGACGAGTGTAGGCAGGAACATCTTCCTCATTATGATGACCGAACTCGCCTTCTGGGATTAAGAGGTTTATTTTACACTGGAAGCTATAAATATGGAGGGAACAGCTACAGATGTGGGTCAGCTGTTCAGTCAGTGAACACAGCACGGCTGATTACACTCCCCAAAATAATCAATCACTGCGCTGCAACACCATGTGGATGTGTACTGCAGACAGGCAGACACATAAGGCACATGCACCTACATGCATCAGTCATTTAGATGGCTGCCTGGCAGAGACAGAGTGCCGTCAACATGCAGCTCATTAGCAGCGCAAACGCACAAATTCAGGAGACAAACAGACGGAGTCACACACACATATCTGTACATGCGTACATTCTCTTCCAACAAAAACATACAGATGTGGAGAGAAAGCCACACACGCGCAGACACACACAGTTTGTGGTTGATGAGATGATGAGAGCTAACGAAGACGAATAGATGAAGAGGGATGAGACTCTGGAAGATCCAGGGAGGAAAGAGGGAAGGACTGACTGCAGGCGGAGGAGAAAAGGGAATGTGGACTGTTAGCAACTGGGGAATTTCTCCACAGGCTAGAAAGTTACCTACACTGTATTCTACATTCGTATTTAGAGAGTTTCACATGTTTACCTTTATTCTTTCATAAATTTGTAGCAAATGCTGATGTCAGATTTAAATAGAGTGTTCAAACAGCTTCTAAATGTTAGCAGGCAGGACAAACTTTAGACGAGGAAGATGATCGGATGTGTTATTGCATTTAAGGCCAAATTTACAAGAAGACTCAACTGATCTAGAATTTACGTAGCCAATTTGCAAAGTGTGTTAAGTTTCTTCTCACGTACCAACTCTTAAAATCACATGATTCGTTAAGGGAGTCTGGGGATATTGAGGCTACCTGCCGACTGGTTCTGAGAGCCCAAACATGTCATTTCAGCTCTGGCGGGGCCTGACAGTGTTTAATCCATCTGCCTGTCGTTGTATCGCTGCTTTGTGTGGTATGTCCACATTCTTCAGTGCGTTTGATGACTGCATTGTTGCAGCGGCCGATAATGAAACACAAGGGCCACTTTAATCTGTGGCATCATTCAACTGCATGAGTGTTTTTGAATATGTATGGTGTTTTAAATCTATGTGCGTGCACGCCGTGGCTGACTAAATAAATAATCTGAAGGCTTTAAGACAAATTAATTAACCAGCGGAGTGTGAAGAAGCGTTCGGCAGTTCTTCAGGACAAAGAGATACCGTGGGAGATGCTGAGGGAGGGGAAAGGAAAGAGCACACAGAGAAGGAGTGAAACAGGCATGTAAAGTGCTGTTAATTGCTTTGTTGAGTGAGAGGGAGGGAGAAGGAGGAGGACGATGGAGAGACAATGTTAAAGAAGCGGGGGTGATGGGAAGAGGCCTGAGAGGCGAGGGAGGGAGATAAAGAGGCAGCGCGCACTGCAAAGCACTGATTACTGCTTCGTAACGGAGATGGGAGAAAGAGGGGAGGCAGTGAAGAGAAAGGCAGCAAACAGACTGAGGTCAGGAAGGCAGGGGAGTATCCAAGGCAGAGCTCCACTTGATTAAAAAAGTACCGAGATAGGCAAACGCAGACGGAAACGAGAGGAGGGAGACATGAAGAGAGCCAGAGATGAAAAAGGACTGACGAGCACGAGGTGACAGGTATGAAAAAAGGTGGCAGCAGGAAGTTTGTCTGCATGTGCATGAATAATGCATGTACCTGGGTCAACTCGGGACAGAGTACAGGTATGCACGTGTGTGTGTGTGTGTGTGTGTGTGTGTGTGTGTGTGTCATTCTGCATCTCAATCTCAAGTGAAACAAATTGAAATTCCATGAACACCCCTCCACTGTTGAAAACCTCTGGCTCTTCAGTAACGACCTTGTCTTTGTCTGACTCTCTGGTTTTCTTTCTGTACGCTCACTAGTTAATATTCAGTCACTAAACTGGACTGTGTCTGGATGATGGGAGACATGACACGCTATCGAGCTTTGATGCCGTCCAACAGTGCTGGATAGGAACCTGTTGCGCTCGGCTGTGGGTTCCATGTGTAGACGGTGAGAGCAGCAGTGAAGTAGGAGGTTTTCTTCCTTTCTGTAGCACAAGTCACACATCACACTCAAAACTCAGCATGCCTTAATAGCTCCGTAGCTGTGTTGCTTTATGGGCTATTACAGAATTTGCTTCCTCCTCTGCGACAGATTCCTCTCTGTATGACTGTTAAATGTGGCTCCAGAAACAATGAGCCTAGCAAAAGAAACCCATTCACAGTGAAGGACACCCTGAGGGACAAACAGCACCCAGACCTGATGTTTACTGCCATCCTCCGCTTTACAACACCAGTGTAGCCGCACTGAAAATATTAATGGGACAATGTCTTGTCTGTTTGGCCACTCATCCATGGGAATTAGGTATCACGAAATACAACTAAACTGACCCGCAGGGAGTACAGCAATGGCTTTTCAACACAGGCTTAAACCCTTGACAGCATTAACAGCCAGAGCCATCTTGTCACTTTGGAGCGAGAAGTGACCATATCTGGCTGAGCTTGGGGGGGAACCTGAGGACACGCTGTGGCAGCGAGCCAGCTGTCAATCACAAGCATGGAACACCTACAGCACACCCTGCTGGAGCGTCTCTTAAATCAAACCATCATCTACGAAATGAACGTCGTGCTGTAATGAACAGAAGAATTACTGCGTCGGGTTATACGCCCCCACGCACCAGTCAAGTTCCTGCTCCAGAGCTGTGGGCTGAATAATGACCAGAATATAATGATGTCGCAGTGCATTTCATCTCTGAACTTACAGATATATAATGTCATGATTACACAGTTCTGTCCCTTTCACCCTGGAGTCCAGGTGAATGTTTGTGCCAAATTTAAAGAAATTGCCTTAATGTGATTTTTTTTTTTAGATAATGTGTTGACAAGACAAGGGACGAATGTACGAGAAAACATAAAGCCTCCGGCCACGACTGTCACCAGTGCAGAGGGTTAAAACTCTATAGTAGTGACTCAGACCATGAACTCATCAGGAAACTGTTTGCTGAGGGAATAAAGCGAGTGAGAAGTAGGGTCATTTTCTCATAAGCTTACATAAAATCAGAAACCAGTGGAGTCGCTCATCCTTTGGCCGTGTCTCACACAGTGAAACGCTGCTGTTCAGGCTCATATTCAGTTAAACGTTTTAATATTTTAGGATGGAATTTCACACAATTGCAACAAATCTGTTACCATGGGACACAACCAGTCATCAATGGACCACATGATTATTATGAGAAATAATGCCTCTCTCATCCCCAGAGGCAAGAAAACTGCCTGCGTCATCAGAGCAGAATACGAGGAGGACTTGGCGTCCACCAATTTGTCCATTTAAAAAAAAAAACCCTCAGCATTTCGCCCCCACACAGCGTCAAACAGCTTATAATGTTAATAGTACCCAGCACTCCAGCAGCAGACAGTGCATTAGCCGTGTAGTGTGGCTATAGTATAAACAACATTAGCAGGGGTTTTGCTGGTTCTGAGTAAATGGAAATGAGCTATCAGATGTAGTTAGCAGAGCCGAGGCGGTTTTCCCAATTGCATTGCATTCATCTACATAACTAAGCAGCAAACGTCCCATCACTTCTAATTCCTTTGGCCTCATGTTCCTTTGACTTTTTCAACCGGATGCTTTAATATATTTCACACTCTGCACCCATCGCTGTGGGAGGCGGAGGTCACAGCTATCAGAGGGGGGAGGGGCTCCAGCTTCTTCACAGCACCGTGAAAACCTCACACTGAGCGGAGCAGACCGGACGGCAGCAGACCCAAAGGGGAATCAACACATTATAAAACCACCCCTCCACTTATCAGTTGACCTCCAGACAAGATAGAATAAAGCAGTGGTGGTCCAGAGTGAGGAGGACTCAAGGAGCTCCAGCAGAACGTGACAGAACGTGGGTTGAGAGCAAATGTCATGGCTGCCTTGGGAAAAGCTTTTAACCCCTAAATGCTCCAGGGACAGCTGCTTACTGGTTAAAGAAAACTGCGGTGCTGCTGGACTGCAGGTTTCCTAGGATGAGTGTAAGACCATCCTGATCATGGTTACAGCCACACAGCATGAAGGGAAGGATACAAATACAGGAAATATACAAAGAATTTGAAGCGTCACGTCAATAAATCGTCTTTTAAAGGTTTGAATTTAGTGGAAAATTCTTGTAGAGTCTGGAAGAGATTCTACATGTTGGACAGCAGTTTCTGCCGTCCTCTTCTGTTGGTCTGCAGCATCAACACTTCCACAGCACTCACACGCCACACGTGTTGCTTTTAACTTCACTTTTGCTCGTTTCCATCGAAGTGTAACTCTTGCGTGAACTTCCTCCATCTCACAAATCCTGGGAGCCGGCCGTGACACCCTCTCTTCCTCTCTTAATTGGCTGTGTGCGTTATCACCGAGCAGAAGGCTTCAGCCGTTTCTGACTTAGGGCAGTAATTAGTGATGTGCTCTGTCATGTATTGATTTGTTGATTGATTTTTTTTCTCCCTTCATGTAAAGGAGGAGACTTTTAGAACAACAGAAGAAATAATGGGAGGAGGACTGGCGGTGTTAGAGATGTTGTCTCTCATTAACTGCTGCATGCTGCAATTAAAGTCCTACATATATATTTGTGGCCGTTTGTTCCAACAGATTCTGTCCAACTCGTTCGATATGATTGATCGAAACAAAACTGCTCGATAATGAAATCTGAGTTCCTGTCAGACATCTGAAGCAGGATTCACTTCTGATGTTGTGCCTGTGACCTACCGGTGTCCAGCTTGGTCCCCTTGGCGCAGGCCACCATGGCTCCCATGCTGGGCTGAGAGGTCATTCCAGCCATGGAGTCCACCTAGAAAGCAACAATCAATATCAATATTATTTGAATAATATTCTTTAAAGGATAAGTTCACTCAGTCATTACGAAATGAAACTCAATCACTCTCTTCTCACCTCGATGACGATGGAAAGTCGACTGAACTTATTCTTCATTCACTCTTATATACAGAGCGAAAAAGTCTGAGAAAAGATGTGTAAATTTGCCCCAGATGTGTGCATGTAACTTTAATTTAAGGATTAAAGGGAAAAAAAAGATTTTTTCCATCAAAAGGGATGTCTTGGCTGTCTATACAGCATATTTCAGTTAGTTTGTTACTGATTATGAATAATTCATTACTTGTCAGAGTGAAAGTTTAACCAAGTACACCAACAGAACCAAAGCAAACTCAGCTGTTCAGTGTGAGTCTGACCCGTGGTGGACAGTCAGTTGGTTGTTTTCATTAAGTATTATAAGGAACTGAACAACAGAAAACAAAAACCCTGCAAATACCAGCCAGCTGTCTTAATGAGAGAGCCCGTGCTGGCAGCATGCGTCAGTGAACACATTTAAAGGAAATGCTCCCGCTTTATTCCACTGACATTTCACAATGCAAACTGCAGCGACTGGTAGAAAATACACGTTTGTTAATGCTGTCAGGATAACTTATGGTTGGGTGCAGGCCTCGCTCTCACATTCATAAAAAAATAAATCGATTGTTGGTTTATTTTATGATCACAAATCAAGACTTAAAACCTCCCCGGCTCTTTGAAAATCATGTTTTATGCACACATCATGAGGAGCTGCAGTGGAAGGCCCGGACCTCATCCAGACACCCACAGTCCCTGAATACTCACGGCCACATCCACCACGTCAGCTCCAGCCTCGGCGCAGGCCAGCATGGCGGCCACACCAGCGCCGGCCGTGTCGTGCGTGTGCACGTGGATGGGTACGTCTGGGAAACGGTCTCTCAGAGCGCCGATCAGAAGCCTGCTGCTCTCTGGCTTCAGCAGGCCGGCCATGTCCTGGATGTGGAGATGGAAGGAAACATGTCAGTGACACCTGGCTGAGTCATGTGACACATATTCATATCAGTTTAAAGGTGCGATATGGAGTTTTGGGG
This sequence comes from Acanthopagrus latus, assembly GCF_904848185.1. NCBI lineage: Eukaryota > Metazoa > Chordata > Actinopteri > Spariformes > Sparidae > Acanthopagrus > Acanthopagrus latus. Next base: position 21,573,642 of record NC_051048.1, read on the forward strand.
AAGACATTTTAAATCAGGAGAGAAAGATCGTCACTGACCAAAGGACGACACAGTTTCATACTGATTTATTACATCCACGCTACCATGTTCCTCCTTTTATATTTGCTTTTAGTCTCTGAGGTAGAACTGAGTCCAGGATATAAATTAACACACAAGCAGACCCAATCGAGGTCCATTAATCTGGGTTAAAATAGCTCTCTGCAACATATTTACATTTTGGTTATGGAGTCCAGGACCAAGATGGATCGGAACCACCTGTTTTAGTTCTCATTAGTGAGAGGGTGTGCACACTGCAGCAGCCCCGAGGCCGTTCATTACAGCTGGAACGGAACCAAACTGCTGATAATTTGGTGAAATCAGAGGAGCCAAAATAAACAGAAAGAACACGTTCGCTAAACAACACCAGGATCCTTCAGGTGCCGGGGACTCGCATACGACCACGACAACTCTTCCAACAATCATCGCCGATAAAGAGCTTCAATTAGACGCTGAAACTGCCAATCAACCACATTTAGCGCTGCAGTAATTCAAATTGTCTTTTGGGAAATTTATTCGGTTAATTCAACACAAGTTTATCAAATGTTACCAATGTGCTGGCAAATGATAACTTAAAAAAGTTTTCCACAGACGCACTCTGAGGATCATTATAATGTATAAATCTTAATTGATATTAACAGAAATTCACAGACGGAGCTTAGATGTTTTAGTCGCGCTCCCTTCGGTGATGATTGCACTCGTTTCTTCTTTTTAAAGTTAACCTCATTAGCCGCGCGAGCCGTTTATGAGATTTGCCACCGCTGCGTGCGACGGTTCACGCGGCGGCAGAGCGGGAGTCTTGTCATTTCACGTTTGAAAATATTCTGTCATGCTTGAACAAAGAAATTAATTTAATGTGGGCATTATCAGCCTATTCATTTAGATAAGAGGCTCCAGTATACAAGTCGTTTCAACAGGAGGGAGTCGAAAAACTCGACTGTGTTTAACAGTTAGCATGTGTGTGTGTGTGTGTGTGTCAAAGGGTTTTACTTCATCACCCAGAAATTATTTATCAGTTTCAGTCCCCATGTTCAAGAACACATATTCACTGTTAACTAGGTGCTTGTGAAAGAACTCACTGAGAATGAAAAGCGTATTTTGAGTTAAACAGACTGAATCTCTAGTTAGATATATATTTAGTTATTATATTTATTTAGACAAATTTATGAGGTTATTAAGACTCTGAGGTTTTTGAGAGACAGCGTCTTTTAGTTGTATATGGTCATGTTGAAATAAATACATAAATATGACTTCAGAGATCTTCTCCTCTCTCTCATGCCGACTGTCGGCAGTCGAGTCGGGTTCGTAGTCCACAAAACATTTTCTAGAGCTTCACAGAATAATTGCAGCGTTCTGCTAAAAGACTGAAGTAGACAGGAACTTTAAAAATGTTTTAAAAAGTAAACAAATTAAAATGACATCTCGTCCGGTGCAATCCATGTATCCTTGATTCCAGACTGATTTGAGAAGATGTTATTGACACCCTCGACGCGTGGTTGAGCTTGAGCACACGCTAACGCTTTTAGCTCAGCAGCTAAAGTGAGGATTACCGTTCAATAAAGGGTTTAAATAACCTCTTTACAAATCGATTTGAGATCCCAGGTGGTCTGGAGACTTGGATTCGTCTGGTCGAGCTGTGTGGAGCTGTTGGACGTTGTTTTTTTTCAGTTGTTGCTGAACGTTTTAAAACCAGTCCCCATCTGCTTCTGTTGTTTAGGAGAAAGCTGTAATGCTGCTTTGCTGCAAAGCTCCAGAAGTGTTTTGTGATTTATGAAACTTCACTCCACCTTCCATCAGCACAGAGGTGAGTAGCTCATGACAGAGTTTTGAAGAGCTTATATATATATACACATATATACGCATGCTAATGAGGAACTGGTAATGTTTAATGTTAATATGCATGATGCCTTTCTTTTGTATTGAGCTGAACATCAACCAAAATTCTTCCGATAATATGTGACAATAGTAACAGAAATAGAACAGGTTGCTGCAGAACAGGCAGACTGTTCACAGCAGAGTGACTGAAGTGAGGCCAAACTCTCTGCAGACACAAAGCTTTCATCAAAAAATGCCAGTTGTGTCTTTCCAGCCAACTGTGTTTCATCCAAACACAGGAGAGTTTGTGTCCCGCTGCTGCTTCGAGTGCACACAGCCATGTAAGTGCCGTCCCTCAGTGTGATGACATACATGGAAACGTGCACACATGAGAATTAGACGGTGTGTACACAAGAGAAAGTACGAGCAGAGATTCTCTCCAGCTGGTTTTGTGTCATTCTGGTGGCAGACGGGCAAATAAGTTCGCTCACAAAAGCAAACAGAGTCTTCAGATTATCACAGGGAAGGAAAAAGTCAAACTTCTCTAAAAAGGGAAACACTTGAAGCACCAAATCCAGTTTTTATTCCCTCACCTTGATGCACAGGATGTGCGTCCCAGCTTTGACCAGCTCATCTGCAAGTTTCAGGTAGTAGTCCAGGGAGTACTTCTGCCTCATCGGGTCAGAGACGTCGCCCGTGTACGAGATGGCCGCCTCCACCACGCCGCCCGCCGCTCCAGCTGCCTCCATGCCCAGCAGCATGTTCGGCAGGTAGTTCAGGGAATCGAACACGCGGAAGATGTCCATGCCGTTCTCCTTGGCCACCTCGCAGAACCTGGTGGGGATGGAAAGGGGGGAAAATAAAAATGTGAGCACATACAAGGGTCTCAGAATTGACTTTACAGCATTCAGAGCTCATGTGGGTCGGGCACAAAGAGACACAGCAGAAACGTTGACCCCATATGAGTCAGTCTGCAGCCTTAGATCCTCGTGTGGGGCCGTCTGAGCTCAAGCTGATCATGCTCGTCAGGGCCACAGAACCATTTCTTAAAAATGTCCAACTGATAACTTCATGTAGACAAATCACTACGAAAAGAATCTAGAAGTACAGTATCTCCTTTTCTTAGAAACAGTATTATGATCGTGAATCAATAATTTTTATAAAGTTTGTCAGGTCCACAATGATGACAGTATTAGTGGTGTTAGCTAGCCGGTGTTAGCAACGTTAGCTACAGTAATTTGGCAACCACAGCCGCCCTGTGACGTGATGCGATGGAAGGGGGAGACAGAATGTCACACTGAGTGTCTGAATGTTCTCAGTGTTGTGTACAGACATGATCAGCGGTTGTCTTCGTCGTTAACACTGAAATCTGTGTCACTCAGACTCTGACTCTCCTCAAGAAGTTACAGTTATTGGCATGGAAATGAAATGCACTGTTACTTTGAGTGAACTTCTGGATTTTTCTGGGTCTGGGTAAATATATAGAACTCAGCAAAATATAGATCAAAGTTCTTGTCGCTCAAATGCTTTTGCTTCGTCTGTCAGAACCCTTTGTAAACTCTGTTTTTAGATTAAGATGTTACTCTTAGCATACAGTCGTTTTTAAATCCACATTCAAAGCAAAAGACAGAAATAGGTGAGAGAGACTGGCAGGACTCTCACACATATAATGAGTTTGCCTTCGTGCTCGCTGCAGCCCAGATAATAGCACACATCCTGGTCGGGATAAGCTGTTTATATCCTCCTCCATATCGCCACTCATAAATAAATATCGCTGTACCTGCGCAAATACAATATTCTCACTATTTCCATGAAAAGTGAGCTTACACAGCGTGCAGGAGCCCACAATAACTGAGAGAAATGTATACCCGCCTCATTATCCAAGCCGCTAGTGGTAAATCCCTCCTATTATTACCTTGGCCCCGGTATCTTAATCAGGTTTTTCATAACCGGGGTGAGTGCTTACTGTAGCCGTGTTACTGTGAATGCAATATTTGCACACAGTGAGAGCTTTTGTTTTGGCAAACAAACAGACTCGCTTAATGTTGTGCTATGAGAGGATTACCGGTCCAGCGTCTGCGTGTCCAGTGTTTATTCAGCGCTGTAATGCACACGAGTGCTGTGTAGTGGACGCTGTTTGGCAGCGAATCAAAAGCGCTACACGGGCCTACATATGTGACTCAGAGCTGATGTAACTGTTTACTCATGTGGATGAGAAAGCTGAGTTTTTTATGTCAGAAAACTTCTCCAGAAGCTGCAGAGTGCAGAGTGTACTGTGCTGTGACCCCGCGACACTTCAAATCAAATAAATGAAATAAAATCACTCTTTGATTTGATTTAGTTAATGAAGACGTTCAGGCCTCCTGACTGCAGGCTGCCGCGCCCAAAACGTCGAGGGCGAAGGAGTGACGGAGTGAAGGGAGAGCCGGGGCGAACAGATCAAAGTCATTAATCACAATCATGTGCAAATTTTCAATGGCACTCCCCCCGTGGGACCCTGAGAGTGAGAAGGGGTGGAGAGGGGGAGTTAAAGAGAGGTGCAGAGAGATGAATGGAGGCATGAACAAGGGGAGTAATAAGAGTGAGGGGGATAAATAATGACTATATGATCGGAGAGAGGGGAGGAGCGCAAAAACATGGAGGGTAGGGGAGGTCTGCCTGCGTGTGATTCAAGGGGAAGGAGGGAGGAGGAGACAGCTGCATTAGTCATAAAGCCACTACTAATTTATTTTAGGTGAGAGGAATGACATGGTGCAGGTGTGTGTGAGTGTGTGTGTGTGTGTGTGTGTATACGTGAGTCATCTCACATCATCGAGGCAGCTTGTGAATCCATTTGGAAAAAGTGTTCGAGGCATGTGTTTGCATGTGTGTAGGCACAGGAGTATTTATGGGCCTAAACGCATTAGTGGGTACATCTGTATCAACGGTGTGTGTGTGTGTGTGTGTGTGTGTGCAGCTCACTGAGCACGGTAGGAGGTGATAGGAAAACATCAACCAAATTGACCTGACTGAATGTGTGTGTCAGTGCTGTGGTCTGTGGGCAGCTGCAGGACAGTGAATCCATTTATACATACAGAGAGAAAGCAGCTGTGTCTGTAGGCGTCAGCGGAACAATGCTCAGAATGTAGGTCAAACACATTCACAGGGGAGCGACTTTATATTTACTGTTCATGTTGGAAATCAACACCAAAATATACGATATAATTAAAGAAACTCTTGCTCTCAACTGAACGACTCCCCCTCGCTACCCAGCAGGAAGATGTGTTGTTAGCAGCTAGCTCGCTACGTTCAGCAAAGTCTCTTTTTCTAATAAATACACAAATAAACAACCATAGATACCTAAATGAAATTAGCCAAAGTCCAGAGGCTACAAACACAGCAGCGTTTAATTCATTGATTGACATTAAAGAGTTATTCCATCAATTTTACTGGAGTTTACAGGTGTTGTGGTCCTGAGGAAGCTGCATGTATTCTAACACTTTAATATTCCCCCAGTGATGTCACTCAGTGGCTAAGATGCATTGTGAGAAATGTAGGCACCAGGTTCTGAATAAGAAGAGGAATGCAAGGAATGAAAAAGCTGATATCTGTTTCTGCTGTATTGATTTTGATAATTTGTTTTTCAGTTATCTATAATCATTACGTCACAATGCCTTGTGACGTCTGTCCCGGTCTGAAGGCTCCTCCAGATGCTCCTCCTTCTCCCCGTTTCTGGAGGACACACCGCTATGATCCTTCGCAGCCTCACTCAAGATTCTTTGCGCAAATTGAGAGAAATTGGCGACATCGCGTGGTGTAGATCGTCAGTTTCGCGGGCCTGGGCGGCAGGAATCGTGACGTAAGGGTAAAACATCTGGTGACACAATCGGGAAACACTCCAAAGGCTAGACCGTCCCATTTAACAACAGCTGACCAGGTTAACAAGGTCTCTGAAGGACTCGCCTTCAAAGACCACAAAGGCCGAGTCCTTCAGAGGACGCAGACCCTGAACTGAGACTAACAAGTCTCCATGTTCACATCCACAGAAACAGAAACTAGAGAGACCTCCTGGCAGCTGTGTGCTCCGGTCGACTTGATGGATGGTGCTGAATACTGGCCAGACACTTTTTGCAGAACATTGTGATGTCACAGTGAACTCGACCTTTGACCCTTTGGAAATAAAATGTCACTGCTTCATCTTTCTTTCCTTTCGGACCTTTTTAGCCGTAATCATCACATGAATTATTGAGTAAAATGTGTTATGTGAGGTCACAGCGGCCTTGACCACCAAAATCTAATCTGTCCTTCCTGTGTGAGAGATAAAGGACTCACTATCTGAGTGACTTGAGCCAAAACAAAAACCCATAAACATAAACACTATTCACATTTAGAGTGTTATAATGAACAGAACTAGTTTGATCTGAAGAGTATGAACAGTAGCTGGATGCCAGAGAAGTTGTATGTTGTAAGAGGAGTAGGTGGTGTCAGCTGTGGCTGCAGCCTACATCTTTACAGACTGTAGCACATCTTCTGTGCTGGGTTGCTTTTTCATGTTCCAGTATTAGTTTCTAATAAAGTAACATTAGGTAACATGTTCATCTTAAAATACTTTGTGAGGCAGCTGGATTTTCTTTAAAGCAGCATTATGTAACTTTGCTTTAAAGTAACGACTTCAGTATCATGTTGGTGGTGAAGTGTCTTGTAATGAAAAACGGACACAAGCAGGATGAAAATCTTATTCTAATAACTGTCGACAGTTCAACACAGTAAATAAAGATTAATGGGGAAAAAGACAGTTACTCCAGTGTTAGATGTGACTGTACTCTACATACTGAGCACTAACTTACAGCCTGTAGTATTCTTAATGCAGCACAAGTCAACATTAAGCTAGTGAGTGTATAAATGTAAATTTACAGCCAGGATTTGTGTGTCAGCATGTTTCCACAGCAGTACTGAAGATAGTGGGATCTCTGGGTGGCACCGTTAACACTTGATTGGTTAATAACTGAATTCAATCATAAAAAAATGGAAGTATAATGTGTGTGTGTGTGACTCACTTAAAGACAGCATTGTCAGGGTAGTTGGTGTAGCCCACGGCGTTGGCGCCTCTCAGCAGCATCTGGAAAGGAACGTTTGGGATCAAAGCTCTCAGCTCCTGGAGCCTCTTCCATGGACACTCAGACAGGAAGCGCATGGCCACATCAAAGGTAGCACCTACACACACACACACACACACACGCACGCACGCACGCACATACACACACATACACACACACGGAGAGGGTTTGCAGTTTATTTCAGCTGTCATCTCAAGTCTCATCTGTCATCCCGACTTTGATGTCAATTTTAGACTCGAAAAGTCATATTTCAAACTTATCCTATTACACACACACACACACACACACACACACACACACACACACACACACACACACACAATGGATGCTCAAATATAATATCTGATGATACTTGCACATTCATTGTTCATTCCAACACTTCCATCATTTAATTGTCAAGTCACTTTAAAAATCGGAGAAACGTTTCAGTGGAAGAGGCGAAAAAAATACAAGCGATAGCAATCTCTCATTTCCCTTTCTGCAGGGGCCAGATTAGCGAATCTCATACCCGTTTATCATATCAGCCAGAAATATTGAAGCCTCCAGTGGTTTTCTGCTGATCCAACACAGCTGTCATTAAATTTCATTCTCCTTGCTCTCGTACATTTGGACACGGTGAGAATACAAAGTGCCGCTGCTCGTTCCGGACTCTGGGAGGAGCAGGAATGCCCTGGAAAAGATCTGGATTTGAGCCTACGTCAGCACCTCTTAGACTCCTGCTGCAGAGTGGAAATGACTCGGAGCAATCCTGATCTGATGTTAAACATATTAGTATTAATGTTTTAGAGCACGTGAGATACAAAAAACATGACGCAGAGCGGGGAATTCATCAGGGGCTGCAGAATTTGGACTAATAATTTGATAACGGGAATGAAGAGCGACAGCTGGGCCCACATATCGGAACATTAGGCTCATGGAGCTGCTGAGCTCGCCTCTTTTTGGAAAGACAGGCAGCCTCCAATCTGTCATGTAGATGAGCTGAAATAAAGCAGAGAGGAAGATGGAAACGAGCCTCTTATGCAACATCCACGATTGCCAGAAATGTATTCAACATTAATGTTCTTTTTAAAGAAAGTTAGAGATAAAAATGTGGTATTTTGGGCTAAATGGTCTCCTGGAATGGGTGTTGTGGGATGGTATGGGCCTGAAACATCAAGAGTAAAGTCAGTAATTAAACAGTTTGCATGGTCTTATATTGGCAAACGCTTTACTGCATCCAAATGTCCCCTGCTGGGAAAATATAGTTCTCTGAAATCAGCTTCCATCTTGTGCACATGGGCCAATAAAGGAAAGCCCATGATGAATAAAAATGATTTATATCTATAATTTCAATCGTTGAGCTACATCAACACACACACATCTCAGCATTTTTTGCCTAAGTGTGCAATTATGGCCCTGATGCATCGGACAGTTCATCCTGCTGGATCAATTTTTATGTCATCTGCGACTCTGCTTTATTGCTCAGGATTGGTCGATCTGCCTTTGTGGCCGTCAGACCTTCACGCTGCGGCAGAGAGATTCTTTGAAACGTGCACCGGCAGCCCGAAACACTCCGGGGCAGAACCAGATGCGCACGCTGAAATCAGCACAATGCATTAATTAAGAATCGGCCGCCGTACCATCTGATAAATGTGCCAATTGTGAACCAGACACAGGGAACCATATAGATACATTATGTGACCTAATTCGTATTACTGTATCTTCTGTGGTGTTGGGAGGAACGCTATATCAGGAAGGGACTTAATCCTCAAAGGGCTTTCACAGGCTTAATCTCTTCAATGATTCATTCTGCCTCTAAGCAGCTGAAACATGTGAAAGCAATATTCCCTATCTAAGATCCTCGTGTTAAAAAAAGAAAGGATTCTTGCATAGGGACAGTGTGTCAGGGTGTTCAGTACTCACGTGGTCGCCTCCTGTTAGTGATTTATTTTAGTACCAAGTCATCTGAACACAGCAGGGTGCAATACTCTGTCTCGGGTCACACTGTGAGAGAAGTGCATTGTATAGGGAGCTCCTACCACCAGAGGCACGCTCACTTATTCCTCCTGTGATCACTCACTGATTTACGTGGAACTGTTTAAAGGTGCAGTTATGAGCCGTCACTGTGGGACAGTGTGTGCTGGAGCTGAACTTTTTACCGCAGCGTGGTCGTCTAATTTGTGTTTCACAGGCTGAATCAATACCAGGCGAGAGCACGCCAGCCAACCAGTGCGTCTGTGAACTTTGAAGGCTGAGTGAATGATGGATGTTCGGCAGCGGGGAGCGGAAACTAACTGCTCTTCACTCATGATCTTGAGATCTACTGTAAATGATCAGAATTCAAATTTTAGATGAATCAGCCTTTAAAGAGTATCTAACTTCTGTACTTGGATGTTTTTCTCTAAGGAAACAGGATAGCTTGACATAAAAACAGGAGGAATATGATTTGATCTGAGTGGCAGAGAAACATACAATATGTTCTCACTCACAACTCATTAACTTAGCAGCTTGGTCAGCGGCCTCGAGCCTTTTACCCTGCATATAAAAGGCAGCACTAATATGTTATATGCAATGTCCAGTTGCACTCTATGACTTTTGGACTGTTGTCCCAAGTGTTTTGTATAAATTGAAAGTACTTTGTTAGGGTACAAAAAAGAAGATATTTTAGATTAAATTAACTAATCTAAGTGACGTAACTGATGTCGAGTAACGTACATGACATCAAGTTAGGTGAGGACGGCCTGAGGAATCACAGTATCAGACCCACTGCATGAGGATGGTTCTGATCGGGTATCTTTCACATCAGCATCTGGCTGTCGGCAGTCACAAGTGCTCTCCTGCAAATCATTCTCAAACTTCTGGGGTCGGGAGTTGATTTTCAGGGGCCACCAGATGGTTACATAATAATAAAGACACGTTTCAGACTGGGGAATACTTTTTTTAAACAGTAAACTGATGATTTCTTCCTCCTGACACCATTTGAGTCCACATGAGTTCTGTTCGGTCGCACACACAAAAAACCTTTTTACATTTTGCTACTGAAAGTCTGGATTTCCTTTTCACCGGCATACTCAGATTTATTTTGAACTTTTTCAGAGCAATGTCACAAAGTGCTTTGCAGAAAGGAATTCTAACTGTGTAACTCCGTCCTCCTCAGTCCTAAAAGCAGATTCATCATCTTTTCTGAACCCTGTGAGACGCTGCGGCACCGTTAGCATCCTCAGAATCAAAGTTATCAAAGCGTTCTGTGTGATTATAAATGACGGTAAACAACATTTAATATAAGTGTGGGCCGAGACATTTACTGAAGTGTTCAAATATAAAGACAATTAAATGATAAAAAGGCCTTTACTGTACGCTCCTTAATCAAAGCACTCTCGGCTTTCAGAGCTGCCTCGGTACAATGAGACGTGAGGGACGAGGGCCTTCCCTGGCACCTATTCAACTCTTTCCTCCAGAGTGACGGATTGAGTTCACCGCCAGTTTTCACAGTCTCTCTTCAAAGATTTACTTTTAATGTAACTGCTCAAACACAGCGAGGCTGAATTCGTGTCATCCTTCTCCAATCATCCTCATAATAACACCAGGATGTGCTCGCAGACGGAAGTCGGGACGAGTTAAACGTCTTTTTATCGCAAATTTTCTCCTCGATGATTTACTTCAGCTGTGACCTGTTCAAACACGAGACGAGCAGACGGTTGTTTAATGTGAGATCTGCTCGAGGGCCACACGCCTGACATTTTGTGAAAGTGTACACTGGTTTTCACCTCAGAATGAACAACAACTGATCACATTCCAGAGAGATGCTCAGTTACAGAACCTCTCTGACATTATTCTGTGTGTAAGAAAAGCAGAACACGATTCTGTTGTCGGCAGAATCACAACCCTGTTTTTCTAAATACTTTGTGTTCCTACTTAATTCGTCTAATTAACATCAAAACATTAATATGCACAGGAAGCATATCATTACACAGTAAACTAGTAAAGTGGCAGGAAGCTTCCAGGGGAATATCTCTCTCTAGAATTTATTCTGCCTTTAAGTGTTTAAGTAATTATAAGAAAATCACTATTGTGTTTTCTCTGACTCATAATCAAATGGTGCAGGAACTACTCACGCCTCGAGAGGATTCAGCTGCATTTCACTTTTCTCTTCCATGACACATGACATCTACGCAACTTTTCTCAAGCAAGAGAGATAATCTCACACTGCAGAATCATCCTGTCAGGAGGAGTTTCGACTGCTCCGCCTCCGGTTTTCTATTTGATTTCAATGATGTACACCTGCTGTGGCTGTGTGAGGGAGAGGAAAGCTCGTACACACCCAGTTCTTCTGAAGACAGAAGACAAGTTAAACTTCGAGATATTTCAGAAGCAAGAATTCAACACTGCAAGTCAAACATTAGTGCTGGGAGAATTTAGACACAAAGTGAGATTCTCTTCTCTCTTCTTCAGAGACGTGATCACTCGACGGAGCTTTCACTGCAGCTGTCGTCCAGATCAGGAGTGTTTCACATGTTGTCCACTCAGCTGACAATACAGATGCACTGTACTACACGACAAGCACGTGTTTACCATCGGAGCCCACACCTCGTTGTATTTCTGTTTATAATAATTCACCTTGAAACATAATACTAACCTGACTTCACAGATGGTTTGCTGTATAAAACCATCTGTGAAATCGTCCTGAGAAACGGTTTAGAAAAGAGCAGGTCCTCTCACAGAACGTGACGAACCATCTGTCGATCAAAGGCTCATTTCAGCCATCAGATGAGCAGCAGGAGAGCAGGAACAGCGCAGACAGTTGGTGAATCAACCTCTTTCTGAAGCCTCTCATGAAAATCCTTCAGCGCCGTTCTTTCTTCTGTCAATGAAACGTACTCTTCACTTCTGATGTAACAGATGCTACAGCAACATCAGTGCTAATCTCTTCAGGAGGCGCCACTGCAGTCCTCTAACCAACAGTTGCTATCCTCGCTGCTCGTCACATCTAAATCACTGCCGAGGCCGCCAGCAGCTTCTATAAGGATGCTGACGTCTTGGTGTTGGAAGAAATATGATTCTTCCAGGACAGCATGTCTCCACATGATTGGAGGTCATTTGTGTCTTGTGCAGACGTTAAAGTCTGGATAATGATAGTGATGATTGCTCTATGAGCAGTCTTCAACCTAGATACTCAAAGCTGCTGTAGATGTCTACAGAACAGAACAGGCTAAGCTAACTGTTTGGGTAAACCTCATCAGGAGGCCTTCGATCCATCTATGTTAGCAGACTGAGTGTCTCTGACCTATTTGACCTGTTAGTCCTCTGCTACAGGGCACAGACTCTGCATCACCCTCCTGCTATGTTGTTAAACTGATAACATGTATTGAAGCGCTGCCTCCTGAAGCTGTAAGGTAGAATTTGGACACTTGTGAAGACTGGTTAGGATTATCATGGTAACACTCTGATCTGATGCAGACAGATGTGATGTGATGTTCTATAAACTATCAGTGTAAGTCATCGGTGTCTCTTCTTCAACTCTCCTGAACCGTGCTGAAACTCTGCGAGCCGAAATTCCACAACAGCTGGAACTAGGATTGAAATAAAATACTGTTACGGCAGTATATTGTGGTACATCCTCGTGATATGATTATCAATATGCTCGCCACACGATGTATCAGTACCTGATCATTCTGAAATATAACATTTCTGGCAGTATTTCTGTATCACGTTTCCCACAGAATGGCTGCGTACTTGTGGACGGAGTTTCATTTCACCAGAGACCGTCTCTCTGTCTGCAGACCACGAGTGATTGACAGCAGACAGAAGAGGACGAGCGAGGGATCACTGTCACCTTGTAATTCAGTCACGGATGGCATCATTCCCATGGATTCGAAAAGTAAAAGTCGTCTATAAAATGCTTAAATAGGTCACCGAATATATTTGAACCACTGTGGTTTGGCTACAAGCACGGAGATGTAAATTGTTGTAAAAATAAAACAGATTGTCAGACGTAACGTAGGCGCTAACTGCAACCACACTCATGATGTCATAACAGTGTTCTGTGTTGAAAACTTGTTTGTTGAAGTAAACATGAATGTAATACTTACTGCAGACACAAGTGATGGGGGCAGAGACATGATTTTGAAGCTGTTAATTCAAGGCGAGAAAAGTTACATAATGCTGCTTTAAAGAAAATCCAGCTGCCTCACAAAGTAACTACAACACAACCCCACCGATGGTTTCAGTTTTTAAACTCTTACCCCTCTGCTGCTGCTGCTGCTGCTGCTGCTGCTGCTGCTGCTGCTCTTTGGGCTTTTAAACTGTGGTTTGGACTTTCAAAAACCACGAGAAGTCTCAGTTTAGAATCAGGAAGCTCTGAGTCAATTAACAGCTTTAATGTTCACCCATAAAATGTTCTCAGAACTCTCCATCAGGCTTTATCGACTGTTTTTGCACAATTTCTTGTTTCCCACACGGATGAAAATCGATAGCAAGTAAACCTGTTGAAAGCTTCGTGCTCTTTCAACAAATCAACGTACGGTATAGATAAGTCCGACCACTGTGAGCTTCCCGTCCCCCAACAGGAGATTCATCGGCGTGTTCACATCCTCAGCAGTGAGGTCGCGTTCTGCATGATTATGAATGACGGTAAACAACATTTTAATATAGGTGTGGGCTGGGAAAAGGTGGAAGCTTTTTTCTTACCCCCCAAGTCCTCAAATATAAGATAATGAAATGATAAAAAGGCCTTCATGCTCTTTAATCAAAGCACTTTCCCCTTTCAGGGCTGCCTCAGTATAATGAGACACACAGGTACACGGGCCTTCCCTGGCACCTATTCAACTGTTTCCTCTGGAGTGACGGATTGAGTTCACCGCCAGTTTTCACAGTCTCTCTTCAAAGATTTACTTTTAATGTTACTGCTCAAACATGGCGAGGCTGAATTCATGTCATCCTTCTCTGGTCAGCCTCATAATAGCATCACGATGTGCCGGGAGATGGAGGACGGGAAACGCTTAAGCCCCTTTTATCAAAAATATCTCCTCAATGATTTACTTTAGCTATAACCTTTTTATCTGTTCAAACATGAGACGAGCAGACAGTTGCTTAATGTGAGATCTGCTCTCCCACAGTAATGAAATATATTGCTTTCTCCTAACTGGTGCACCACGATCGGCTAGCAGGAGGAATTTAATCTCCGGGAGGGTTTACAGCACCGAGGAGGTTTCTATCTCTCTGCTGTCTTTTTATTTTTTTCCTCACTTTGCTCGACCATCTAACGATGAGCGCTGTCGTTGAAACAGAAACCTTTTTCACTTCAGGCTTTTGTTTTTTAGTTCTCATGTTTGTTCTTGTGATCTGCTCCAAGTAACAGAAGCACAATCGCTCCGAGGAGTTTAATATAATTGAGCATTAAATTAAATGTTTCAACCTCAAGAGGTTCACTGGGCATCTCTCTCCCACAAATGTGCGTGTCCTAAGTGTTTCTGAGTGTCCAAACGGGGAAAGTGAATTTACTCATCGAGACCAGTTCATAACAATCACACTTCACACAGGACCATTATCAAGAAGTGTTGATAATTGGCCTTGTCGCCAACTGTTCAAACACGAGGCACGCATTTTCATTCTCTGGCCAATTTCAGAGTAATTGCATATTATACAGGGACACTATTTGACTGTTCATGCCCCAACAAGTTTCAATAAAGCATCATTTTCTCTTTTCAGTCAAGGGCAGGCAGAAGGTACAATCATTGTCTATTGAGGACTGACTAGTGGTGGAGGAGATGGAGGCAGCAGATGTGTTTTCAATGGCAGGAAAAACAAAGAAGTACAATCACTGTCATCAATGAAACGTGGGACAGATCTACAGCAAGGATGAAGAGACTAGAAAGTGCAGGCATGGCTGTTCAGACAAATTCAAACTGTGGAGCACACAAACAAAGAGTTTAATTAATATGATAGCCATCGAGAGGGAGACTCATGCCTCCTTACATGACTGCTTGCATGAGGCACATATTAAAAGTATTTCCACAGTTATCATGAATCTTCAGAGTGGCAAATGGTGCTGTTGCTTTAACGGTGCAATATGTAAGAATTGTCCACCTACAATAAGGTGCAGCATATCAACAGAGTGACTGCAGGCTGGTTAGCTCCGTTAGCTCTGCAGCTAGTAGTCTGGACTGGGAGCTCGTAGCACCGTGGGAGTGTTGGTGTTACTGCGAGCACAGAAGCTTTCCTCTGGGAATGGCTGGTGCTAGCTAGTAAGCATGCTAAACAAGCTTTGTAACATATTACATTGACATGGTAACATTAAAACTGTTATTTATTCCCATTCTGTTGATAACTGTTGGACAGTTTGAGTGTTTTCAACCAAAATTCTCACACAGTGCACCAATTTCATGCTTTCAAGCTAAAACATATCTTAGAAACCAGAACAAACGTTAGCCTAGCCTGACATAAAGACTCAGAGACGAAGGATGTGTCAGGACATACGTCCAACACAAAAACTGACCTCCCCAGTTCTCCAGGCTGAAAAGGTTGCTGAAGCTGTGGCTGACGAACGGCGAGATCTTCTTCAGGTCGTGGGTCCGAACCCTGGTGGCCAGGAGCGACTGGTGGGCGTCCCTGAAGGTGGTGTCCATCAGCAGCAGACCTTGGTGGGCACGGACGGCCTTAGCGAATCCTTCAGGGCCGTCACGCAGCAGCACGTCACGGAAACCAACGGGAGGGTCGCCTGGTAGTGAAGGGAGGGAGAGAGGACATCAAAAGAAAGAGAAGGTTAATGTGGAGGATGATGCAGAGGATTCAGTTTGTGAGGAATCAATATCGATGCGTGAGGAAACTTTTCCACCTAACTGAGCGAGATTCTGCTGATGCTTAATAACGATTAGTCCACAATTGTACTAAAACGAGGACCTGCAATTACCACCATGAGCTCAACAGGTGGTTCCATATTTTCTTAAATAAGTGGACAAATTGTGAAAAGTAGCCCTTTATTTACCCAATCACAAGTGGTCTATTGACTTTAACTGCTGCTTAAGTGTGTGGCAGGAGAGATGATTTGAGACGCCAGGCGAGCAGGTAAACTGATGTTATTTAAACTGCCCGTCTTTCAAGTCGTGCTGTTAACAGGGCAGCGCCTGTCATAACTTCTGCTAATGAGGTGGACGCCGTCTCCTCTCATCGCCGCTCCAATCAACCTCGGCTCAAGTAGATCGACTATAACGGAACACAGGAATCAGCTCAGCAGCCGGCTTATTAGACACGCCACCCACCCATTTGTGAAAATGGATTTCTCCTGCCGACAGTGACTCATATAGCTGTTGTTTTCTATATAAAGTAAGCAGCAACCATTTAGTGAAGTACGTCAGTGAGTGTGGTACTGCATGGTCTCCACCTGGAGGTGAACGGGTTGCTTCTGCACTTCTCAGACGCCTAATTTCTCATTTGGCCTGTAAGTCTGTTGTTTGGCTCTCAAATGTCTCACGACCGTAGAAATCAGAGAGCTGTCACGGTGTCACAGATTTTGAGTGGAGCACATATGGTATTCATTTTCTGTTTTCCAAAGTGAGGAGGCAGCTCCAGATGGGATATATTGAATTTATACATGTGTATTTCTAGCATTTCTAATCTATAGTCTTTAACATTTTGCTATGTTGATTATAGTTCCAGAAATATTTTTTGTCTCAAAGCTTTCCAACAGGCATGTCCGTGTATGCAGCAGCCAAAACAAGACTACACTTAGAGTCTATATCCACGCCAGGGGCTTCAGATGGTGTAACAGTCACAAGTAAAAAGTTCACTTTCACTTTGTGAGCATGCTAAAAGTTGCTAATTAGCCAGAGCTATCACATTCCATATGTGGGGAACATGAACAGGGTGTCCCCAAAAGTAATAAGGGTCCTCTGGAAACTTGAATGTCTGTACAAAAATACGTGCCAGTCCATCCAGCAGATGTTGAGATATTTAAATGGGTAAGTGACAACGTTGACCTGCTGGTGGGGATGGATTTAATGTCAGGGAATCCCCAAAGTCAGCAGGATTCAGCCTCTGGGGACCATAAATGTCTCATGACAGTTTCTCCAGCAGTGCTTGTGATATTTCAGTATGGACCAAAGTGGTGGACTGAGATTGTCATCCATGCAGTTATGCCGCCAGTGTGGCTAAAAATAAGACGGCAGTAACACAAACTGACAGATGAACTAGAAACAGGTAAACCACACAGCTACATCCATTAAGGGTGTTTGAGAAGCCCGGCAGGATCCTCTCCCTGAGGAGCCCCGGATGAAGACTGTTGGACGTGCTGGCATTAGATGAGTGCTTCTGGTTAGCTCATGAGACTACAATGTCAGATACAGTGTCAAAGCGTACCGTCTCCTCTAAAAGCCTCTACAAGGAGGAATAACAATCACGGCTGAATCCCGAGACAGATACTGTCCAAAACAACTAAATAGTCCTCAAAAACAAACAAGCTGAACATGGCAGAGACATCGCTCCATCCCTCTCTCCTAATCCCCCTTCCTCTTCTCTCCATGCCTGGCAACTGAACACAAGCACAACCAGAGGCATTCAAATATTGGAACTGGAATTGGGATCTATTTTTGCTGCAGTGTGAACAATCATCAATCAATTAGACTAGTTAATGAGGTACTATCTGCCCGCCTAGCTGTCCTCCAACCCTCTGTCCTGCTCTCCCCTCCATCTTACGTCCTCTCTCTCTCTTAACCTTTTATTGTTGTACCTCATCCTTGAAAACAAATGATCTCTGCTATAATTGTCTCCAAGACCAGCATGAGCGAAATGAACTCTCTCACACAAACACACACAAACACACACACGTGTGAGATGAGCTCTGTGAATCACATCGCCGTCACAAATAGATACAGACACTTGGAACTTATCAGGATCTGTGTGTAATACAGCGACTGGGGAGCACAGCACACACAAACACAGGAAAAAATGATTTATACTCAAAGTCCCACTTCCACTCTCACACTCGTTCAGTTCTACAAACTTGCTTTCTATGTTTTTTTTCCTCTCACCACTCTTTTTACACATATGCCTCAACACAATAGAGAGGAAATGGGGGCATCTGTACTGGGACTACAGGGACTACACAGTGGCCTGTGTGTGACAGCTTCCTACAGGAAGGTAGCTTTGTTTGAGTGGATTTGTGTGCGCATCGTATTGCGCGGCGCCGACACAAAGCGTAGTAAAGAGATACAAGTCCCAGGCGGCTGCTGAGCTTGACAATTGACCCACTTGCACACAGATGCACGCTCCTTCTTTGCATTGAAAAACACCTCACTCCCACTCCCTCGCTTCGTTTGCACTTCAGTCCTCTTCCTCGCAGGCTGGTGTCATCACATACATCTGTCCCTCGATATCCTTCACCTGTCTGGTCCTCGCCTTACACTCGTCTCCTCCAGCTCTGCAACACCGGCTAATGTGGCTTGATAGAGCGAGCTGCGGCGCTCTGAGGTGATTTCTTTATTTGCAATTTGTGTGGGGAGACGAACTGCGAGCAACATCAGTTTGGATTGTCACCGTACGGCGCTGACGTCTGTTGAATGTCTTGTATCTTTGTTTTTAATTGTCCCATCCTGCTAGTAAGTGCTTTATCAAGTCAAGTCCACTGAAACAGTCAATAATAATAAAAATGTATTAAACCTTTACAGGGTAAAGAGACAGTTCACCCCTAAATCTAACACACATTGTTGTGGTGAAAGTTATCAAGCCTTGGAGATGTCTGTCATTAGCTAGCTTAGTTAGCTTAGTTAGCTGGCCTCTTCTGTGCGGTGATACGGTGTCGTTCATTAGAAAGAAAATAGTTCCTGCATGACCGCACAGAAGTAAGAAAAGACATCGAGCTCACTAAGTTAACGTTACACTGAAGCCAAGGAAAACACAATCAATTTTTACATCCCAGCTCTCGTCTGAGAATAACCAGGTCATGATTGCTGGAAAAAAAACTTCAAATGCATTTTTTTTTACCGCTTTGAGCATCACACGCCAAGTGGTCTAGTTCCATTATATCTAAGAGGACACAGACATCTTTGAAGCCGATATCTTCAGGATTTGGCAACTCGCACACATAAAAATGGAGGATTAGCACAACATGTAAGAGCAAAAATATGTAGTTTGATTTTGGGGTGAAGTGCCCCTTTAAAAGTAGCTGTATGCTGAATAAGATATTCCTTCTTTACACTGCAACGAGGCATTTACATTAAATTGCATTTATTTATTGCTTGCTTGAAACCATAACTGCCCGTGGAAAAAACAAACCTTTAGACTGGCATTCTGTGAAAGATACAGAATTTGCTTTCCTCCACAAAGTTGTCTGTGAAATAAACAACCAACAGAAATGTTTCTCAGAACAGAGAAGAACAAAGCAGAAGACAAAGTTACTGTGCAGCACACACACGCCTGAAGAAAACCCAGAGTATCTGCAGGCTTCAGAAAGCCAAACTGAAGACTTCTTCATGAGTCATTTTTAAAGCTACCTGAAAATGAGTTCTGGACCTGAACAGAAAGTACTGATGAATAAACATGAGATAAAAGAGTTGCAGGTGACAGCTCTGTTTGAAGACGGCAAACGAAAGCATCAAAAACAAACAAACAAAAAAAAACAGGCAGAGAAACAAAGAGACACATTTATTAGGTCCATATTTTTCATACTGAGCTGCAAACCGCCTCCTGCTTTAATCCTGAGAATGGAAATACAGCGCAGAGCTGGGAGGAGGGCAGCAGTCCCTCACTTTTATTAGTCGTCCCTCCTAAAGCTTGCTCAGAGGCATCTGGTGATTAACCTCTAGATGTCCTCCATTAAATAAATCCAGACAATAATTGGAACAAGGTGTACTTCCTACACCATCGATGAACCAGCAGCGATCAGCCTTCAGAGGGAACGTTTTACCCTACAAATCCTAATTAGATAATAACGGCCTCTGAGTACTTAACAGGTTCTGTCAGGACATCCTCGAGTGTTGGGGGAACTCTTTCTCTCTTATCTCCTGATCTGATGTTTTCAGTTACTGTCCTCTCCTCTCTTCTCTGCTGGTGGCACACAGTAAAAGTTCTTCCCACTCTCTCCTCCCCAGCTTCCTCTAATCTATCCGTCCATCGTGCGCCTGACCATTTCCTCCACATATACATGCAGGGATTATACGCTGCCCACACCCTCTCTCTCTCTCTCTCCTCCTTTCATAACCCCTTTCTCCTTCCCTGCCCGTGTCCCTCCCTCCACAGAGTGTGATAATACAGGCCTAATCCCTCTCTTCTCTCAATCCCTCCGTTGAATGAAAGAAAGGATATAAGCACATTACAAATCTCATTACTAGGCTTTAGGTATGCCTCCGTGCGTGCCTGTGCCGCATATAACCAACTCATCGTGTGTGTACAGTAGGTAAGTGGAGGTGGAGCGTCTGCCTATGGAATACCTGCTCAGCATGATGCATTTCTGTGCTAGTTTACAGTGTACAGTCGTGTGTGTGAGCTCCCCCGACGGCGACGAAGGCTTTCAACACAAGATCTGCATAAGTCGACAGACGTGGAGGTTAAAGCAGGCGGAGCGACACTCGCTCACATGCAGACGTACACAAACACATCATCCCTTCTACTGTGCACACTCTTTACATGTTGGATTTGATTAGTTACGCCTGATCATGATTCATAACACTCACATTATTTTGTTATGAATTCATGTTCAGCGGGCACGCCGGCGTTTGTGCTGAGGCAGCACGGGGGCTGATAAACACGTCACATTGATCCAGCCGACTTTTCCTGTTGCTGTAAAAGGAGCAGCTGCACGAACTGATGCCACTTTGTGCCCTCGACCTCGGAGCGCAGCGGGGAGCCACACAAAGTGCATCACAGGCTGCCACATCAAGGAGAACGAGCTAATGTTGCTTGATATTTTTAATTTTTAATTTTTTTATTTTGTCATCTCATAGTGAAACGAGATTTGGTCAGTATGCCAGCTGAGGTCGTCTCTCTGGTCTTTGGGCTGGTAGATCAGGCGGGTCGGCCCACAGCGGCAGTGTTCCAACAGTCAACTCAACTTTCTTACAAACTGGACTTTAAACTTTGACACAGTGCTGGTAGTAATAAAGCTCAACGCACACAAACTAGGATCATTTTTTCTTTTTTGATTTGTGTTGTAAAACTTTCACAAACCGTGGTGGGTTCATAGACCGCAGCCTGTTTGGTTATAACATTTATAAAATAATTATGAACTTGAATAAAACAATTTCTGAACTTGAACTCTGCTGAAGCTCTCCCACACACAGACACCAAGTCATTTAGGAGTTTATGGTGCTGTTAGATTACTTTTACACCGGCCCGCTGATGCAGATGTGCGCCTCCCTTGTGGGAAGAGAATATCTAGTTCGATAAAAAAGATCATAAAATGAATGTGTTCAATTAATCTCGACTCTTTGTTGTTTGGAACATACAGAAGTTTTGTTCAGCCTCGATGTGAGTGGATGCTCCTGCTGATGTATGTGGGATACTGTATGTTACTGTAGTGTGTATGTACAGGCTTGTACAGTATGTTGGTCTTCTCTTGATTGCCAGAGACTGTTTTCTCCTGAGGGAGATGATAAAGACTAATCTTAATCCTCCATCCACTGAGTTTGTAGCGTCTCTCTAACAGCCTCTGGCTGGGTGCACTGGCACTACTGGCTAAATTAATGCATGTGACATTCGTCGATATAGAAGCTAAAATGGTCCATGGAAAAAATGTTCTCTTCAACAGATATCTTGTTCATGATGAGATTAACCATCAAGACAGTTTTGTGTTTATATGTGAGGGACTAGAGTTCGTGTCTGTTGCTCGGTCATTACTGACCGTCGGACAATTTAGCTAATTTTTCATTACATATGGGAATGTACCGACTTGTTTTCCAGTTAGTAGTGATACCCCGTGTTTTTCCAGGGAAATAGATTTAACACTAGCAAAAAAAAAGTTGTTTTCTTTTGGGAGCTAATTGCCCCGCAACATGAATATATTTGATTTTATCTTTCATGCTGATAAGAGCTGCATAATGGTTGAAATAAGACGATACACTTAGTGCAGGCAAGAAAAAGAGAAACCCAGAACCGACTCCAGAGACTTGAAGTGGCTCAACATGCTCCTCAGAGAGCTGAGCTTGGCCGTCGGCCTTTGCTGTGAGACTCCGGGGGTGCTGGTGCAGAGCGGGTGAGAGACAATGAACTGCACCCTCTCACCGCTGTACTCACAGCTCAGCCAGCCACTCCGGGCCAGAACCTCTTCTCCTCCCTGAGTGCTAAACTGAGCCATTTAGGAAGGCCTTTGCGCCTACAGCTATCAGACTGTTCGACAGCCCATTTGTCATTCGGCGGGTGCTTTTATCCAAAGTGCCCTACGGATCCACAAGTGTTTACATTTTTAGCACAGTGCCTCGGGGGGAATGAAACCCCTCACCCTTCCAGCAGCATTGCATTGCTAAATTAGTCCAGATGTAATAAATGCAATGAGGATGATGCATCTGGAAGTTATTATGGTAACAGTACATGACATTCTCAAGTGACAACACTTGTTTTTATAGGTTTTAATATAGTATTCAATTATCAGCCGCTCTACACCGTGAAAACAGGGATCCAATTATTTCTCTGCTGAAGCACAGTTAAGAAAAAAAAGCCTATTTCTGTGCAGTGTAAAATCTCAACTTCTGATTGTTTGTTTATAAGAAGGCATCTCAGGAGTTGTGATAATATGTGCTGGTGATTCGACTCACCCATAGTGACGGGAGGGATGACGGGGTCAGTGGAGGAGGGCTTAGCCTTGACTGGGATGGGGGTGGTTGGTCCATTTACCATCACATGACCTGGATAAAAACAGAACAACAACATGTCAGGAGCATAAAAATAATGTCCAGTAAAGACAATGAAGAAAAAATAATGAGCTCTGTAAACAGCTGTCTGAGGCTGCTCACAGTTAGAGTGAAGTGAATCATTACATCATTACATATACACACTTCAAAAACCATAAAGTGGTGCTCATTTGTGAGGATTATGTCCCTGAACAAAACATGTTTTACTGCAATAATCCAAAATTCAATAGAAGACTCCCATAGGCAGGCTCTGTGTGGAGGAACCAGGACGCTGCTAAAAATAGTCCGTCATGCAGAATACAAACAGCCTGAACAGAATTTATCACACAGCGACTGCAAATCTTGGAACTGTGCAGAACAACATGGATCAGTGAGCTGGTGAGTTATTTGAAACACTGACCCAGGTAGTGCAGGAGCTTCTGGGCTCTGTTCTGGGTGGGTTTGAGGTTGAAGAGCTCCTGGTTCTCGTCGATGAACTGGGTGTCCACGGTGGAGTGGAGGAACTGGTGGTTGGACAGAACGTTCTGGAGGAACGGGATGTTGGTCTAGAGAGGGAGAGACGGGTGGAGAGGAGGACACTTTTCATTTGTTGTCTCAGAGAGTCAGTCAAGAAAACAATGCAGAAGATGAGAGGAGCTCTGCGTTCAACAGATACTTGTGAAACTGCACTCAAAGATTAACCAGCACGTCGGTAAACTCAGCGTTAAACACTGCTTAGTCTCAGCTTCAACACACACACACACACACACACACACACACACGGCAGAGGGAGAAAGTCAGCTGTTGGAAATAATCACAGTTCATTTCTATTCTGTTGTTTGTTTGCCTCAAAAGAATTATCACACCAATTAAGCTCTCAGAATAAACAAAGAGAGGGAGCGCGAGTGAGAAATGAAGAGAGAGAGATGTAATTGTTGGAGTTCATTTCATAACTTGATTTGTTGCTGTTTCTTTTTTTTTTCCTCCACCCTTGTAAAGCCCCGTCTTACCAGCGCGAGCAGAGAAGAGATTGTTATTGGAGGCGGAGAATGTGAAAAATGGGGAGGGAGACTGACAGAAAAAAAGCAAAGTGTGGAGAGATTAGTAGAAGGAGAAGCAGAGAGGGGAGTCGAGGGAGTGTTAGTTTGAGGGATTGAGTGAAAGGAGGCTATGCTAATATATTCTTAGAGAGGCTTTAGATGTGTTTGTCGCTGTTTAATGCCCCCGAGGGAGGGTACGCAGAGAGGGAACGTAAACTGTGTCAAAAGATTATTTTTTTAAGTTTGCTAAAAGTCTCTTTGCCTACGACTCAAAATGCCGCCGTCTTAAGTGGCATTTAAGGAGAAAGCAGCTGCCACTCATGACCCAGCGTGCGACTTTCCCCTTCATTTATAAATGCACTGAGAGCGAGGACCTCCCAGGACTCACAGGCCCACATGTGATATAACCCTCAGTGTATAAACATAATCCACAAGTATGGATACAAAATGTATTCAAAGTACACGTACACACATGCAGGATATATAATCGACAGACGGACTGAATTTACAGCCACAATTTGGGTGTTTAGCTGACAGTCGAGCCCTCAGTGACTTCAAATAATTGCTGCAACAATCACTCAGGAATCCCATAATTGGGAGAGCAGAGCCGGGCGATAAACAAACCACACAGACACACACCTCATTACTGCCACTGAGACGGGGAGAGTCGTAGCCGATCGGAGAGATCAGCGTGCTCGGGCCAATAACAAGCATGTTGGTCATGCCAATGGAGCCGGAATGAGAAGTTTACAATAATAATTGAAACAGAGAGTACAGGGTGCTTTACATCTATGCTTCTTTATCAAGGGTGCAAATAAACGCAGAGAAACAGATTCAGTTGACAAAGGAAATTCCAGAGAGGGAGCTGCAGCAGATGAAAGAGACATCTGCTACGTCGATGTATAGAACCAACGGAGCTCCATTAATACTGAGAAACACTGTGTGTGTCTTTCCAGGCATTCATATTCCCAGCGAGCAGAGAGGATTGTATTGTCTGAGGCACGCGGGTGAAAACACACACAACATGACACTGTGTTCACAGCCTCCTGCTGCAGGGAGGAGAGCTGGAGAGGAGCTGGAGAGGAGGAGAGGAGGAGGAGGAGAGGAGGAGGAGAGGAGGAGAGGAGAAGGAGAGGAGGAGGAGAGGAGAAGGAGAGGAGCAGGAGAGGAGAAGGAGAGGAGGAGAGAAGGAGAGGAGCAGGAGAGGAGGAGAGAAGGAGAGGAGAAGAGAAGGAAGAGAGGAGAAGGAGAGGAGGAGGAGGAGGAGAAGGAGAGGAGGAGAGGAGGAGGAGAGGAGGAGGAGAGGAGGAGGAGAGGAGGAGAGGAGGAGAGAAGGAGAGAAGGAGAGGAGAAGGAGAGGAGAAGAGGAGAAGGAGAGGAGGAGAGGAGAAGGAGAGGAGAAGGAGAGGAGAAGGAGAGGAGGAGAGGAGAAGGAGAGGAGGAGAAGGAGAGGAGGAGAGAGGAGGAGAGGAGGGCCCGGGGATCCACAGAGCCGTGCTGCACTGCTGAGCCCGGGGCTCTGAGCTGTGGACCCAAACACAAAGGACTTCAGCTGAACGCTGTAGCTCCAACAGAAACATCCAGACGTCTCATGTTTTTATTTATAGCATCCGCTAACCTAACTGTATTAAAGTATATTCTGCTGCCTAACGTGCCCTCGTCTGCAAAAAGACGCAGCCATTTGAAACTGGTAATAATGCATTTCAAAATAAGAGCTTTGACTTGAGGACGGCCAAATGCAGACTGGCAAAGCAGGCAAACTACACCATGCTAACAACACAAACAGGTGGTTAGCTCCTGATTAAAGCTGCTGGACGTGTTCATGTGACGACACAGAGAGGAGGGAGGGGATCTCTAAAAAAACAGACAGGAAGTTAGCTAAATCAATGCTAACGGCAGCTTTACCTCACTTTAGCTAAAATTAAAAAAAAGTACTGGTAGAGGAATTTAGCATTTGGACACAGCCTGGCTAGCTATTAACCCATTTCCAGACTTTATGCTATGCTAAGCTAACTAGAAGTAGCATCATGTTCTCCATACAGACGTCAGAGTGGTATTAACTGTCTTATCCAACACTGTGCAAGAAAGCAATTGTGTGTTCAGAAAATTCTGAATGATTTCCATTTAGATTTCCATGATGTTGCGTCTGGGCTCAACTACCTGAGAAAATACAACCATCTCTTTGTATCCCAGAGGTCTTTACTGACAGAGACTATTTTCCTCATTTACACAACCACAAGGATACAGTTCAAGGTCAGAAAGGAGCACAACAAAAAGTACAACAAAGAAGAGAAAAATGTAAAAATAAAAGCAGAGCGGGAGAGGTTTTTGTATTTTCACTGGACCTTGAGGCGTTTCAACGTTTCACCTGCACAAGTTTGGAATTCTCCCTCATTTTTCCGTGTTTGATGCCTCCTTCATTTATAATTCATACAAGTAAACAAACTTAATAAGTGAGCATTAGGGGCAAAAATCAATCAGAAGGTATAAATAAAGAATAAACGTGGGGGCGGCCAGAGACGGGGAATGAGAGACAAATAACTGCAGCAGCTGCTATTAATGAAAGACTCCAAAACAATGGAGGGAAAATAGACACCATTAATACACGGAGGGTTGTCCTCTCCCTCTCCGCTGTTCCAGATCAATGTGTTCATTATCAGGCTGCTCTGTATGCCTGTGGCTAACACACACACACACACTTTACACACACTTTCCCTTTACTCTTTCTCCTCTTTTACACTAATGATGTGAAACACACACTCCCACAAAAATCCCCCACACACCTTCCACCACTCAGCAGCGCTTCAGCATTTTTCTCTCTGTCTTCATCCTGTTCTCAATGATATCTCACACACACACACACACACACACACACACACACACACACACACACACTCTCTCTACAGAGGCCCTTCCCTGATTTGGATGCCCTGTAACACTTGCCTGGCTACAGCTCTCAGAGCGATGCACGCAGAATGCAAAAACACACGAGCACACACACTTTCCTCAGTGATGATACTGGCTCCTGCTCTCAAATGCAGATTGTCTACACAAGCGTGCACGCACACGCGCGCGCGCGCACACACACACACACACACACACACACCTTCCAGTACTTCATTAGTTTTAGTAGGAAAGTAAACACGTCTCTGTGTGGATTCATGTCCTTGCGGGCTCATTTACAGACACCCACGCTCTCCATGATGGCGAACAATTCAGCGCGCAAACACACACACACACACACACACACACACACACACACACACACACAGGAGGCTCAAAGTCAGAAGTCACCGTCTCATCTCGGTGCAGAAGGTACCAGATGTACCTATTTTCAGGTTGGACAATCCCCATTTTTATTCACACAGCGCTTGAAAAGGCTGTTTTATTGCCTCTCGGCTCAGAGCCGCTCGTTATCACTCTGGCCGTCATCAGTAAAGCTGATTGCAACAAGAGTAACACAGTTCGGGAAGTACTGATGTCCCGGGCCGCTGGCCGGACTGCAAACACAAGTCAGCTCGACACAGAGCCACCTTTAAACACTCCGACTGTGGGCGCAGGGCATCTGTTTGCAGTTCTTTGTTTCACTTTAATTTTTGTTAGATTTTTAGCAATGTGCTGAATGTTAACATCATTTATCGTAATAGTTTTCTTCAGGAGTGACAAAGTTGACATCCTGCATCCAGACTTAATAGACTGAATTTACACCAGACAGTAAAATGCAGTCTGGATATCTTGGAGAGGTAAAAAAAATATATCACCTGCTATTTAATGTGTTCTCGTTATCTGCCTGCACCGGGACTGGATGTCATTTTTCACTTTACAAATCAGACGAGTGGGCGTGGCGAGAGAAAAAACAGTAACAGGTGTTACCTTCCAGGTGGCTCCGGCTCTGTGTGGTAAAAGTTTATAACTTTAAAGTAGCAGGCAAATGAAACCAGTGTCCAGTTTGGAGCTGCTGTGGATGTGGACACAGTACAACATATTCTCTGATGTGATGAGGGGGAAGGTGTTCACACCTGGAAATCAATCATGATGTCAAGGTGGCTCCCATGTTGTTATACACAGGATCATGTTACACAATCCTCTTCTCTCGCCTTTGCTTCAGGGTGCCAGTTTCAGCTGCAGTTATATTCAAGCCTGAAGTAAAGTTTCCACCTTCACCGACACTAATCTGGACTCCAGCACTTCCTGCTGTGTACTGTAATCCTCTGTACTCCTGTGAGTATGACCTCCTTCATTTTAGACGCACCATCTTCCCACACACCCTCAATTTCATATTATGCCTCTTTTCAAGTCAATATGAGAATCCTTGACTCTGGATATCAACACACAGGAGACCCGGGTCGAGCTCAGGGTCGGGGTGTGTGTCAAACGCTGCCTCGCAGTAAGGCAAGAGGTCGTCGTTGGCCCGACTTCTCTGCAGATGTCAAGTAACACATGAACTTGTGGTGATAAAAAGGTCGGGGAAAGGTTTTTTAGTGAAACCTGTAGATCAAATTCAAGAACACACTGCCTATTATTATTATCATTATTAGGAGAGGTGATCTTCCAGGTGAAACCAGAGCTGGAAGTGTGGCTGGTTGAAGTAGAAGGACATAATAAGCGCCATCTTGATTCCTGGTGTCGATCAACCTGCAGATCTGTTTTTTGAACACACCTTTTCTTCAGTCAGTTGCATGTTAATGAATCCAACAGAACCATGGCTGCACCACAGACCTGCTCCTGAAGCAGCTGAATAGTGGAAGTCTCGTCCAACTGAACCCAGAAACTCAGGACCTCACACTGATCCGGCACCACCTCCACTGGATTGTATTGGCTTAAATTAGATTTCGAATGTCTGCCTATAAAACCAAAATCCTGTGCTGGTGGGATGTCTCTGATCTACAGCTCACCTGGATTCCCCGCTCACCTTGAAGCTCCCTTGTAAACAGTGCGGCTCTGTTCTGGCTCCTGGTAGGATCAGACCCCTCTGCAGTACACAGCATAGACCCGCGTCTTCAAAAAGCATCTTTGTGGTGATCACAAACATTTTCTCTCTCTCTCTCTCTCTCTCTCCCTCCCGCAGCACACACACTAGACTTTTACATCACTGTTGTCTTGGTTCAATTTCTTTAATATCTGGAGGCAAATATAGAGCTGCTTTATATAAAGCTGTTTGAGAGTAAAATACAAGAGACAGTACAGGGGCAGATTTAGAGGAATGTATAAAAGTGCTCGGCATTACACACAAATACACAACACACACACACCTGATCTCCGTCTCCCCCCAACACAAACACCGCCTCCCTCCGTCACACGCAGCCTCCACGCTGCCGCTGTGATTAGGAGTTGAATAGGGGAGCTGTCAGGTCATTCGTCTTTTCTCTCCTCTCCTCCTCTGTCTTCCCTCTCCCCATCCGTCACGCCTTAACCACCGGCCCCGACACATAAACAAGATCAACGTGCACACATGCACAGCCTGAGGAGTGAATGCAAACACACACACACACACACAGACATGTAGGCGACCCCTCTCACACTTGTATCAGCTAGAAATTTACTCAGGCAGACAAGACAAGAAAAACCCAAAACAAACACACCCACCTCTGCTCTTCACGCCAACCCGAAGGCAGCCGGCAAGCCAACACACATCAGCTCCAGCAAACATTTACAATGCAACACTCTCCTGAACCCGAGGCCTGGACCGCGACAGTCCAACAAACAGTGGCACACGTGTAGACGGAGGAGGGGAACAAATGTTGCAGAGACGTTTGTGCTCTCAGTCGGCCGTCAGTGATCTTGTGACAGTACACGCCGATTGGTTTGATGGCTGCAGGTCAGGCAGGGCAGCCGCCGTGTGAACGCCTTCGTTTCCTCTCTCGTCTCTGCGTCACTCTCTGGCTGCATCTATTTGCTCCCTTTCTCCAATTCTCTGTGCCATAATTTTAGAATTAATTCCTTTGATTGAGATGCAATATGTAAAAGATAACTTAATGTATTAACAGTAGGTAAGGAAACAACAGCTTTGGCCTTATTTCAAAGACATCCCTTTAACACAGTACATGGACATCTATAGAAGGTAGCATGCTAACCAGCTAGCCTCTAATCCCACTGATGGTCCAACAGTAAACAAATGCTACAATTCTCCGGTGCACCGGGTTCCCAGTCCAGGCAGAGTCATCGAAGACCACAGCTACCTGCACGTTAACTGAGCCTAACAGCGGCTACAGTTAGCAGCAGTTAGCGGTTACTCTAGTGATTTGCTGGCCCTATTTGTTTGAATTCAGCAGGTGGCCAATTCTTAGATATTGGCCCTTTGAAGCAGCCGGTGACTATTCATCACAAAAACCATCTTCATGCAGTCCCAGTGGCCTTTACAGCCGTGAAATACACTGCAAATGTTTTACTTCCAAAAAGGGAAAGTAGTCTGAGCGGTCGGTCTCGCTCACACTCTCTTGTCTCGCAGCCTCACATTACAAAGATAACAGATTCGTGTGTGACCATTTCACGGCTGCGCCCAAAAATCAAATCTGGAATCAGTGTTTGACATTTGCCACGGGGCTTTTTTCCCCTCAGTGAAATAAAAAAAAAAAATCTGATCTTTCTCGTAATAACTCCCATCACTGCCCCACGGCAGAGCAATTTCCACCTTCCAGTTCATCAGCAGATCTGTGCCAGGAAATATTTCAAATGTAAATCAGGTAATAGGAGGAAGAAATCTGCCGAAACATGAATTAATAATTTGAAAAAGGCAGTTTTGCAGGCAAATCAGAGTCCTTGTTAAAGGTGCACTATGTAGTTTAAGGAAACACATTTTAAATCAGAAGAGAAATGATTTCACTGACTGATTTCTTATGCCTAAATAAACCAACAGTTCATAATGTTTTACTCTGTTTATATGTGGCGGACCCTGCCACCTTCCTGGTGTTCTAGGGACCTCATCTTCCTCTGAGAACAGCTTGTTTATTCAGTTAAGTTTGTATTATGACTTCGTTATCGTGTTAATATTAACTGCTCCACAACGACTCAGTGCTCCTTCAACTCAGCTCACTTTTTATACCCAGATTAAATGAAACAAACGAGAGGAAGCAGGAAAAGTCATTTTTGAGCTGTGAGATGTGGCAGACAAACTCTAGAAGTCAGTGATGGGAGGACGTTCCGGACGCGTCTCAGCTCAGATGACCTCTGGCCGTCGTGCTGCACTCTGAACACATCTAAACAAAGGATGCCACTGGGGAGAATGCAGCACTGTTGTCAAACTCTGGAATAACTCCAGTGTTCAATGGGAGAACAGATCCAAAACATGAACAGTAAATTATTCTTAGAGTCAGCTGCAAAAAAAGGAAAGGCTTTCAAAAAGCATCCAGTAGCTCACGGAGAGGATGCTTACTGTAAAATCACTGCTTCCCCTGCTAACTGCAGTGGTACAGAACTTTACAACTACAGCATTAGTTGTGTGTCCTTAAAAAGGACTGACAGCTTTTCTCAAGTGCTCTGAAATACAGCGTTAGCTCCGACCACTTTACATGTCGATCCCCGCTGATATACAGGAGGACTGCTGGAGTTCAAACTGCTCTCCGGGGGACGGCTACAAGTAATTCTGGGAAATGTAGGGAAGCAGGCAGGGTAAGAGAAAGCGACACCTACACAAAATCACCATTTGGATAACAATTCATTTTTCAATATTCCTAAAAATAACCATGCTGGAATGCAGCGTCTGTACCACCAGGAGCCATAACTAACGTGTGACTCAACAAACATGGGGCTGCATTAGCTAAAATAAGGCCGTCTCAGGCTCTTTCAGGGACCATGAGACAAGCTTATTAAAACAGATAGCCACTTAGTGGTATTTTGGGATTTCTTAAGCAGTAGGCCTGTGACGCATTAAATGACTCGTGATGCTCCAAACCCATGTGTGTCGTCTGCGCCTCTGCTAGCAGGTGTCTGGTCTGCTCTGTTAATTATACTTGAACTTGCTGCGACTGATCGTCTCTCTTGGGCGTGCTGGGTGAGATACTGAGAAAGGTTTTTAGTATGACACGAGCGGTACTGAGAACACGTGAGATCCTGTGACGCTGTTAAACATCCAACATCTGAACTGCGGCATCTCTTTTCCTTAATTTTGTGAATGTATTTCCACAAACTTGCAACATTTCTGCTGCAAACCGCTGAACCAGAGCGGCTCCAGAGAGCTTTGAAATAGCATAAAGCAGCAGGGGATCTTCAACCTTTTAGAGCCTGAGCAAACATTAGGAATTCATAGTTTCACTCTGCTCAACAAACACTATTACTACTCCCCATCATATGGACACACACCGAAGTGCAACTAGAACCTATTTGGTCTGAAAATACAGCAGGACCTGATATCCTAACAGAAACAGGTGACAGAGGAGCACTTTTTCTATTGGCAGCATGATTAATTCAATTCGAATACACAAGCTGAATCATTTTAGTCCACCGTATCAGCAGACAAGCTTCCGCCGGTGTGTTTTGATGATGGCAAACTTCTAATGGCAGCTCAGTCGGCTGCCTGTAACTCACGTCAGCGGATGCTCGTTGACGTGTCAGAAGTGAGATATCATTTTTGTTTTGGAGCTGATGTGTAGTTTAATATCTTCTCCACCAGCTCGGCGGCAGCTTTCACGGATGCTCTGTGAATGCTAACTTGTAAAAGAGAGTCTGTGTTGTATTTATAATGAAGAGACTCACAGCAGGCTGTGGTGGATGAAAGTAGTTGAAAATGTTTTTAACCCAGGAACGAAACATGAAACTCAGTGTTGCTGTGTGGAGACGCAGGCTCGGGTAACAAACTCGTTTGTCTTGTTACTAATTACCTGCAACAAAATGCTTCAACTTCGTTTAACCGTCAGGATCACTTTATTCTACTGAAGTGAAATGTGTTTAATTAACTTTGGTTTGATTATCATCTAATATCATGGGAAGTACTCAGATCTTTTATCAAGACTGGCAGTATGCATTGGTTTTGCTTCAGTTTATAATTGGGAAACCGAATATTGATTTCAGTATAACAGCTGTCGAACAAAGACACCATCAGATTGATCCGCTCAACGGCACTTTCACTATGATACGTGGTCGTCTGCCACTGGGCTGGATGTTTCCCAGAACAAAGGGAGTAAAGAGGAAGGAAAGGAGTTATGAAGGAGGCAAAGACGATGACGAGGAAGTGTGATAGAATCCGAGGTAAAGAAGGAGTGAACGGATCGGTACGTAACAAAACCTGCTCACTTATGCAAAGTTAAACACCTGGTTGTATTGATGTCCATAGCACTGAGACCAGGGTCTCAAGGTCCAATAGGGATTCTTACTGTTGCTTTTTGCTTTGGACTGCAGCCATGATACTGGGAAACCTTGGTGGATGCCACTTTGACATGCAGCACTCATCCAAACACAGCTGAGGATCAAGTACAGCCCACACTGAGCCACACAGCAAATAACTGTACTTGAGTAAAATGTCCTTAGTTACATGCCACCACTGTGGGCTGTTGATATCAAATGACTTCTCCCTGGTATCCTTCCCAACAATGACTCACGTTGGGTCCTGACTCACAGTTTAAAGAGATCAGGAGCTCTGCTATTTTTGTGAAGAGCAACATGCAGCGGCTGTCTGCTTTTATGTATGAGACCACGGTTTCTACAGCTCAAACAGTCTGAGGAGCAGCGAAATAAAAAGAGAAATCAATTGAGGTGTAAAAAAAAGTCCAATGGACCAAAAGTATATAAACCCTAAAAGGTGAAGCGCACATAAAAGAAGCCACATTACAGAGTGGAACGGGACTCCGAAGACAAACAGCAAGAAAAGAGGCACAGAAAAGGAAGCGCAGGGCTGCTGGAGACGAGCGCTCCAGTTGTGACCTCCTATTTATATTCCTATAGAAACACTGCAGCTGCAGACTGAACAACCCTCCGCCGCTCTAATTAGTGAGTACTGATGGAACGCTGAAAATATCACTTCCTCAACAACACTTTTTGTGTTACAAAATGTTCCTGAAGTGTCGCCACTCTCAGGAGCAAATGTTTCCCCACACAAGAGCAGATCAGGGCGCTTGTGATAACAAGAAACACAAAGACCGGGTTGAGTAGCGTGAAGAATATTCTTAGTAAGCAGTGACGAGGTGAAAACAGCTCTAACCAGAGGTTAAATATAAAACATGTAGATTGGAGGAAATTAGGCTTCCCAGTTAAAAGCACAGCAGGATTCTGCCACTAGAGGTCCCTCAGTCAAAACAAAAGGGTTAAACTGGCGTTGATTAAAATGTACGTGACGTGGATTTTAACATTTTTTGAAATGTTTACGAAAATGTTAGTACAACTTCATTTTCTCATATCTTTAAAACCTTTTAAGGCCAAATTATGTATCGTGATCTGCTGTTTTATCTTGGACAAGAACGTCTTTCCATTTTGACGACGAGGTCGTCCTCTCGTATCTTTCTGCTGAGCTCTCTCTCTGTTCAAAGTTATAATTACTTCGGGGTAACTTAAGTTGTGAGACGTCAAAAGCATGCAGTACAGCTGGTTTCCATTTAGCACCATGATGATAACGTCTGTCAAAGTAATGCATCCTGTCTAATGGGATCTTTGTATCGATGTCTGCCATCAGCAGTGAAAAGGTGATTCATGCACGTAGCCGCACTAACAACTACTGATCAAAGATATCCAGACTTATATCAAAAAAACTAACTAATTGACATGTTGACTCAACCAACAAGACCATATTTAATCCTTCCCCTCCATCACCAGCACAGCAGGGTGCCTTTAATCCTAAAACATCCAGACTATTTTCAGTGACTTCGGGGAGCCCAGAACACTGAAATGACTAACAGCCGCCTCGTATTTACAGACTGTGCTATAACCGTCTACTTTTTCTCAGCACTGAACATCATGCATTATTTATCTGGAAATTTGTATAGCCTTATCGTGGCTGCGTGTGATCGTCTAGTCAGTATTTATAGGTTTTTTAACATTTGGTTATTTAATACTTTTGGATCAGGACTCCTGCTCCTCCTCCTGCCGCTGTGTGCTCAGTGTATGTGCAGCTCATGAGCTGTCCGTGGTGCTGAAATGACTTTTTATGAGCCTTAACTGGAGAGAAGGAGAAGGAGGGAGAGAAAGAATGAGGGAGACGGGGAGGGAGAGAAGGAGCGCAGGTGAAACATGGCTGCATTCCATTCAGTTCTGCCAGGGAGCCAGCGTGAGCAACACAGGGGCTCTGGCACACCTGAACTTACCGTTTATTCTTAACGTTATTAGTTACACCTGCATTTAACAAGTCAAAACGTCCCACGGTGTGAGAGGTCTATCAGCCATGTTTACTCACACAGCCAATAATCCTGTCATATAATGCGATTAAGGCGGCAACTGACATGTAAACTGCATACTCCGATTCTGTTACACCACTTACTCCTGTTGTCAGAATAAGCTTGATCGCAACAATTTTAGTGACTTTATTTAAGAGCGTTTCAGTCGTGTAAACACCTTAATCCAGCTCTGACTCTCCATGCGAGTTTGAACAGCGCTGTGCAACAAAGATCTCTCTCTGCGCTGCTTTGACGAGGTTACAAACAAACTTTACAGAGTGATGCATCTTTATGTGGAGAAAACATCTCTGAATATGCTCTAAATGTTAAAAGCAAAGCATTTTACTGCAGTGTTCAAAGAAAGATAGCCACAAGGGGAAATCAAAAAAATAAAAAGCTGTGCGTCGTACAACAGAAACTAATTAAATTAATAGAAAAGCTCCATATGCTTATTGGACGAGTTCTCATAAGATATAATCTGATAATTATATGCATGTAAATGCATCAATGCACTGTCTTTTCTCCATTACACACACAGACACACACAGACACACACCCCCACATTTCTAATGCCAACTGCAGCTTATTTCAGGGGAAACAATCAACAAACAAAATCTCATTTGCACTCTTTTCATTTGCACCTCCTGCATTTCCACATTTAACAACCATCTCACAAACAGCTCACTGCAGCATTTGCCTATAGACCCATTACTGTAGCCCCCCGCACACACACACACACACACACACACACACACACAGTGTTATTAGTTGCCTCTTATCCACTGTTTGTTATATCCACTGTAAGTTCCAGCAGCACATAATGCGTTAAGGCAACATTTAGCTCGCACTCTCTCCGACGTATCCCTGAAGTCATTTCTGCCCCGTGTCTCTACGCCTCAGCTTATTTGTCAAGGTTTCACACTCGGAGCAATCCAGACAAACGAGGCCCGGCATGTTTTTCCTCGTACTCCATTGACTGCTGCCCGTGGCTGGTAAAACGGTCTGCTGGCAGTAACTGGGAAATCATTTGGAGACACTGTTACTAATGCAGAGGAAATAAATAAAAGCAAAATGACATGCAAACGGCTCAAAGAGCAAAATTAGAAGGCGGGGGAGTGTGTGTGTGTGTGTGTGTGTGTGTGTGTGTGTGTGTGTGTGTGTGTGTGTGCGTGTGTGAGACTGTCCTTGTCGCTCATTATCCCCTAGATTGAGACAAATAGGGGGGAGATCTGCCCTTCGATCTAAACCTCCACGCCATTTACCCCCCGACTCCACAGCCGAGCGTCTGTGTGTGCGTGCCTTCATTCAGCCTTGCGGGAGGTGTGTGTCTAACTGTGTGATTTGTGTGACATTATCGCGTGCACAATCATGCGATCATGCCAGTCGCCGGGCAGGTGTGTGTGCTCTATCACACTCTGTGTGCATGTGTGAGTGTGTGTGTGTTACGTGCAGGGTGTGTGAAAGTGTATGCTCCCCTGTGTGTGTGTACATGTGTGAATTAAAGTGTGTATGGGTGGCAGCGTTTGACACACGGGTGATAATGGGTGACACGTTTGTGTGCACAGATGCTTCCCAGAGTGCATTTGTTTTTGTGTTGCCTGTATTTAGCCAGTGTGTCTCACAAACTCACTGTGACTCATTTACGCACACACACAAATACACAAAATTCACCCTGACTTGATGACAAAGCAGTAGAATGACAGATACACATTCAGTGGAGGACAGGAGGTTCATTTAGGAGGCATTTTTTAAATTCTCTCTCTCTCTCACACTCAGATACAAAAGAACAGACTGTCGCTGGCGTGCACATGTTCTCCAGATGCTGTCAAGGTCTTTTGATCTGTGCAGCAAACCTTTCATATAACCTTTCCACATATGTCCAGTGTGACTCTTCATGCATTTACCATTAAGTACACCAGAGAACCACTGAATATGTCAAAATACATGTCAAAATCGTATGTTGAATGACGAACGCCCCGAATACCAGTATGCAATGTGCAGCATGCCAGTCGAAACTTGAGCAAAAAAAAAAATACAAAAAGTAAGAATTAAAACATTTGTGATATGGAACTCAGTGTTGACAGTGTTTCCCAGGTTATGGTTGTAAAGTATTGATGAAAATGAGGCTTAGACCACTTCACACAGTGTTGCTTTAATGCACTCACACTGGCTTGCCTCTCCTTCTCTCTCTCAGTCACCCAGAAACAACAGAAAAAAACTCATTTCATATAGTAGAAAATGCCACAACGGGTCAGCAGCTAGACTTATATATCTGTAATACATCTGAGCATAAAGTCTGTGTGGGAAACACGGCGCTCACTTACAGCAGTCTTCTCTTTTCAGAATCAGCAGCTGAGACTCCGACTGTCTTCAGGTCATCACCATGTTGAATTAATACTGCATGTCTGATGTAAACTGTATCCAGCTGTCACAGCATATATAATCTGCTGTGTTTGCACCTGATTGAGCCAGTTTGTTGACAATACCACGAGTTCATCAGTGAACCGATTTGCAATATAAAAGAAACTAAAAGACCTGGATGGATCCGTTCAGCTCGGGGTCAGTAGGCCGACTCCCCTGCAACTGTTTTCACTTTGAGAGCTAATTTGGCCTGACCGAACCAGAACAGGTCAGCCCTCTTTCTGATTAAGCGCAGCATTACTCTAAAAAAAGATCCTGCCAATCTCTCTCCTCAGTTCTCAGTCCGAGGGAGAAAAAGACTTTCCCCTGTGTGCTGCGATTTAACACGACTGATCTGCGGTCAGAAGAAACGGAAACGTCGTTGACCTTTGCCCTACATATTCATGACAGCTTCAGATTTCTCTGATAAGAAGTTAAAACCACAGGTAGCTGAACTGGGAGTCGCCTCGCACATTATATAATTATGTAACAGTTTATATAAACCAATATAACAAGCCAGTCAGTAATGAGATTTCCTCCTGACTGGTGAACTCACTTCATCCATCACCCAGCAGCAGGTCATGTTAGTGTATTTCATTCAGCAAGGTCACTCTCCCCGGTGAGGACTGGGTGCCAAACCACTAGAGGTTTGATTAATTGTGAATCAACGAGCCATAAAGCTGCGCGCTGTAAACGGGACACGACTGGGCAAATGATACATCAAACTTCTCCTTGCTGGACCTTGCTTTGAGGGAGGTCTGGCTGGCTTACTGGGTTAAAAATACACTGGCCCACAGCAGGAGGGAAAGTAAAACGGAGTGGCGGTAAAGAGGGAGAAGGAGAGGGATAAAAATAAATGCAAGAAGAAAAATGGAAAAGCGTGACAGCGGGATGAGAGGTAAATGCTCGAAACAGGGAGGAGAGGCGAGGATTGAGAGATATTTAGAAGATGGAGACGGGAATGACGGACCAAAAATGACTCGTGGGTAGAAATTGGGACACATGAAGAACCAATTCACCCGTAACCGAACCTCTGCCCCGGCCACCTTCCCTCCATCTTTCTGATGTGTGTGTGATTGTGTTGATAAATCGGACCTGCTCATATGAGAGTATTTGGAAGTACTTAACTCCAACATCCAATATCTCAGACATTCTGCTTGAGCAGCGGGACACACACACACTCGCACCCACAGCCGGTTTCCATTAAACGGCCATTTCCAGCAGCTATCTGCACGGCGGGGAAATCAAGCGCTCGTCCGGCGTTTGAAGTCGTATCAGCTACACTTGTTCCTGTCGCCATGCTATCACTCCCATCCACTCAGTAACCCCCCTCTCCTCCTCACTTATCTCCCTTACGCCCCCAGAGATCCTCTTCCTCTCCTCCACCTCCCTCTCTCCTCACACGTCGCCACTCGTGTGCTCACTCTCTCTTAATCATCCCGCTGCGCTCCCTCCTGTCATCGCGGTCTGACCCGGCGTCGCTCGAGGCACGAGCAGCTCCTCTTCCCCTCGTCATATCAGTCGACTTTTATCATTTCACCCCAAACCCTCCATCAGTGGTGGAAGAAGTACTCGGCTCTTTTACTTAAAGCAAAGACTCAATACAAAAGGGAAAACACTTGCAATAAAATTTGACCTGCAATAAAAGTGACTGTAAAGAATAATTGTCACACAGATGTACTTTAAGCATCAAAATCTAAAGTGTGTGTGTTTTATATATATATATATATAAATATTATATATATATATATATATATATATATATATATATATATATATATATATATATTAATATAATATATATATATATATATATATATATATATATATATATATATATATATATATATATATATATATATATATATATATATATATATATATATATATATATATATATATATATATATATATATATATATATATAAATATATATATATATATATATAAATATATATATATATATATATATATATATATATATATATATATATAAATATATATATATATATATAAATATATATATATATATATAAATATATATATATATATATATATATATATATATATATATATATATATATATATATATATATATATATATATATATATATATATATATGGGTTAAGTGTTGTATTAAAGGATAAAGCTGGCTTCACATTAACTGCTCTTCCAGCTCCCATTACCTCTCACCTTTCTCACTCTCAACTGTTTTCTCAATTCCACATTAAGACAAACAACAAACACACTTTTGTCCGTTTCTCAGTTCTTTGTGAATTTTTTGGCACGCTAATCCGAGACACTTTGGCCCCATTGAAGACATTAATCTTTAACAATGGTTATGAACTGTTTATTTTTTTATTCTAGCAAGTTAGTCCAACAGGAATAAATAGTGTATTTGTTGGGGGGCACATTAAGTATTTACAGCCTCAGGACGGTGCTTTTGGATGTGATTAAAGTACAATAGCTTAACTCTTAAGGACCTCATAATAAGCAACAGTTAATAGGCAGCAGGTCTCCTATAATTCCATATAAGATGCTTATTAAGATTATTATGCGTTAGAAGCTATCCACGAGCTTCCTGTGCAGGTCACTGGGGAAACGATGATGTGATCCCGCCTGACGTTGATAACAAAGAATCATGATAACTGACGTCACATCGAGTCTGCAGAAGAGTTCACCGGCTGGGCTGAGCAACAGTAGACAACATAGATCAATTAATCATCAATTAATATAGAGCTGTAGTGTGGCATCATAAACATGCCCATCATTACATAATAAAGCATTTATAAGCACTTTTCGGAAAGCTGATGATCATTACTACATTACTTTTTCAATGCATGTTAATAGCACTACAGACATTATTGATTTTAACAAAATAACCTATTCTGTCATCATTAACCTTTGCTAAGCTCTTTTGTTTCTTTATAAAGATGAATACATACTTTAATATGCATATATGAGCAGTTAAATATATGCAGATCTAAAGTGAGAACAATGCCTGATGAATGATAATAAATCTTTTACTCATCAGAAGTCAGGTGACTGAGTCAGAGTCTTACAGTGCTGCAGTATGAAACCTTAATGTTTCATCAAAGTGCCTTATTACCTATTATCTATAACTGTATACACCTTCAATAAAGCATTAATAAAAAGGTAAAGCTTCTAAATAATCATTAATAAATGGTAAATTCATAGTAAATTAAACCTACTAGTTCACCACTAGCAAATAGTTGAAATGCTGTTTCTTGTAAAGTTGCATGTGGTATTTTTCATAATAAATATTTATCTTTATGTCAAGATTATGTGGACGTCCAGAGTAACTGTATGTTAGCCAGGTATTACAGATGGTTATTATGAAGCATCAGCCTGGAGGTGGAGCAGGTGTGTTGACAGACTTACAGAATATTAACCAGCTTCAACGTGCATCATGTCAGCTGCATTTAACTGTATTCAAGTCTTTAACCGCTTTATACACAGTTGCATAGCAGATGTATAGCTCTGTGTTAATATTTAATAACCTGAATGAAATCAGCTTTAAATCTGTCCTCGGATGGAGTACTTGGGTAAATGCACTTAGTTACTTTCCACGACTACCTTCCACACTTGTTACTCCTCCTCTCTCTCTCCCAGGCTTCATCCCCTGCTCTCTCTCTTCTCTCATCCACTCCTTCCCTCTCTCTTCGATTCCTCATCCTGCTTCTTCCATCATTCTTCTGCTCTTTCCTTCCTCCTCCTCTTCCTCCTCCTCCACCCCTCGACACCCCCCTCCTGCTCCTCATCTCCATTCCTCTCTCACTCTCTTATGCACTCTCTCTCTCTCTCGCTCTCCCTCCCTTTTTCTCTCTCAGTCCGATGCTTGACGCTGCCGGAGACTGATCACAGTCCTCTCCTTCTGCTCCTCGTCGGGAATCTCTCACACCTCTCCAACCAGACGAGGACACAAGTGAGCCGGGGAAAAAAAGAAATCAAGGAAAAACGCTGGATAAAAAGAGGAGAAGTGTCTGAGTGAAGGCAGGACAAGTAAAGGGGAAAAAAGAAAAGTGGAGAAAGCCTCCCTGAAGGAGAGATTTTCTAAAAATACAAGCCAGCTATCTCCCAGCACTCTGTTATTTTCTCTCTCTCTCTCTTTTCTTTTTTTTTTGCTGTGTGCCCTCCTTCATTCAGTACCTGTTCTGTGGGATTAACATGACTTAAAATTCAATCAGCCTACAGCCTGACGGAAGAGCGACAGAGGAGGCAGACAGAGCGCTGCAGCTGTCGAGACCGAGTGAGGGGACGACGAGCGGGAGGGGAGAGAGCGAGGGGGAGAGAGGGGGATAGACAGTGAGAGATAGAGATAGAGAAGAGGGAGAGAGAGAGAGATGGGTGTTTTTCCACGGAGCTGAGACCGAGAGAGAGCCGCGGAGACGGGGGAGATGTGACGGTTTCCAGGGGTCGCGGTGGAATGAGCCGGAAAACAAGGTTAGTAATTCCACCTTTTTTTTTAGCTAGTGGAGAGGAAAACAAAGGGGGGGATGTTAGATAAGGATGAAAGAGCCAGAAGAAGAAGAAGGAGGAGGAGAAGAAGAAGACCTGGATGACAAAAGGACACCAAGATGCTGCATTTGTGCTTTTTGAAGTGGTGAAGTGAACACTGGAGGAGGAGGAGACGCAGATAAACACCAACGAAAGAGGAAAAAAAATGAAGGATTTTCTGTTGAACTGAGAGGCTGCTGCACTAATGTACACACACACACACACACACACACACACACACACACTGTAAAGAACACACACACACAGTGCACAGCTTTGGAGCAAGATAATGAGATTGTCCTCTTAAAGGTGTCGGCTTTTGTAGTTTGATTGACGGGTTAGAGATAGAGAGTATTTGTGTGTGTGTGTGTGTGTGTGTGTGTGTGTGTGTGTGTGTGTGTGTGTGTGGGTGGGGGTGTGTGTGGGTGGGGGTGTGCAGGACTTTTGAACTGTCTGACATTCATGGCGCTGATCAATAGCCCAGTTGTTTCATTAGACTGTGTGTGTGTGTGTGAGAGAGAGAGAGAGGGAGGACTGTGCAGAGGCTGTGTGTGTTTGCAGGAGTGTATCACTACACGACTACTTAGCGGATGTGTGCATGGTGGTGGCGATGGTGTCTGTTGAAGCATGCATGAATGTGCTGCGTGACTGTGTGTGTGTGTGTGTGCGTGTGTGTGTATGTGTGCGTGAGAGAGCAAGAACTAGGCAATCCAGCCTGCTGAGCAGCGTTAAGAGGGTCTCAGAACTATCGATTCTGTTTGACAGACAGGTGAGAAAGGGAGGGAAGGAGGGAGGAAGGAAGGGGAGAGGAAAAATCAGAGGTGGCCAGGTGGGGAGGGGGATTTAAAGAGGCCGCGAGAGAGGGGGAGTGAATGATCGACAGCAGGAGTCGTGGAAAGAGAGAAAGATGGGGAAATCTGGGGGGAAGAGAGGGGAGGTCAGGTGGAGGAGAAAAAAGTGATAATGGACACACACACACACACAGTTCATCCTCCTCACACTCTCCATGTTTCTCCTCTTTTGCAGGTTTCTAACCACCCCTCCATCCCTCCAGCTCGCTCCCAAACCTTCTTTCCTGCACCTCCCTCCAAGGTCACCAATGAACGACTGACTCAGTGTGGGAGAGCCGACGCGGCTCGCACTGTGCCGAGCGCCGAGACGCCCCGTGACACGCCCTGGAAATCACACGGGGGTGAAGTAGTGGGGGTGAGAGAAAGAGGAGAGGGGGAAGAGATGTGAGAGAACGAAGCCATAGGAGAGTGAAGCAGAGCGAAGAGAGGGGCTGCATGAGTGAGGGGGGAGGAAAAAGAGGGAGGAGGGAGGAGAGGGTTCCAGGATTCTCCGTCCATTGAACTGCTCCACATGAAGAGAGAAGTTGAATAACGCCATGAGGAAATCATATCAGAACACCATAAATAGGATTTCCTGCCGAGTGGATCCGTGGATTTCTTCTCAGACTGAGGTCTCCATTTCGGAATACTGCACCGGGATTGGCCGCGTAATTCAGGATTTTCCAGGTTTTCTTCATCTATAAAGGGCCTAAGTGGATATTGTGGGATTGGAATTTCTGCAACTCTGGTTTTTTCTTTGCACTGACCTACATCGCACCTCCTTCTGATGTGTGCAGGGGGCAAGTGTGTGTGAACAGGTTTCAGCACAAGCACCCCAACAACACCCACAATCCCCCCTGCTGGGCTGACACAAGGAGAAACACCTGGAGCCAGATCTGTGCTAAACACTCACACAGCTCCCCACCACACACACACACACACACACACAAACCTGGATAACATGTGGAGCTGATTCGGATTATAAAACCGCACAGACGGAAAAGGTAACGTCCACGCAGCTTCGGACACACACTCAAACACACACACACACACACACACACACACTGACAGTTGTTGGCATATATCGGGGCGGTGAAGCCGGACGCATGTTTGCATGGTTAGCTCTCTTGTGCTGAATCATTGAGCACATCGATGCGCTGAACACCAGCACTCACTGGGACTGGGAACTCAGCGTTCTCGCTCTCACACACACACAAACACACACATGCCCATAAATAATGAACAGATGTGAGTTGCTAACAACAAAAACACAAGAGGCAAATGTCAGAGTGCACGCCGAGGAGAACACACACTTAAGTCTCCCACATGGCACAGATGATTGTATGTTTTCTTTTCTCGTCCGTCTACTTTAATCCCTCCTCTTCGCTCCAGATCCCCTCACCACGCCGAGATCCCCC
This sequence comes from Acanthopagrus latus, assembly GCF_904848185.1. NCBI lineage: Eukaryota > Metazoa > Chordata > Actinopteri > Spariformes > Sparidae > Acanthopagrus > Acanthopagrus latus. The sequence goes on from NC_051048.1 coordinate 21,617,887, forward strand.
CGTTCTCCTGTGCTGCTGTGTGTGAGTGTCAGCCAGATGTCCTGTATCAGATTACTCACTAGGTGCGTCTCGGCTTGGCTTTCATCACCTCTCCTTTACGTAATCTCACCTGGCGGGTGGGACGGCCGGGTTGAGCGTGTTTGTTGTGTGGCAGCGCAGAACAGTTCTAGCCTCCCTTCGTTTGAAGCTTTTTACGTAAGGGCTGTCTGAGCGCGTGCACACACAGATTTGGCACACTGACACAGGAGATCAGACTGACTGAGTGGATATATGGGAGGATCAGAGGGCGATGAGAAAGAAATGGAGACGCGAGGCTAAAGGGAGGAGGACGAGAGATGCAGGGCGATGGAGAGGGCGGGCTGACACGCGACATAGTGACGGGCGCCAAGGGTTAACAGAGGTTAGGACTGCAGCGAGAGGAGCGACGTGCTGTGATCGACTTGGTCAAGTGACGGGGATCGAGGGAGACAGATGAATGGAACTAAACGGGAAAAAGTAGATTAAGGGAGAAAGGGTGAAATGATGAGGGGCTCACGGCAACAGAGATATCGGACGAGGGAGGAATAACAAGCAGGCAGAAACATCGAGAGGCAAGAAGTGACAGAAGAGAATAAAAGACTGAAGGATTAATTAATGATTAATGATGAGTGACAAGATAATACAAAAACAGGTTAGAGAGGCACATTCAGGCTACAATGATACATGTAACAGTAATTTCCTGTACGGAGATAAAAATAGAAAGATGGACGAGGAAGAAATAATTAGAAATGACAGATGGCCATCAGTATGCAGCCCTCCACTGTTCTACCAGTGGCTACAATTAGTCCTGCATGACCCCAAAAAGTCTGCAAAAGATCACTAACACCAGTAATGAGCTATTTAGAGATATAACTACAAGGGGAATTTGTTGCACCGTGGGGGCTTTTCCACGTAATAGTCATGCCAATTATGAGGCACAACTTTGGGGAAAAGTAAAATTCCACCTTAGAGGAACATTAATTACCCAGGAAACAAAAAGACTCAGCTCAGAAACAATATGCCGCACATGGAACTGTTTCTCATGAACAATACGCTTTCCTTGAATAACCGAGACAGGCTCGGTTGATTGTTTACAGCGGTCTTGAGTCATGCTTTGAACGAGGAGGCAGCGCTTATTCTGCAAAGATGAACAAAGAGGCCTTTTGATATCCATTAGCTGAACAGTAATTGTATAATCGGTTTTGCTCTCCTGCTCGTGACAGTACAGAGCAGGTGAGTGCTGTGTGGTCCCAACAGCAAAAATCAGGTTTTCTGAATGATGTGGTTGATGCTCTCTGTGAGGCTCATTGTTACGCGGCGTGTCCGTCACTCTGAGGCTACAGTAAGAGAGATGCATGAGCAGATGGGATGCTCACTGTTCAAAGGAGGAGGCTTGCCAAAATGAACAGACTGGGAAGTGGATGAAGGAAGAGAGGGGAAAAAACAAAAAAAACCCAAAACACTGGAGATCAATTAATAGTCGGTTAAGCCCCTCCCACCTCGGTTACTGTTGCTATGACTATTGAGCCTTATATTCTGGCACGCAGGCAGTTTACAGTCATAACGGAGCTAATTTACCATCCAAATTCTTGATTTATGAGTTCAGACGGGCGAAAGCAGAATCCTCATTTCTAACAAGAGATCAGAGCTGTTGTCTGAGAGGACTGAACTGGAACTGGCAGGTTCTATCAGCTGTAGTAAGCAAACTAATTAAGCCAACGTAAACTCCCTAAAATGGGTGAAAATGTCCAATCCAACTGACTTTATAGTGTTTATATGAGTTAGATTTCTTGTATTTTCAGGGGTTAATTTTCACTCTACGAGAGAAATGATGAAGACAAAGCTGTTTGATGGACTGACACTTGAATCTAATCAAGGACTGGCTCCCATCCAGTGGTGGAGCTAGCTTTGAGCGGTTACGCAATGCTGCTAAAATTGGAAGCAATTCTGGGTTAAGTCATTACTGTAATAAGCTAGTTAGGATGCCATAATAAGCATTGCCGTTTAAAGCAAAGCAGAAAAATATTTTTGTTAATTGATTCTTTTTTCATTTATATTTTTGGGGCCGTTGTGATGATAGTGACAGCCTGGAGTTGACAGGGACGGAGGGAAGAAGATGGAGGGCAGCATGCAGCAACGGGACACAGCCGCCAATTAAGGGATAAAAAGCCAAAAGAAAGGAGATGAAACGGGCTGTCTGATGAAGTGCTGAACAATAGTGACCAAGCAGAACTACAATAGCAGCAGGCATTAAGGATAACTGAATGAATCAGATGAAGACAGACACATGAAGAGACATCAGAGATGATGATGAATGATAGATGAAGGGTGTCACACACCTTTCTGATACGAAGAGCTTTCAATCAAGGCGAGAAGTGGAAAATTTGAAACCCTCGAAACAAGGGAGACGCGGTCGATGTCGGGGGAAGGTGGCACATGACGGATGAATGGATGGACGAACGAATGACAAATGGTGGAGGGCGAGGAAGTGAAAGGCTGGGCTGTTCGAGAAGAGAAAGGTAGGATCAGAAAGGATGAGACATCAGGCCGCTGTCAACAGCTAAGGAAGCCAAACAGATGGATGATGGACAGAGAGGTATGGAACGATAGCACGATGAAGAGGAGTAATTACAAGACTGACTGTTTAAGAAAGGGAGGGACACTCAGAGGAGGGAGACAGGCTGAGTAATGAAGAATGAAAAGGCGAGTGATGGCACTTGAGAGGTGGATGATAAGAGGGAGTAGAGATCAGGGAATAGAGGAATAACAATGTCTGAAGAGAAAAACTACACTAATAAAGCTCTGGCGCACTGAAGGGAGAGGGACGGGTGCATAGAGCGACGGAGGGGTGGATGAGTGAGTGGAAGAGGGCTGCGATATGATTGAAAGTAAAAAGGATGAGCAATTAGACTGTTAGCAGCCAAACAGTCAGAGAGAAGGGGATGACAAAATACAGGGACGATTAGGAAAAAAGGAGGGAAGGAAGGAAGTAAGGAGACAAAAAACAAGAGTACGTCACAGAGGGGGGGAGGAGTGACTAAGAGGCTCCCCAGTCAGTGGAAGCAGCGAGTGCAGACGTGAGGAAAGATGGAGGGATGAGAAGATGAGTAATTAAACTGTTGACAGTCTGTTTAGGCACAGCAGGCGCCTGACGAGGGGAACAAACTGTAACCACGGCAACCGCTGGAGACAGACGGAGGGATGGTTTTGGGAAGGGAGGAGAAAACTGGAGAGAGCCAAACGTGAAAGTGTGTGTTTGTGTGTGAGAGATGACCAGCAGCAGGGAGGTTAGGAGGAAGAGAGGGCGGCACCAGTGGGAGATGAGGGATGGAAGAGGAGCATGAGGAAGAAGAGAGGAGCAGAAAGGTGGATGTGGAGGTATCCTGCAGGAGGAGGAGAAACCTTCACATGCTGCAGGGACTTTCACAAGGCAGGGTGACATTAATATATGAAGCTCCATTTGAATATCAGGTTAAGGAATATGATTCTGAGAATCGCTAACAAAAGTACTTTCTAGAGCCATCAGGCTAACTATGCTAATCCTACTTTGTGAGAAGCTGGTCTGGTGAGGCAGAGGGCACGAATCAACACACAAACACAACTGTGATGCATCAAATCCAGTCAGAAACAGTCACTAAGTGAGAACTACAACCTGTAAGTCTCAGCTGCAGGACGTCCTGAGTTTAACCCTCATGGAGGAGCAGATGGAGGCATTTATCACACTGCAACCACTGATCGGTTTCATTATCGAAGGACCTGGATTTGTTTTAATGAACTCATTCAATGTTTAGTCAAATCACCAAGATGATGTCTTTAAACTGATACATCAGGTCATAAACCTAAAGATATTAGTTTATAATTACATGAAACTGAGAAAAGCAGCCGAGGATGAAATATTATTTCATGTCATCTGTCAGGTCCACCTTCTACAGTTTAGTGGGTAAAAGCCAAGGAGAGACCAGAGAAACTCGGGTTTGACTGTGGTTCTGGGTTCCTTCACACAGCTGTGTGATGTACAATCCTCTAAACATTTGCAAGATGCATTAGCTAACACAAATGTCCCACATCTCTGCTACGCATGCTGCCAACACCTCTCTGACAGCTGCATAGTAGCATCCAAACCAACACTACTGTAAATCTGCACTCGCAGGTGTTTGTCTGCATTCCAACTATGCTCAACAGATGCGGTAGGTTGTAGATGCTCAAGTGAATCATGGTGCGGAATACCGCGTGGGAGATGACTGTCAGAAGAAAAACCGGCTTGTTCTTAGTCTAAGTCTGGCAGCGAGGACGCGTGGAGCACTCCTGCCTGTATCAGCACCGCTAAGCGTTAAGAATATGAGACGCAGTAATCAACAAACTCGAGGGAAACCACTTTCCCCTGCAGGCTCATTGCAGCACTGAGTTGTTTTGCCTTTATTAGTGTCTCACATCAGGGGAAAAGAAAGCTCTTTGTGGTGACTTACAGTGCAGTTTGTGACTCATTATGCTGAGAGTAGCCTCTGTGATCAAACAGGTTTGATCCGAACACGCCTCAGACAATATTCATTGAAAATTATTTCGCTCCTCAGGCCACAGGCATCTTCTACTCCTGCCTTCAGTCTCTCACCATCTCTGTACGTCCCTTTGTTTCAGAGATGGAGGTGAAAAGGAAAAAAAACAGGAGAAAGAAGACAAAGAGAAAGGAGACTGTATATGTGCAGTACAAATCAATACATCCATCACTGTGATTCAAAGTCGCGGTTGGCATGTCATTGACCTACTGTGCTGGATACTGAGTGCTGATTGGGTAATTGCTCTCTTGATCAGGATTTCCTCTCAGAAAGTGGGGAACCCCGCTGACTCATCAAACCGTCACATACACATACATATACATATACGTATGCGCACACACACACTTTCTGTCAAGCTGCATCCTGTCGTTCTGGCCAATCAGGGTCCATATAATTGGCGCTGCAGGGTTTCTGCTGGGGCGGGAGACGCTGACTGCCTCGGAGTCGCTGTGTTTGTGTGCCGCTTGTCGGCCGGTGTTTGTGGTGGATTTGCAATTTTTTGTTGATTAGCCTCAGTTATGTAAACATACACAGGTGCGCATGCAAATCACCCACTGAAAATATGGCGGCGGTGCAGGGAAAGGCTGCAAGATGGAACTGGAGCACAATATTTATGGAGGGAGAAAAAGGTTAAGCTGGAGAGGAAGACGAGGCAGGGATGAGAGGAACAGAAGGGATGAACAGGGGAGGAGGAGAAGGACAGAAAAACTGCAAGCGCATTATGTTCAGGGTGAGTGGCGGGTCGGTTATTTTGCAACACTTGTGATAATGTGTGTCATGCAAAAGGCAAATTTTGTGGGTGTAAGCAGAGCTGTTTTGAAGTGTTTGTATGTCTGCAGGTCTGCGAGGGTGACAATGTGTGGAGAAAATTGGGATTAGAGACCAAAATGGTTTAAAGCTGGAGTGTTTTTCTTGGGCGACCTCGCTGATGACTGCAAGCTGCGACACACACCTCCACCGAGGACCACATGCTCACAACTCTATCCTACAACAAATCCTAAAGAAACAAACTTCATAAAGATGTCAAGTGACACCAGCCTCACACACATCTGCTGCTCCATACGCCACGCCAAGTGGCTACAATATATACCATCATAAGTCTTTTAAGAGACATTATAAGGGGCATTTCACCAGTTTAACACATGAAGTTCAATTTATTTGTCATGAAAAGTGCTCGTCTGACTGTGAAAATGACTTTTACAAAGTATATAAATAAAAAAACAAAGAAATGACTGTAATGAATGATAAGAAATGTAGCTTATTCTCGGTATCATCAGTGCCTTTTTAATGTGTCCTTAACTTAAAGTTCCACTTCAACCCATGACTTCACTCATCTCCTTTCAGACTGAGATCGTTTCAGCTTTACTAATGTTCATCTAAAGGTGCAATATGTAAGAAAGGGCAAAACTCCAAACAAATAGGGGGCAGTAGATCACCTGCTGCAAACTGTAGCTGCAGGTAGCTGAATGAGTTAGCTCGTAACACTAGGGGAGGACCATCACCTCAAGGAACTTGTTTTCATTCATTCTGTCATGACTGGCAAATATTCACACATTTTAAAAATAGTTTGTGGCCTCTACCAACTCAAGAGGGAAATATGTGGCTCTTTAGCCGCTAAATGTCCCACTGTGTGCACCAGCTAGTTGTTAAAAGCACCGCCTGTCTGCTGTTTGGTGCCGAGCAGGTAGTGGACAGTGGGTTTATATAGATTTTTCACTATAGCTGAAACTCTGTATAAAGCTCTGTAAAGCCGAGGCGAGCTGCAGATTCAGGGGAGAATTCATTGTCAGCTCATCACTCAGCATTATCATCGTCTTCTATACTTGGCTGAAAACAGAAAACCTTGTGCATATGTTGAGGACGCCAACTCATGCAGACACCAAGATCCATTTCCATCACACTCAGCACAATATGGAATCTGTATCGAAAGATGAACATGTGGCAAAAAAAACAAAACACAAAACAAAGACTGTCAGCTATTAATTATTGGCTTTTATTGGCCCCATCTTTAGACCATGTTACTGTGCAATTTAATCAGATGCAACTGTGCAGAGGCCATCTGGAGTAAAGGAGCATCAAAATAGAAGAGTATTGAGCCGCCTCTCTGGCACCAACATGACAGCTATCCACCAATGAAAAATGATTCCTCTCCAAGTAGGAAAAGGCATCCCGGTACAGCGGTGTAACAGAGCTGCCAGAACTGTTTTCAGCACTTTATGTCCCCGGGTTGCTCAGCTGTTCCCGTCATTTTGGCTGCTCAACTGTATCCATCTGTAAGACTATTACAGACATATAGAATAAAACTACAGTTTACAAGAGGGCGTTGGAGACAGATAATGCTGAGCTCCTACTTTACAGTCAGGGTGACACTGAAGCATTACAAGGGAACAGACAGAATGCACTCACAATACAAGCCTGGGCCAGGGCACAAACACTGATCCCCAAGCAGATACAGACTAGACGGTGGCTAAAACTTCAAACATTTAAATGAGCGCTTCATAGCGAATCACGTAAAGACTGTGCCCTGGCACAAGCTGTGCCAATGAAGTGCCAAAGAAAATCATTGTCACCGCCGTTTGTTTGCCAATTCAATTTACCTCCCAGAAAATTTAATCCCCAAGCTGTGCAGTCGTGCGGGCGTTTCCAACTGGAGGAAACAAAATTACAAAACCGCAGCAAGGAGTGGGAGATTGGCTGCTGCCGATATAACACAACACTGTTGGAGAATTGTGAGGAAAACTTTCAGCACTGTTTGGTTACAGAATTGATGGAACACGTTTCGCGTTTCAAGATTGAAAAACTGGTTCATCTTCGTGGATCGAAGAGGTTTTGTAGAGCTTCATCAGGGTTATAGCACCCTGTTTTCTATCACAAATCTAACACTGACTACCCAAAAACAAGGAAATCCAGTCTTTTTATTGGCTGCTATTACTCACAGGGAAAAGGCCAAACAACTACACAACAGCGCCTCCATGTTTGTCAGCACTCACAGCAGGGACTTCTCAGAGTCACCCAATGATTCGAGACAAATGCACGTGGGGTACAAGGCGGCACAAAATTACCAATGAGGGGGGCAAACACACAATTCAACGCCACTCATAAGGTGTGCAAGAGCAACGCCTGCTTAATGCTTTGCTCGCTGCTTGAGGTTTTCTTGTCCACCACTGCACAAGTCTTCACGGTTCACAGATTCCCAGCCTGTGGTAAATCAGAGCGGAGGGTTAACTCTGCCTCCTGGTTTCACTGAACATCAGGCACCTCTCGCGTCTAGTATTCTCTACATCACAGACAGAAGGTCTGACAGGCGCACTTCAAAAGAGCGACAGGTAATGTTCCGCTTCTTCTTTGACTTTTTAAACTTCACTTTTCAACAAAGCTTCAAGTTCATTAAAAGGCCACGTCGCTTATCTTTGTCAAGTAGATGGCTGCCTTTACAAAGCCACACTTCAAAGCCCACACCATTATTATTATTATTATTATCATCATTATTATCATTATTATTATTATTATGATGTTTTCAGTCCAAACAGCAGAATGCTGTGCTTTCTCTGAAGTGGTGCCATGTCAAAAGATTAGAGATACTTTAAAAACTTCTTATTTGAGATAAGGTGCCGCAGTCAGAGAAAAAGCACTCTGCTACAGTTTCACTCAGCTCTGATGAAACGCTCACGACTCCAAAAAAGTAAATTTTCTGCGGCATGAGGAGCAAATCCTTGATTTTCAGACGGCTGGAATAAATCACCAGAACCAGAGTTTTCATGGTCCTCCATAGGAGAGCTGTGAAATGTGCATCAGTGAGACAAAAACAAGGTCTTTACATAAGCGTTTAAATTCCCTAAACTGACGCAGAGGTGGAACTTTTCCAAAAGGTGTTAAAAACAAACAGCTCCGACAGAAACATTTTAAATATCTGACTGCGCAATGTTCCACAAATAGAAAAAATTATCAAAATCTTCCAAGTCGGATGGATTCCAACAGGATTTAGTTGAGAGGGGGTCGTGCATACAAATGCCTAAACACACAGAAACACACACTTTCTCTTCACACACACACACACACAAGCAAGCTGTTTTACTCTCTCTCTCCAACACAACATGGAGGTTTGGGAGGAATTAGTTGAGTGGAGGATTTTCAGAAGAACTGTATTATTTTGGAGCCCCGCTGTGAGGAGACTGCAGTCCTTTTATTTTATAGAGCACACACTCCAGTTCCTCGCTCCTGATTTCCCATTTCTATTCTCTCACTCCTATCATTTACCTCGGGGGGCTGTGTGAGCGCCTTCCATCAGTGCCCCCTACCTATACAGCTCCAGCAATCACATGACTGTGCAGGCTGACAAACAAGCGCACATCAAGCACTTAATGACTGACATTTGCAGATTTTCTTCCTGTTCTTTGTATTTTTTTTTTTTTGAGGAGGCATACACTTGACACAAAGTCTAGGATTACACGCCCCGTGCGTCTGTAAGCCTCGGATATTCACACTTCTTTGCTATGGCAACAGGCCTTAAACGGACATGAAGACAAGAATTTTCTGTTTCCGTCAATATGCAGGACTATAGTTTACACATCTGCACAAAGAAAAGAGGGATAGGTATCAAGCTTCAGTATGTATCTTGGTCACAATTCCTCAGGAGATCAGTAATTTATCGTTGTCACTAACTTTTTATATTCCGAAATATCGATGCTGGTATCAGCCTGAAAACATATCCAGTACTGCTTGTTTTATAGACTAAATCAGACCATCAGAACCTGTTGAGTACCACAGCTGGGATCGATGGTAGGGTCAGAGTTTTATTCTCGTTTCCTTAATTTCTGACCAGCCACTTGTCGATTTAATTCAAATTTCACAAACTTTACATTGTAATCTGTTCAAATTTGAATTTGTAAGAAGATTGAGTTGATTATTGAGTCTCATACAGGAGAATTCTCTGATCGATCATTTCAGAAACTAAAGCTTTAAGACACAGTTCTGATGAAGGACTTTGTGTTTATACGACAACCAGCATGACAAAAGTATTGTTTCTGTATCATGTTTCAAACGATACCTTATCATACTGTACAAATATCTAAATTCGACATCTCACAATTAATGCTTACTTGACCTTTGATGACAGTTTAGTGTCTCTATTAATCATTTTAAGACCAGTGCACTGGTTAAATGGTGGTAATACAGTTCCAGCTGTATCTGTCTCTTATCCAGCCGCCTTCCTTCACTCCTCACTTGTTACCTTATCACCTCTCTCTGCTGACTCCTTTCCTCTCGCTGCCATCATGATGGTGATGGCTCACCAACTCATTTTTAACACCGCTCTCCCTTTCCCTAATCAAATCCACTCTTCCCTCCCTCATCCCTCTCTCTGACAGTGATCGATGGTGGCCTTCACCCGTTTATCGCCTCTACATATTTCTCTGCCCATCCGCTTAACGACACGCATTCATACACACTGACTCTTCATCCCTCTCTCCCTCCGTCTTCCTCAAACTCCCGCTCTTTCCTCCACCACACCCCTTCCTTCTTCCACCATCTTGTGCAATCTCCTCCGATTTTCTTCTCTTTTTTTTCGGCGTATTTCAAACAGCTAGCCTCTCTCGTGTTCCCTGCTTGTTGTCTTTTTCCCTGTTCTATACCGATACTCCTCTTTCCCTGCGCTTTCTATACATTGTGTTTGACTAAAGACGACAGAATACGACAGAGGAACGACAGAGGAGTGGTAGTATCAAACGGACGAGTGGGCTTACAGTACACACGACTGCCGCACGAAGAGGCTATGTGGGCGTTCTTTTGTTTCTTGCCTAGAGAGAGAGAGAGGGTGTGTGTGTGTGTGTGTGTGTGTGTGTGTGTGTGTGTGTGTGTGTGTGTCAGCCTCCCTATAATTATGATTGTGTGGGAAGACTGTTTTGGTATGCTTGCGGTTGTTTCTGTATGCAGGCGCTCTCACCTAATAGCAGTGGCCTGGATTATGAGGCAGAGTGCGTGCAGAGGAAAATCTTGGTGCAACTGAAATCGTTTCAGTAAGAAACGCTGCTGCGTTCTCGACAGGAGGGCATGTGTGTGTATTCTCACATCAAACAATGTCAGGAACTTCTACTTTTGATACCTAGCGGTCAAGTATGAGCCCCTGCGACGACTGGCTGTCAGTGGTTTGACTGAAGCCGTGTTGTGTACCTATTCACACTCCCCCAATCTGATGTGTGGATTAATGCGCCTGTGATAAGTGGCTTTCCAGAGATAATACAAATCCCCTTGTTTGTAAACACTGCAACATTCCCTAAGTCGATTATAGGCTAATGGCATTTGTGAATTCCAGAAAGGATGAACGAACACATCCTCCAATATGCAGATTTGGAAACATACAAAGTGTAATTTTAATTTTGGTTTGCATGTAAGAGCGCCTGACATTTATGCTAGTCTACAGAGAATTAAAAGGGAATTAAGCCTTTAAGTGCATGTGAAGTAACAACCAAACTTCCAATTTGACACATTAGAGCTTTTATGTCATGCCTGAAGCTTCTTTTAATTGCGTGTGTTTGGGTCGGGTTCAAAAGTATGAAAAAAAAAAAGGAAAAAAAAAAAGAAACGTTAATGGAAATTCATCGTTCTAAAGCAATTAGCAGATTCATATTTAGCTGGCCTCACAAAAAAGAAGCCGCGCCCACCTGGGGCTGTGTCGGGTGTTTAAACAGAAAGTTTGGGAAGTTAGGGTGAGGTTAGGTTCAGCCTCGCAGCTCCCGAGTGGCGCTCCAACACTGGGGGTACTGAGTAGTTTCCTTCGTTACACAGACGCTTTTAGCTCATGTTCTCGCTCACTCTGTGCAGCCCTTTCTGCTCTCTCACCCGCCTGTTTGTTGCTCTCTGGAGGGTTGAGGGTTCACGCAGGGTTGTGTAGTGAGAGGTTTCCCAAAATAGAGGGAGAAAAAGAAAGAAACCAAAGTTTTTTTTTTAAAGGACGGCTGCAGGCGCTCGTACGGTACACAGGCCTAGGAGCGCACACACACACACACACACACACTCAAGACACGAACACCCAGCCAAGTGCACATGTACCTTCATGTGTTTTTACACATGCAAACAGGATTTTCTTTACGTTGCCATCTGCTCTTGCTCTGGTCTTTTTTCTTGTTGTTTTTCTGTCCTCCACGCCTCTGTGATTTGCCTCTAACATCCATCTTTCATCGACTGGCTACCTTTATTCTTTCCTTTCCCCAAAGTATCCAGCAGACTTGATGCAAAGGGGACTTACACTGCAACCCTTGCTGTTTTGGTGTGTGTGTGTGCATGTGTGTGCGTGTGTGTGTGCACGCAAGAGAATTAATGTGCATGTACGCTCACATCTGTGCGTTCCCTTCTTATTGCAAATTCAGCAGCAAACTCTTAAAAGCAAGTCACGTCTCGCTAAGTGCAGAGAAATGTCACATTAATTCACACACAAGAACACACACACACACACACACACACAGGACAAGCATGATGGTGTCCACAACCATATATATATATAATAAAGGGAATATACCAGCTTATGACAGTGAGTGTGCACACAGACACATGGAGGAACTCATACTGTGTGCTGCAGCAGCACATTGTATAAGATGGCACTCTATTGATCCTCAGAGGGGAAATTCAAGTGCTGCAGCAGTGAAACAGAGCAAAGAGGCAGGTGAAGATAAGTTACACAAGATAAAAGCAGAATTCAAAGTGTAGAAGAAACAGAATACACTGATACTGACGGTGGTGCGGTTCTGTAACTGCCTGAGAAAAATGAAAAAGTGACTCATGGGTAATCTGATATGTCACGATTAGTCACAAATCTGGATACAAGGACATCTTAAAGCGAGTTCAAAGGGTTAAAGGGTAACTCCACCAATTTTCGACATCAAAGTGTGTTGACAGCTCCAGTGTTGTCACACAGTGGCTCATGTTGCATTGTGGGTATTGTAGGCAGCAAAGTCTAAAAAGGAAGAATAATGTGTGGAACAGAAAAGTCAATATTAAATGACAACAATGGTAGACCACTGAAAGGCTTTTCAAAACATGCTGCCTTAATTACCCACAATGCATCTAGCCATTGAGTGACATCATCACAGGAGGCAAGTTATCAGATGGCATGCAGCTTCCTCTGAGCCACAAAGGTTTTACTTTTTCCACGGTCGTTCTCCCTAAAACAATTGGTGGAATTACCCTTTAAATGACTGATTTAATCTTAAGTTAGTACTATATTGTGGCTAACTGAATATCTTTACTTGTGATTATCAATTTCAAGTTGTTTTTGACATTTAATAAGTCGAGGCTAATGGACACAGGGTAAATCTCCGTCTACAGTTTTAGTTTGCATTTTAATTGAAAAAAAACCTTAGCGGAGGTGTCAGAAATTCAAAATAAGGAGGAAATGTTGCAAAAAATAAAATTGGTTTGGCTGAGAAAAAACTGTCATACTGAAAATGATTGATAAAGACTGATGGAAACAGAATTTTTTAATATTTGATGCTGCGGTACCTCCGGCTGTAGACACTGGTGCCACATCCTCTTGAATAAATCTGCATAAAAAGGTAGTTGAAACACACACTGATTCACATTTTATTTTGCCTCCAGCAGCAAACGAGTGAATGCACCAACATCGAGCCGAACTATACCCAAAGTGACGCCCCAATCCAATACTCTACATACCTGTGAAACTCAATTACTAGTGCGGTTGCCACCTTTAAATGGGGAAGACAAGGAAGAAGATAGAAAGAGGGAATGGACGAGGAGGCTGAGAGAGATGGAGAGAAAGAGCAGGAAAAGGAGTGTAAACGAATGGGACAGGGTGCTATCCATCTCTCCGGGGCAGATCGATCACCCAGCAGACGGATCGGTTACACCCGACTTGTGTGCGCATCAGAAAGCTTCAATACTGCACCGCTCTAGTCGCAAATGAGATCTGCTCCCTAATAGAGGAGGAGCAGGAGATGCAGGGGAGAGGGAGATTCAGGAGTGGTGGGAGAAAGATGTCAGAGTTGTGAGGAAGAAGCAGTAAGAGAGAAAAATGGAGGCATGGGGAAGATGGAGAGATGAAGCAGATGGGGAGGAAAGATGGGTGAGAAGTTAAGACGAATGGAGGAGGCCAGGAAGGAAGGGAAGAGCGAGGGAGTGTCGCGATGAGCAGAATGAGGCACCATGTGTCTGGCATGTATGATCTGAGGGTGTGTGTGTGTGTGTGTGTGTGTGTGACTCAAAGTATGAGCAGGAGAAGCAAGGAGACATGGAGGGCAGCAGAGTCAGCAAACGGATAGAGACAAGACAAAAAGACACAGGAAGTGGAGGGAGAAAAGGAGGGGAGAAGGTGGCGAGGTAGAGCTGTGACTGATAACACTGTCGTACTCAGGTTGCCTCAAGGGCAGACAAGACAGAGAGAAAGAAAGAAAGAGAGAAAGAAAAAGGGGGAATGAGACACAAAGGCAGAAAATGCGGAAATTTACAGAGCAGCCAGAGGCGGAAAGGGTTATGAGATGGAAGGTGAGCAAAGATGGAGAGACGGGATAGGAAAAGATTGGAGACACAAGGAGGAGCACTGCAGTGAGAGATAAATGGTAGAGGATGGATGACAAGGAAACAAAGAACAGTAGCTAATAATAGAGCCAGTTGAAGAAGAAGTGGTAGGTAAGAGAGTGGTGGGGAAGAGGGTGAACGTGTGGGAAGGCATGACACAAGGAGGGAGAGGTGAAAATTGAAGTGAGAGTAGGAGAAAATGAGAGGAAGGAGCGGGTTAGTAAGTTATTACGAGAGTGAGAAAGCTAGGCAGAGGCAAGAACTAAAGCAGGGAGAGAGGACAAGAAATGAGGGGATGATGGAAACTTAAAAAGGTCAAACGAAGGAGTGGAGAGACCGCACAACAGGAGAGTGCAGGAGCATATTGACATTCAGCATGCCGCGGGTGAAATGAGCTGTCTGAGGAGCGAGCACGAGCAAAACACCGGGGTAATCTGGTCAAGGCCTGGGCTGAAGTGCCCGGCTCGCTCTACAGCAACACCTGACGTTAGGACTCTTTCAGGCTCGCAGCGGACTAGACACATTTTTAAGTGGCCTTTCATTTTTTTTTTTACATTTTAGTATGCATGCCTCCACGGGAGCTCAGGAACAGTCGACATCCAGCGTCGACTGCCCTGGGGACTGGCTGTCACTGTAGGCATTCGTGACTCTGTTCTGCCCCCCATCTCCCTGCACTCCCCAACCCCCTCTGCTGCTGCTGCTGCTTCACTTTTTGAAACTGATGACACCAGACATAAGGAAATAACTATCTGTGGTGCCATGTGCTCTGCTGGAGTTATATTTTTAGGTTTGGACTGAAGAGGGTACTGAGTTCCTGGTAGTTATTACAACTCCCTGGAGCAACCAAGAATCAGTCGAGTATTTAGAGTTATTAGTAAGAAATCATCAACAAGATCAGTTCTAACACTTGCATCGTCGGAGCTTATTAAAGCTGATATGAATGGGCTCATACCTGTCTTTCTGCTCGTCTCATCAAACCAAACTGCTTTTCTCTTCTTAACTGAATGCCCATTGGTTTAATGATCTGCCCAAACATCTTTCAATAGGAAGTGCCTGACATTAAGGAAGTAATGATACCATTTCTAGGTGCCTTAAGTAATCCATATATAATCTATTCCCATCATCTAAGAGGGATACTGCCTATTTTCTCCATTCTCTTTGCTTCAACAGGAGCCTGAAATGTAATGTATCACCATTTCAAGCACTGGGTTTTATCTATCTTTTTGATGCCTGCTCCATCGTAGCCTTTCTAGAATGGCTCATATAGCTCACAGTTTGGAAGCAGACCAAAGCAAACCAAGTAGAGAGGAGGAGAAAAGAAAATGCTGCTGGAAAACCCCTGCGCTTTGACATCGACGCCGCCTCAATATCCGAGCTAAATGGTAAACCCTCTTCTAGTTTCACGCAGAAAGAGCAAAGCTCGCACCTAATGGAAAATATTGAGCCGGCAATTTGCGTCAGCCTGTAAAGTCAGCATGATATACTGTTGTGTCTGGTCGTTACTCAAAGGATTAGGTTGCATACATTATATGCTCGAGGCTCTACTCCACAAGTTTCCAGATTGCTCCACGTAGAAATACACCTGTTGTCCTCCAGTGACGTTTAGTTTCTCTCTGTCTGTCTCTGACTCACCGTCTCATCCTCTCCCTCATCGCCGCAACTGTTACCAACACTCCTTGTCACTCTTTTTGTATCTAGGTTACAGTTGCTATGACAACTATTATGCATGCCAATCAGAGGCAGTGACTCATCTCTATACCTTATTATCACATAGCTGTTTTTTAGGGATGTCTGTGCACACGGCGGGTGTTTGCTGGGAGCTCTCCTGCACGTCTGACATTACAATCAGACGCTGGTGTCTGTGTACTTGACTGAGCCTACGGAGACCTACATCGTGTTCCACTTGAATCCCATCATGGAATCAAGGCTGGTGACCTAATTCGATTGACTGACAGTCTTAAGAAAAGGTCCGATGATATAACATTTGTCTAATCCGCTCTTACAGGTTTCTAGGTAACTGTTACTATGGGTACCGGCTGTGTTCAGTATTTTGGGATGTTGTTGCTAGGCAATATGCTGTCGTGGTGAAGAGGTACATGGGACTCCGTGTGCTGTATCTGTGGAGCTGTGTTTCCACCGCAGGAACTTTCCCTAGGGAACTTGTATTTCCACTGCAGGGGCCGAGTCCAAATTTAACACCAGGAACATTACTTTACCCCACAAAAAGTCCCTGCTTGTGGGCTTGGACTTTTCATAAGTGCAGGAACAACAACAACAACACATTGACTGACTTATTTGCCTAATCTTTGTGGCACACAACAATGGGCTGAAGGGGACTACCCCCGTTTTTGTTTGGAGCCAGTCCCAGTGTAGAACGAGTAGTTCTTTGGTCTAGTTCTGTGTTTTCACAGTGCTTCCATCAGGGGCGGGATTATCATGAGAGAGGACCAACTAAAACCAATAATGACAACCATTAAACAAAAATATAAAAACAGAGTGTAGCATGTTTCACTAATCAAAGCAATGACCAGTCATGCCACTGGTGACTGAATGACCCAAATTACCAGCACTAGCACCGGCCCGGCAGCAGCACTTGGTTTGCTTTGGTCAAAAGAGTTATATCGTAGTTCCTTTATAAGGAATAGCTGGGACTGAAAGATCTGGGATCTGTAAAATGGGCCTTAAGAGGTACCAGCAAGAAAAGTATTTGTTGCATGGGTGTGAACCATTTCTCAATATGGATTTTTCATGCTATGAAGCACCAAGTAGGCAGAGTGGTACTCATTTAAGAGGAGGCACAAGTATGTGTGTGTGCAAAACAGGCTCTCGTTCCAGCTCTGTCTAGTCAGAGTAGGTGGAAGACAGACGGACGACATGGAAACACACTTCAGACATAATGCCTGAATCTAAAACTTGCTCTTCTCTTTCTCCTCTCTTTCTTTGTCGTCCTCTAGGTCTGTGGATCGCCAGGCGTTCTACCATGCCTGTCCCCCCACCCCTCAATCCCTGCAGACAGAAACACCTGCCCCACACACACCTCCATCCTGAACAAAGGGCAGAACGTTCCACCTTCCCCTCCCTCTTCCCTCCATCCATCCTTTCTCCTTCTATTCTCCGCCCTCACCTCGTCTCATCTCTGCCCTCATCATCGCATCTCGTCCACTGCGCCTGCCCCAAGGCTACGAAAAGGACCCTTCCTGACTCTGTCCCTTTCCCTGCGTTTCACTGGCTGACTCTGGTCACATGCTGCCTATTGCCCTCTCTGATTGGAGCAGGGGAGACTTGGGGCGTGGTCTCGGCCTGTCCCTTCCACTGCGTTTGTCGAAACCTCTCGGAGTCGCTCAGCACACTCTGCGCCGACAAGGGCCTCCTGTTTGTCCCCCCGCACGTTGACCGGCGCACCGTTGAGCTGCGACTGGCTGACAACTTCATCATGGAAGTGGGCGGGAGTGACTTTGTCAACATGACTGGATTGGTTGATTTGACTCTGTCGAGGAATACCATCCACCAGATCCGACCCATGGCCTTTGCTGACCTGGAGAGTTTGCGCTCGCTGCATCTGGATGGTGAGTCCAAACAGTTATCTCAGCAATTCAGCGGATTCAGACTCCTCCTTTGGGAAAATATTCACATGAATCCAGTTCATGGAAACACTGAACTCTAAGTGGTATTATTTATATTTGTGTGTCTAGGTAATCGCTTGACCATACTCGGACCCAGGGATCTCGCAGGTTTGGTCAATCTGCAACACCTGATCGTCAACAACAACCAGCTGGTCAAAGTCTCCACCCAGGCCTTTGACGACTTCTTGCTCACACTGGAAGACCTCGACATGTCCTACAATAACCTCAGGAAGTAGGTTTTGATCTTGTTGTGATCCCCCATGCACTTTGCATTCATATGATCTACTCTTGTTCTGCTTTGTTAACTAGACACAAACTGTACTACTCTGGAGTTTCCTGCGCTCAGATCTCAGTCTCAAGTGAACGCTGCAGCTATCGAAATTTTAAAGCATAGTAGAAACGCCTTGTGTGATCAAGCAAGAGTCAGCAAATACAGTGAAGTGAACAAGCTCAAACTGCTGAGGCTGAAAGGAGAAGACTAAAAGCTCAGGAAATTGAAAGTGAATCAATTTTGATGAGGTCCTAATTTTCTTTGACTTCGATTTTGTTAAGATTTGATGAGTGCACGCCTGAGCTCACTTTACTGTGTATAGCTATAGCTATTCTATAAGTTGTGTTTTTCAGCGTGCTGTGTAATATTCCACTCATCCATATCTAGGACAACGGAGAGTGTTATAGCATCAATATCTATTCTTTTATGCAAAATAATAAGTCAGAAGAATGATGATATTCTCCATCAATACCTTATTCTCCTCTTCATAGAGCCCCACTGTGTTAATGAATTCAGCAGCTTTTGACTGTCAGTTCTGATTAAGTTCTTTCATTTGTCTCTCTGGCCTTTCTCCAACCTCCATCAAGCCATAAGAGTTTTAATGATGCATACGTTAGCCACTGCTGTTTGGCCTTTGTTGCCGGGGTTACTCAGAGGACACTTTACAGCCTCAGATTCAAAGCCAGCCTACATCACTGATTCATTCTATTTAAGGTAAAAAAGGCTCAAATCTGGAAACAGATCATGTCATTTGAGAGCGTTTTTTTAGGCTAGAGGGAAGAGATTATCCAGGCTGGGAGGCCCACCTGTGTAATTTCATTGGGAAGGGAACCGAGGAACACCTGGTGCACTCCTGCAGGTTAAATTTGTTCAAATGCTTCTCTTGGAGAGTTTTTCAGAGCAGCTGTGGAGTCTGAACTGCTTTACTGTTGTTAACCTGTTGGTACACTGGTGTTGAGCAATGCAGCGAGAATAATCTTAACCACAAACAAGATTTAATACATTTAGCAGAGTTCTTCTTTCCCCAACATGCCAGTTGTCTATAGATAGACATGTTGTATAGACAAAGATCTTGGACAATCTGCTGTTTGTCAAGGAAGCAACTAGCAACCTGACTCCAAATACAAATGCATTCCTTCACACTCTTCTCTTCTGCCACTTCTCCGTCGTCAGTTTTGACTCACTAATTTGGCCAGACACAGTTCTTAAGTGAAAGTCTGCACAATGGAATATAAATGACAACAGCAATGGGTCACAGATGGAACTGGTAAAACCCACAAAAAGAGATGGATTGAGAAGGAAAATGAGCATCTGTTGTTGTTGTCTGTCATTCCAATCACCATTATCCTATGCTGTTTTCTGCACAGTAGCATTGGCAAGTGTTCAGAACATAGAAGATAAACTTTGATCGAATCGCAGCACACTCGTCCTTTAATCTGGCTAATCTCCTATACGGTGTCCCAAAGGGGAAACTAACCATCAAGTCTTCACAGCTGCTATTACTTTCAAGAGATATTCTCTAGTTTCTCCACTCCTAAAAAATAAATGACCAATCTTGGCACAATGTCTATCAATTCAATGAATCCCACACTTACTCGAAATATTCCTCTTTTTTTTTTTTTCAAATCATTATTGCTACAGGGTACCATGGGAGTCCATTCAGAACATGGCCAGTCTCCACACACTCAACCTGGACCATAACTTGATAGACCACATTGCTGAGGGAGTCTTTGGAGAGCTGTATAAGCTTGCGAGGCTGGATATGACCTCCAACAGGCTCCGAACCCTGCCTCCTGATCCCCTCTTTGCAAGGTACCTCTGAAGCTTTGTCTTTTATGTTTCTCTAAGAAGTGGCTTAGTGGAAATATTCCGTGGCAGACAACAATGCCAAAGAGTTTTTTTTTTTTTCCTTTCTTTTTTTTTTAAAGAGGAGTGCTTTGGCACCGGAAGACAGCGAGACGACACCGGTGTCAAAACATTCATCAGCTTATTATCTAAATGTGCTGAATGTTTAAAGCAATATAAATATTTTCACTCAAACCAAATACCATGTTATCAAGCTAGTTTCTTTTTCTGTTTGATGTCATATTGAAATAAAGCATTAGCTCATTCTACACTACGCACGCCAAAGAAATCCATTATGGCACAAGGCTGTAAGGTGAATCCATAAGGACTTCACAGGTCTGCAATGCAGAATCGTTTACTCGTCATACATTTTCTAGTGCAGAAATGATGACTATTAATCAGAGAAGAAAAAGAAAAATCACACTTCTTTGACGTGCAAAATAAGCTCCAACCAACTATTTAACCTATTCAACTCTTCCTGACCACCTGTGAGACAGCCTTTGTGAACCTGCACTCAGCCCGGCCGAGGTTTAAAGCACTGAGGGGTTGTATAATCTCTGGCGAGCAAATTGTCAACTGAATCGAAAAGGAAATTATACAGTTTATTGAGCTTTTCTGCTGTAACAGCCAACCATGTCATATATTAGTAGATAGATAGATAGATACTTTATTGATCGCGGAGGAAGTTCAAGATTTGGTATTAGAGTATTGTGTTTGGGTTGGTTTCTAAATGCTTTTAAATGTGAAGACAGTTCTGTTATTTGGACTCAAACATATTGATTAACATGCTCACATTTGTAACTGCGAATATTGAGGTAAGATGTTTTTAGAGTCAACTTATTCGAGAAGACAGCAACTGAATAAACTCCATTTAAGGTTTTATACTGACGGCCATTCTACTGTCATCAGGTCGCAGACAGGCGCAATAAGCCCCACCCCCTACAATGCTGTCATAAGCTTAAATTTCGGCGGGAACCCACTGCACTGCAACTGTGAACTGCTGTGGTTGCGGCGGCTCATCCGTGGAGACGACATGGAGACGTGTGCCACACCTCCTCACCTGGCTGGAAGGTAAACATCAACCGATTGCTGGATCATTTGTATATTGTGCTACGCTTTGAAACCAACTATTCATCCTACAACAGGGGCACAAAAGCATAGCTGCAGGCTAGATGATGTGCTGAGTCACACCAGTGGATCCCGACCTTGTCTCAAGACCAATCTGTCCTTCAAGATTTTGCTCTTGCCCTGTTTTAGCACATATTCAATTATGGGTTTCACAGTTTATGACTCCTTAATTGGATCATCATGTATGCAAGAATAGAAGTGGAGCAAAAACCTGCAGGACAGAGACGCCTGTAGGACTGTGTTTTGAAACAATGTGCTATTGCTGTACTCATTATTCTGATATCTTACACCTTCTCCTCCAAACATCTCTCTGCAAAAATGTTCCTGTTCAACCCTGAAGTCAAAAGTCTGTAATGAAAACAAACAATTGAGGAGGAAAATGAGCATCTGTCGTTGTCATCTGTCATCATCGTCACCGTTAATTACACTTCACTTAGTCCTGTTTTCTGCAGACTCTCGAGGGGAATTGTTCCGACTGTTGTGCGATACTGAACTTGGAACTTTAATTGATAAAGAGCACATAGATCTTTAGGTTAATGTACCACATTAATCTGCCAAACCCACCTTGCAGAGACAAAACAAGACAAATTCCTGTGCTTAGCCCAAAAGGTAATTCTGCTCTCCTTCTCACTGGCTTTGTGCCTTTGCCCCCCTTTGTCTCTCAGATACTTCTGGTCGATTCCTGAGGAGGAGTTTACCTGTGAACCACCTCTCATCACTCGTCACACTCACAAGCTGTGGGTGCTGGAGGGCCAGCGAGCCACGCTCAAATGCCGTGCCATCGGCGACCCTGAGCCAGTAATCCACTGGGTTTCACCAGATGACCGCATCGTTGCAAATTCATCCCGGACCAGCTCCTTCAGCAATGGGACACTGGATATCTTAGTAACAGTTGCCCGGGATGACGGGGCATACACTTGTATCGCAATAAACGCAGCGGGCGAAGCCACGGCCACTGTGGACCTGAAAATAATCCCCCTGCCTCACCGGGGAGGAGCGGCAGGAAACACAGGGAATACCAACGTGAACGCCAAAAACAACATGAACGTGACTAATGGGATTATACGGACCGATCCGGGCTCTTCGGATATCAGCACGGGGAAAAACGGAGGAATTAACAACGGTGCAGGACGTGGAGGAGAGGGGGAGGATGGGATAAGAGGTGCAGGCGAGGAAGACGAGGGCGACGGAAGCAGGGCCTCTGAAGGGGAGAGGGTCGATGGAGGGAGCATGGAGGACACCGAGGCGGAGGAGGAGGAAGGAAGGATGGTTGGAGTACAAGGGGTTACATCGACCTCGGCTCAGGTCCGATGGGATCTGGGGCGTCTGTCTACAGCTTACGTTGTCTGGATGTATCAGATACAGTACAACTGCACCGCCGACGAGACCCTCATCTACAGGTGAGTTCAGATTTTGCTAAACAATACTCATTATTCACTATGCAGACAGTAGCAGCCAATGTAAACATTTTGAGTTGCTTGGCTTCACCGATCACCCAGAATATTAAAGAACAACTGACAAGGGAACCCACCCACCCAAACACCAGTGTAGCTCACATAAACAACTTCTTACTATGGCACTGCCCTCCTAGTAGGACACAACCTGGTCTGGATTGATGGAAGGAACGTGACAAAGAGCACAAGGCACTGAGCCAATCCCAAAGTTCCCCAGATCCCATTCTGACCTGCAGGAACCTGAAACCACAGGACCCAAAGGATGAAATGTCCCAATGCCAGACACCACAGGACACCCGTCAGACTCGTGTCTCTGCCTGGATGTGTCATGGCTGTTTTGGCAACACAAGTGATTCCTGCACAATATGAAGCAGGTGGTTTTAATGTTGTGGCTGATCGATGTTCTCGCCAAAGGTATTCCTGATTGTTCTGCTGCAGCAGCTTTTTTCTCTACATGTGAACACAAATCATTTTTTGACTGTCAGCGTCTTCACCCCTAAAAAGGCAGATATCCCATTTCCATGCAAAACTCCTTAAATATTTATCCATTACAGCATGACACTTCAGTAGTGCAACTGTTCACCTTGTACTTGGACGGCTGGATAGCTCAAGGGAAGGATGAATGGGGAGACGGATGAAGGGATAAAGGGGCGAAGGTAGTCAATAATTCATCTCCATCACTGTGTGACACTAGAAGCCAACAGGTGTATCGTCAGGGAGGGGAATGGGAAGAC
This sequence comes from Acanthopagrus latus, assembly GCF_904848185.1. Taxonomy (NCBI): domain Eukaryota; kingdom Metazoa; phylum Chordata; class Actinopteri; order Spariformes; family Sparidae; genus Acanthopagrus; species Acanthopagrus latus. The sequence continues at coordinate 21,641,038 of NC_051048.1, forward strand.
AAGTGGATGGATGTTAAAGGAATAAAAGGGGACTATGAGGGAGGAAATGTGGGCCTTGAAACATGAAGAGGGAGGAATATAATGTCTCTGCATGCAAGATAAAATCCAGAGCAGCATTTAGTGACATACAGTAGCATGTGCCAGCAATAGAATTAAAATTCTGAGTTTGAATTCCATTTAAACCTCCAGTAATTCTGCATTTAAACTGAGATTCCGTCACACGTCACTGGCCTTGTTTACTCACCATGTGATCAGAGGAAGTAAATAATCAAACATTCATGAAGACTGAATTTGAGGTAAAGGGCTGTTCTTGTTATCGCAAATTACCTAAGGAAGCACCGCCACACCCTGCCTGCTGAGGTAAAGGTAACAGTTTTAGAAAAAGAAACGCTCATTTTCATGCTCAAGACAGCTGCCAATGGCTGCTTCTGTCCGTTGCTGTGGGCCAATTTGTACACAGAAGCTGGGGGACCAGCAAAGAGAAGGAGGGAGGAGTGCTGCTGTAGACTGGTAACATCCAAAGAGAGCCAAAATGATTAGAAGGAGGAATAAATCAAAGCAGAGAGTCTCTGTGAAACAAACCTTTTTCGTTTTACATGAAAAATGATGGATCACAAGTTTTACACTTTCGGCGCTGGCAGCGGAAAGCTGCGATACATTCAGAAAACTAACTGCTCAGACATCAACACGAACATGGATAGAGAGAGGGAGTCGGGATGAATGAGTCTGACACGAGTCCTGCCTTTCACAATATGACAGCACGGCTTTGGTTTTAGCTACTCGGTGCACTTACATGTACAACATTATTGCAGTGTACATGAGTTATGCCTGCATGCATTCAAAGTTTACTGCCAGTGCATTTACAACCATAGACTGATGAAAGATTTATGTGTGTGGTTGATGCTACAGCAGAACAGCGGCTGAAACACTGACAGCACAATAGAATAAGAGAAAGGAGAGACGGGATGGGAAGGGACTGCAAGCCTGGCGTTATTTCATTTGTTTTTAATTTCACTCTGCAAAAATGCAGGGATTGAATGCAGTCCCCCTCATATAGGATCGCATTATAAATGCTATAAATGGTATTGAGAAGAGGCGAAAGGAGACAGGGAAGATGGACAGGTGGAAAGAAGATTGGAAATATGAAAAACTGCACAGGTATAATCAGAAGGATTGGGGGAAAGTACAGAAGATGGGAGCCAAGGGTGAATGGAAAAAAGATGGAGGGGGAGGAGAAAATAATAGTTTGAGTGATGGATAGAGCCCGGAGGGAAGAATGGGGGAATTCTAAGATTCACAAGGGATTGAGGGAGAAGGGGAAGACGGGAGATGGGCCCTACCCAAATCACCTTGGGAGAGACTGAGATGAAAGAAGGATGGGTGAAAGGAGGGAGAGTGACAGACAATGAGGGGGAGGAGAGAGAAGGGTGGGCCTGAATGGTCCTGATGGAAATAGCAAAGGAAACAAATATAAAGAGAGGGAGGGGACATACTTAAATCCAGAGAGAGTGTGTGCATTATAAGGCTGCAACAAACAATTATTTTTATGATCATAAGAAAAAGGCTCGCCCCGTTTCCCCCAAAGTGACGTCTTTGAATTGGTGCTATTGTCCAACCAACAGCTCAAAATCCAAACACTCTTCATTTACTATCATAATGACAAATCAAGCAGCAAATAAATATAAATAATATAAATATAAACTGATGGCTTTACATGTTCTTCTCATACTGTTCAGTCCAGCAGCTCTGTATTCTCCCTCTGTCTCTTTAAGGCTGCCTTCCTGAATAGAGTCTGCTCTGATTGGTCAACTCACACACGCCTGAGCCAGCACTGCTCACAGTGACTTCAGCAGGCTCTTTGTGTCTTTTTAGCTTTCAGTTAGCTTCGCTTCTACCATGAATATCAGAATTATTGATGCACATGTGTGACATGGTGACACCGTGTGATGTCAACATGTCACAGAATTAAAAGTCGGGTCTGCTGACGAGGCGTTTCAGGACTCTGGGAGCAGCGTTTTCTGTGGCAGAGTGGAGCTCCCCTCAGTGGTACGCACAATAACCTCTGAAACTCAATGAAGGAAAGGAAACACAGAAGCATAATTGGTTTCCTTTAATTTACCACGGAAATACACCTGGATACACAGAGAGAGAATAGGGAATATGAAGTTAAGGGGACACAACTGTGAAAGACAAAGCGTGAGAGGAGCCCACAGATATCTGGGATAAAAGAAAAGGCGGCGACGGAATCCTTAACAAGCAAAAGCAAACAAAAAATAATAATGTGACAAGGGCTAAGGAAGGAGAAGAAAAGGAGTCTGCGTTGTGGAGAAAGCCCTCCACTGCTCAGAACAGGGTGTGTGGAGGATTGACAGTCAGAGGCCAAGGGTGTGTCACATCACACACAGACGAGCACAGATTCTACACAGTCCCATGATACGTTTGTGGCAATTACACACGGAGAACTAATTACATGATTGGATTGAATGAACTGAATGAGATCTTAGTTCCCCCCGCTGATCAGCTTCATTAATTCCTCTACGGAAAACACTCACATAATGGCGGCGCTGGCTTGCTACTTAACGTTATTGAGTAAAGGTTTATTATCTCGAGAAACCAAAGCATTTAAATCCAGAGAGGCAAAGAGGGATTGCCTCACCTGCAGTGCCACACGAGTCGAGACAACACCCTTGAGGAATCTGCAACGTAAACTGAACGCTCAGCTTGATAAAGGAGCTATTTATTAAAGGTATGTTGTATTGGATTGCATTCAATTGTGCACCTTTTTTTTGTAAAAATGCTTCAAATCCCAGTTGCCCTGGCTGAATTCAGCTCCTGCAAACAAAAGGGCGACACCGTTCAGATGTGCTTCTGTGAGGGAACAACCTTTAAAGAAATAATGGGACAGCAGCAACAGCAGAGGTGCAGACCTGGCTGTGCAGACAAGAAGATGCCCATACACAAAGAGAGAAGCAGAATAGGGGAGAGATAAGTGAGAAAGAGTGAGCCGAGGCAACCGGCGTCACAGAAGAGATGCTGGAACTCAGTGAGGACGGAAGTTTGACTAAACTCTAAACAAATCAGGCTGCCTCAAAGGAGATATAGAGATGTAGAGGCCATCTTCAGCGTGAAACTCTGAACCGAATTGGAAAAGAGACGAAGCAGGTTGAAAGAGGAGACAAGAAGTCTGAGGCCTTTGAGGGAAGGAGCAGGAAATCATTCTCCAAGGACAGATAAAAGAGGAAGTGGAAGGGGGGCAGAATGTGAAAGGAAGCACGCCACAATGTAGCCAGTATAGATTTCTATCATGCCAGCGATGTGCCGGCTCGCCGACTGCAATATCTCACCAAGACTAGCAAGAGTGTGAAGACGGGACTCCGGCTTATGAATTCAAAAGGAGAGAATGGACGAGTGAGATCTCATGCTTTCTATCAGGGATTTGTGCTCATATTTGTGTTGTTGCTGCATGTGTGCTTCGGCAAGTGAAAATAAAAAAAAAAAACACCCCAGTCAGGCTGAACTGAGAGAGACGTAAAGAGATTTAAGAACAGAAGGGATAGAGAGAAAAGAAGCAGCAATAAGTAAACTACACAGGAGACAGATGTGTGTGTATATATGGAGAGAGAAATATAGATTATAGGACAGCAGAGCACATTGTATGGCTGCCAGATTCAATCATCTTTAAAAAGGTCAGCTGCACGCCAGACACCAGCAGCATCCATTTTAGCATGTCGTGACTGGTTCTGACAGCTCCAGGTGGGATGTCGTCCACGTGGCGTCCGCTAGGCACCGCTCACCCTGCCGCCGCTCGGCTCCCCTGACACCATCGACCCAGCCTCCCCTCCTGGAACTCCGCCACAAAGTAACGGTCTCACACTTCGATTTGTCCCAAGAAAATATGTCTTTGATCTGCTAACGTGCAAAGCCAAGCGAGGATTTTTCGAAGGTTGCTGGTTGAATAGGTGCAACAACTAAACTGGCATGTCTTTCCTGCCCACACATGGGCACAGCTTACCTGAAGGACAAAGAGCCAGAGAAAGAATGGCGCTCCATGTTAATGAGCCAGCATTTGTAAAGTGGCTTCTCTGGTACCATCTGTTGGAAACTGCAGAGACGTTTCTTGTTGCATACGACAGTTTATCTTTTACAGGGAGCTGGTTTTCGAGGCCATGTCAGAAACATTTCAATTCTGTGATAGATTAAAACTGGCCAACTGGAGGAATATAGCAGCTATTTGCTTTGTCCATCGCTTTTTGTTTTGGGCATTTTAAGGCATGGAAGTTATGTTTACCCCCTTGTCTATTTGTCTGTGATTGCTTAGTTGGTTTGTCACAAAAACTACTGAATCAATTTCCAAAAAACTTGGACTTCACTTTCTTTAAAGTTGCAAGTGAGGGTGTGTTCTTGATGAAAATCTATTGTGATAGAAGTTTTTAATACTTTCTCAATCACTGGTAAATCAAGTGTGCTAGCGGGGGCATCTGTATGACACTCATACATGTCAGAAAGTTTCTTATTAGGTTGAGCAGTCTTCTAAGCGCGCAGTCAGGAGTGTAAGGGCTTTGACTAACGTCACATTTTTCAACCCAGTCGCAATGGGACCGACCGTCCTGCTGGGCACTTAAAGTGCCAAGTCTGACACCGAATTTAATGGGAACAGAAAAGATCACAGGGACAGAGTGGGGGGGAGTTGGAATGAAAATCATGCAGAGTTGAAGAAATAATGAGAATAATGAAAGTAGAGTCTCAGTAAAAGTGATGGGCAGGTACAAAGGACAGGATGAGAGCCTGACAGCCATAGGAAAGGTGCATGCTGAGATATGGACGGAGGAGAACATGAGTAATGAGTCACAAAAGAAGGTGGAAATGAATATATTAAATAAACAGAACCGGGAACAAGATGCATGGTAATGCTGCTCTTCTGCTGCGGCTAATTTTGTAGCATATTTGGCTGATAAGTGACACAGGGGACTGAACTGCTCTATAATTAGAAGAATAAACGGAGGTTATTTGTTTGGCTGAACCGAACTATGGATACAGAGATGCTTTCAGTTTCTGTCAAGACACATGCCGCTCTGTGTTGTGTAATACGTGCTGGGAAAGCCAACACCAGCCTCCTATTTTAGCCTCGTGTTAGCTTGACTAACAGATACAAGACAATAAAAAGAAACGAGATAAGCACCTCTGCTGACACAGGGATAGATAAGGATGTAAGGAGAGAAGAGACAGCAGAAGAGGGAGGAAAAAGGGACTCGGGAACAACACAGGGGTTGAGAGTTGTACCCCGGAGGCAGGTGTAATTAGGTGTTAAACTACTGAGTCAATACATGTGTCAACTCACCTCTGAGGGAGAGGCAGGGAGGAAAAGAGCAAGGGGTCAGCACTCAATACTTGTGTCAACGTATATGAGTGTAGTGTAGGGTCAGAGCAGAGAGGACAGGTCGGACAGAGAGATTCATACCTCCCTTTATAATGAAGAGGAACGAGGGAGAAATCATTGAGAAAGACAAATGCTGGGGGGATTGGGGAGGAGAAGGAGGTCATTGAAAAAAAAAAGGAGCGGCAATGAGAGAGAGAAAACAACTGAATGAGGCAGCGAGAAAGAAATCAGGCCAAATGAGGGAGAGCGAGTGAGAAGGATAGATTAAGGAAAGCAAAAAGACAGAAGGAGGGATGAAACAAAATCCAGAGGGGAGGGGGAGGGGAAAAAAAAGATTGACAGAGAGACAGATCAAGGAAAACAGAGAGATAGAGAGAGAGATCCGACAAAATTGAGGGAGACAGCTTACGAGACAGTAAACAGTCCAACAAATCAAGACCAAAAAAATGGAGGAAAGGGTAAACGAACAGAAGACATGACATGGTGGGGGGGAGGAAAAAAGGAAAGGAGGGCAGTATAGATGTCAGCCAGAGGAGGAGATAATTGCTTTGTTGTTCCTCCATGTCTTTCTCTCTCTCTCCTCTGTCTCTCTCGCTCTGTGGGCCCAATCTTGTCTGGTGTCAGACCTCCAGACTTGCAGATAGAGAGGAAAAAAGGAGGCAACAAGAGAAAGGAAGACGGGATTCTATCACTCCTTTCTCTTCCTCTCTCCCCTCTCCCTCTTTCCTGGGTGCTAATAATTACTCGTTTCTGTGTCACCAGCTTGAACAAAGCACTGCCTTGTCTCGTTCGCTCTCTCTCTGCATCTGTGTGCGTACGTGAGCCTTCGCAGGGATTTTGACCATAATTAGAAGCACGCAGGCCGGCAGTGGGTCGGTACGTATGCTGGCCGCTGGAGCAGAGTGCAGATACGTGGTAATGAGAACAACACCCATTCCAAATCCGATAAATCAAGTTATATGTGTGCTGCACTTTATATTCATGAACATACATTGTTTCAAGAGCCATGAGGATTTAGGTGGATATCATTTTATGTGACTGTGATATGTAAGAGCAGCACACACACACACACACACACACACACACAGGTACACATGACTACAGGCATGTAAATATGGTTAAAAATGCATAATGCATGGATAATCAGCATATCAAAGATGCATGCGTTTGCGAGTGTGTCCGGGTCTTCCATGTATATTTCAGTGAATTTGCTCACGAGTTCCTTTCACTGCAAGCCTAGCAAAAACAACTGGAGAGGTGATTCACGATCTCATCGGGGCGAGGAGAGGTGGTGGGGGAGACGAGAAATATAAGACGAGGGCAAACGGAGAAGAGGCAGGGACAAAAAGGAAGAGAATGAGGAGGAGGGAAGAGGAGAGAGGAGAGAGGGAGAGGAGGAGGAGTGACCTTGGATGCTAAATAATGGTACACGGCTGTAGCTGTGGCTAATAGAGACGTAGTACAGTGTCTGTGAAGAGGAGGGAGGCTAGGAGGTCAGGCAGCGCCCCGATGAGAATTGCAGAGGGATTTGCGGCGAGCAGATGTGATTGGCTGGGGAGATACGACAAAGAGAGACAAAGAAGAAGAAGAGATGCGCTGAGGGGAATGAACATTACTGAAGTCAAACGGTAGAAAAGGTGTCAAGAAAGAGGACAGAACAGGAAGTGCACAGCTGCAGATTCAGCTAACAGGACAGAGAGGGTGGGTGATTTCAAAGCTTTGAAAAGGGCAGAGGATATGGAGAGATACGAACGAGGGACTGATCAGCAAAAGCAGAGGAAATCTCTTCATAAAGGATGGATGGAAGGAGGAGAGTAGAGGAGAGAGCGAATAAAGGGAGGGGTATTGAATGGCAGGATTAGAGAAACGACTCAAGGATTCACTCAAGGTGTGTGTGCATGGTGGGTGTGTGAGTCATGGTCACACAATAGGATTGAATAGTTTGATGCTGTGTCCCAGTTTATGACACACAGACAAATGCATTCAGTTGTTTTATGTTAATCCAAACAAATGTATTTGGTGCAGTATAATTCACAGCACAATGAGGCAGCCTGAATATTGCTTGTGTAAGACTTTGGCAATACAGTTTCTTATTCGGCCTTGAATCCAATAAAGCATGCGACAGTATATATATATCGGCAATATTAATCAAACTGAGGCGTTGAGCGACGTGGGAAAAGACGGGAACAGGACGTGAGGAACAGAGCGCGATAACACGGCAGTGAATCAAAGGAGGAGAAATCCATTTAAATATAACCTTTGTTGCAGAGGAGCGGCCCCTCAGCAGAGTACACGGCTCCCCACAGTGATGGTCAAATCTCTCCGCCTCGCAGCTTCTATCAATTATACACAGACACATACAGTCTCTGGATAAAAGGACACCGCTGTAATATTTCTCAGGGCTTTTTGTAAGCCTATGATATGACCAAGGCTTTTTGTGCAGAAACAAAAGGCAGCAGCAGCGTTATGAGGGCTGCTTCTTGCATATTTCATGTTGGAAATCCGATTGACAACCACAACTGTCTTTACTGGTGGACTTTACCGGGGTGATTCACAATCCCCCAGTGCGGCTGATCGCCCAAGACAGCCGTTGATTTCTGGTTTTCATTGCTGTAGTCACTTATAACGCTTTGATTCCAAATCCTCAGGTGCCTAACTCTTTGCTGTAGGACTAGAAAAACAGAAGTAGGTATTCTTAAACTGTAATTCTGCTGCTTTCTTTCCCAATTTAAGCTCCTGCTCTGGGCGACGCCGTACAGTCAGTGTGCACCTGATAATTTGAAAAATAAAGTTCTTTGAGCCAAGGAGACATTCAAACTTATTCAACTGTTTCTGGAGACTCATAAAAGTGGATACCAGCATTTTCTCGGGCCTGGCTCAAGTAAACCTGCTTCTCTGACCGACGACGTCGCATGTTTGCCGTGTCCTTGTTTGACATCTGCTGTGATCAAACAGAGAGAGAACTGATGCTCTGGGAAAAGTTGACTGGTCATGAAAACGAGTGTTTAATGTGTGGATAATGCATGAAGAGGTGTTTTCACTAGAAGTGCTGCTGAGCCAAATAATGAGTCTTTGCCATGGTAACACACAGATGCTCTCCAAGTCACTCCAGTGCGGAGAATGAGATAATTGGTGGATTTGTGATAGTGTTACAAGGCAATCTATAGTGACCTAATGACCGGTGGATAAGGCTGGTTTTAATGAGTGCCCCATGTGTCCGTTCAGATTATACTGGGATTCTGAATGTCCCACAGTGCATTGTGATTTCTTATCAAATCGACTGAGCTTTTGCCTGAAATTAGGTGCTCAGAGGTTTTTCTTTGCAAGTGCTCGCTGTTCAAACCACTCCAGGAGGTTTGTTAAAGTGGTGTGCAACACACTGTTCTTTGCAAATAACACTTTAATCCTTAATTATACCTGCGCACAAGTCAGAGGTGGGAAGTATGAAGTACAAATACTTTGTCACTGTACTTGAGCAGATTTTTCAGGTATCTGAATTATGACTTTTTGCTTTCACTCCCTGCATTTAACACAAATATATGCACTCTCCACTCCTAACTGTACATGCTTGTTACTACAGTTTTAACACATTTGAAGGGAATGATGGATTACTTTTATTTTGTGTCACTGCACACCGCCTTCCTGACATCACAGGACTGATTTTAGAAACACTGTGAACTACATCTTATCTAAGTGAACTGAAGATGTCTCAGAGAAATAAGACTTTTGTACATTTTACTTTGAGTACATTTCAGAGCCTCTATTTTCTTACCTTGAGAAAAGAAGTGAATCAGTACTCTTACTTGTGCCAACTCTGGAACTAGTTGGTATTTTTCCAATTGTGTTGACTTCACAGGTAGAGAAAATCAATATTCCTTCTTAGCAGAGACCCGAAAGTCCTGGCTATGTAACCTTGAGCAGAGCATCTCTTTCTTTTCCCAGCTAATTTATCATGATTCAAAATGTCTGATACCGCATAACACTGCTATAAATATTGCCGAAGTAACAGCAGCTAAATTACACCCAATTCAAAACAGGAGAAAGACAGGCAGGCTTGAGTGTTGCATCCTCGGTCTCCTCAGTCTGAGTACATCTCAAAAACAGACTAAAGTTGGAGCCCTCCTCCTGTCTGAGTCATGCTAGATGGCATTTATAGGCTGTAGCTCAGGTCTGAAGGGAGCTGGAATGGTTGGCAAACAGATAAGCAACAAATAAGCCCTTTGATGCAGTGAGAAAAGGGAGACACACAGGGGGAAGTGTAGAAACAGAAGGCAGGAGAGGGAAGGGAAGAGACAATCGCCAGCTAACTATTCACGGTAGTCACAAAAAAACACAACCTGCCCACACAACAGGGCCGGAGAGGAGAGGGCCGAGTCATCCCCATCAGTGACGGACACTCGAGCTGTGCTGCAGTCTCTCCCACACACACACACACACACACACACACACACACACTTTACCCTCGCGTGTCACATACACAAACCCACTGACAGGAAAATCCAGATTTCCATTCTAGCGTGTCATAAACAAAAACATATACTGAGACGAGTGCATGTGACTTGTGTGGAGCCTGTGCCCCTTCGTTCTCATCTCCATCTCATTGTTCTCTCCGTCTCTCTGTTGTTCACCTCCACCCTGTTTGTTAGTTCCAACACTTTAAATGAGGACACATTCAAAGCACTCCTCTCTTTATTATCATCCCACGCAAGCACTCACCCATTACCGACACACTTTTGCATTTGCAGCACAAACACACCCTCCTGTGTGACACATCGACACATTCATTTCCCATAACCTGTAATCAATATTACAAAATGTCTCAGCTTTACTGTAATCCTCGCCCTGACCGTTCAACCTAAAATGGCCTCTTTTTTTTCCTTTTTTTTTTTTTAAAGTGAGGTCCCACAAAATGGCTTGACGTTTGCTTCATGCGGGGATTCGAGTACGAGCACGCGTGCACACACACGTCCCTGCACTCCAAATGAGCAGACAGAGTTCTCTTTTCATGTTCCCGGGCGCGCTCGCCATCAATAGCCTCATTTTGCCTCTCTCCCCCTGCTGCAGCATCCACTCCTGCGCTGCTTCTAGCCGTTCTTTCTCCCCTCCTTTCCTCTGCTTCTTCTCCAGTACTCAGCCTTTTCTCCTCAGTTCCACAATGGTCAGAATATTCAGGCTCAGCTTCAAGTTATGCGCTTGTTTATGTAACTGAACTCTACTTTTCTTTTTCCCCCTCTTAGAATTCTACCATCGACCACTGACCGTTTCCTGTTGAAGAACCTGGTGTCTGGTGTGGACTATAACCTGTGTGTGCTGGCCATTTTTGACGACACAATCACATCATTAGCGGCAACAAAAGTCCTGGGCTGCGCCACATTCTCCACCAAGGATGTTTACCCAGCATGCCGCTCTCTCCAGGCCCATTTCCTGGGCGGGACACTCACCATATTGGTTGGCGGTGTTGTCGTCGTTACCCTGCTCGTGTTCACTGTGGCGCTCATGGTTCGCCATCGTGTTTGCAATCATGGCGACCATATGATATGTCACAATGGCAACACCGAGGCAGGAGGCGGGGCCTGCTGTCAGGGGGGAGGTCTGGGGAATGGGGACAAAGGGGGAAACAGCAGCGGGTGCTACCAATCAAATGGTTCTGGGGACATGATGATGGTGGTCCTGCCCAATGGTCTGCCATCCAAGAGAGGCGGGGAGAAAGACAAGGAGAAGGACAAGGAGAAGGACAAAGACAAAGAGAAGGAAGCGGCTGATTCTGCTTCCTCTCTGCCGCCAAAACTCCCTCCAAAGCCCAGGCCCAAGCCCAAAGTCAACCTGGAGCACTTTCTTTCAGCTGGCGGAGTAGTTTCCACAACGACAGGGACAGGAAGTGAGATGGCATTGGTGGTTAGGCAAAGGAAGCTCGAGAAGGTGCCGCCATACAGCCTTGACAGTGACAGAACTCCCCTCTACTACTCCCCTTCCCCTCCATCCACCCTGCCCCGCCAGTCACACTCCAGGGACCGGCCAAAACCCCGTCTGGAGAGAGAACTGACCAATCGTGCCAGTTTCTCTCTGGCTGCACCCCTGAGAGACTCAGAGCTACTGGACTGGAGAATCAGTCCCCGAGGCAGGGACAAATGGAACTCCTCACAGGCTTATCAAAGTCCTGTATCCCATTTGAGCCCTGCTTGTGGAACCGTCAGCAAACGGCGGCACTCACTGGATATGGGCTCCTCCGTTGCCCTAGCGACTGATGCTGCGGCGACCGTTGCCAAGCGCTACGGTGCCGTCAGTTACGCAAAGCGGCTGAGTGTGATCTGGACGAGGCGGAGTCAGTCGCTTCATGGAATGCTGGTGCAGTGCGCCTCCACGACGAGCACGGCATCTTCGACGACCAGCGAAGAGGGCGAAAACGGCGGCGGCTTTGGGGCACGCTGCGAGTTCCAACGGGGGTACATCCACGCTTATAACACCACCAACTCCAACTCCAACACTGGGATCATTATTGGGAAAACAAGCAGTGTAAAAGACAGGGGGAGGGAAAAAGGGAAGGACGGACGGAGTGCTGAAGAACTGGAGGAAAGTGTTGTGTAGGGGGGAAGTGGAACGCCACAAAAAAGTTAAGAGGGATAAAGGGTTCTGTGAGAGGACACGGGAGTGAATGGGATCTTGATTCGAGGAGGGCAAAGAGGTGGAGTCGGGGGAGAAATTGAAGGTGCAGGTAAGGGAAGATGAAGTGATTGCAGATGAGGAAGGGAAGGTTGTGAGTTCAGAGGAAGGGGGAGGAGGAGAATTGACTTGAATCTCACTTGTGCAGCTCCTTGATATGCCCTGGGAGAAGTCAAGAAAAATGGAGAGGAGGGGGGAAGCAGACCTGGAAGTGAGGTGAGGATTTTTAAGAGGCTCTTTAAAGCTGACCTGAAGAGTGATGGGCGGAGAAGTGGGGAGAGTGATTCAACGGGAAAAAGGGTAGAGTGGGAGAAACTTAACAGGTGACAGTTTTAAAGTGGTCTTTAAATACTCAAGGCAGAGCTCAAGCTGTATCAGTGACAAATGAGTGATACACGATAGAAGAGAAAGTAGCGACACGAAAACAAAACTCGACAAATCACGACAAAGAGTGACAGTTGATAGAACTAACATTGTGAGTGATATATATATAGTCACAAAGAGAGAGACGAAATCAAACGGGAAAACATCAATAGACCGACAGAACAAAGGATATATAGCGGAGACAGAGATGGCGTGAGCTCAGCGTGGATCTCAGTAAAGCCTATACACTAATAGAAGCAGACTCTTGTTAACACCTCAACTCTCCAGGGCATCAGCTCCCACAACACCACAAGGGTTTACACTGGATCAGAACGCAGCAACGCAGCCCGTTACACTGGAGAATCACTCATCTCTGACAAAAGTAATACGGAAAAAAGATTTGGATGACACAGTCCTGCTTTGTTATCTTGTTTTTCGACTCCAACACTGACGGCCATTTTGAAACTCTTTTCCCAAACACAATGAATGTGACTTTTATGTGTCCTCTGTGGCTGGGACAATGATTTTGGCTTGCCGTGCCTGCGGATTATGGGAGCATAAATACAGAGCCGGGTGCACTGGACATGATCAATCGATACGAGCTGGAAAGAGCGAGTGGAGCACAGACATTATTAAAAGACAGACGCTGGGATTACAATGGAGTCGATATGGATTACAAAATGGAGGAGACACGGGGTGTACAACGGAACATGTGCACGTGAGCGTTTCTGAAAGACAAGATCATATTGGATGTTGGCTGATGATGGACCACGCAGATGATAAAGCTAATAGATGCATAAGTGTGCATGCTTCGATGGGTACAGGACAGGATGTGTGTACGTGAGCCTTTGTGTGTTGTGTGCTCACATCTATATGAATGTTTGTGAGGAAGCCAGTCTAACAGATCCTATTTGGGTTTATTAAGGTGTAGCTCTTTCTGGACATGCTGTAAATGGAAAGAATCAAAAGATTTAAAGTTTAGCACTGGTCCCAAAGGCCACCTGCTGTGAAGACAGAGGGAAATGTTAAGAAAACCAGAATAAATCACTATTTCCATGGTCAGAAAGCAGCAGTCGGTAAGGGAAAATCCAAATTTCAAATCTTTTTTTTTTTTTTTTCAGACTTGTGACTTCAGACTCCTTTGTGCCACATGGATTCACTTTAAATCCAAACAGTGAATGTTTTCAGAAAGTAAGCAGTTAAAAAAAAAGAAAAAAAAAGACAGAACCACTCTGGAAGCCACTAACTCCTCACTGGAAGACTTTGTAAAACTTGTAATGGGACGACTCATCCTCTGGCACAGACAGAGACTCCTGAAAACTCCTATCAAAGAGAAAAAAAATGAAAAGAAAACTTGAAAGTACAAATATATATAGTATATATATAAAATGATGTTACTTGTCGCACAATGTGTTTCTGTTTTTTAAAGTTTTCTGGGGAATGATGTTAGGATCAAAATACAAAATATCCAGTGTGTGATTTTTTGTTTTTTTAGACAGAAAATCTCCATGATTAGAACAGAAAAAAAATGTTGATTATAACTAGGCTGAAAAATAAAAAGATCAAAACAGATATTGAAAAAGCACATAAAGCACAAAAGGAAAGCACACACCAACACACACACACACACACACGCACCAAAACAAACACACACGAACAGATGCCTATAAAAACAGAGCCGATTACATCGATAGTAATGACTTTTAACAATTATTGTTGTTTCCTTTCTGTTTTTATTTCATTTTGCCAAAGTCAATATTGTTCTCTGGACTTGATATAAATAATAAAAATTACATGTATGGAACAGAGACGGAGTCATTAACACAAGGGAGTGAGCCGAGTGTGTGTGTGTGTGTGTGTGTGTGTGTGTGTGTGTGTGTGTGTGTGTGTGTGTGTGTGTGTGTGTGTGTGTGTGTGTGTGTGTGTGTGTGTGTGTGTGTGTGTTACAGGATGTCATGGTTTGACAGGGTGAGATTTTAAGCTGCTATTCAAACCAGCAACTGATGAGTTACTTGGGGAATAGGTTGCTAATTTTGGAGAGGAATGCGAAGATGACTCAGTCTGGATGAAAATGTTTTGAGCTCAAGGCAAACACGTGAGTCAAAGAAGCTTGTGTGGCAAAATGAAGTTGTTTACTTGTCTGTTGGCGGATTTGATTAGAAGGTGAGGGTGAAGTAACCCTTCTTGAGGTAATTAAAAACTGCACATGACAGGGCGAGAAATAAACAGAGCACACAGGAGAAGCAAATGGAGGACAAGGGGTAGATCAATAGTTCCTGGAACAGAATGAAATGCATTTAGAAAGACAAAAAGACAGGACGAAACAAACGATATAACAGGACTGATTTGATTTGACACTCAGAATAGGAAGGAGAGCTGAAGTGACAACAAACAGAAGAACTAGAAGCTGTCGGGCTAATGGATCATGATTCTGATGCTTTGTTATTATCAACCACATCTGCTAGTTGCAGACAGTCAAATGTAAAACATTACAAAGCCCTTTCACTGCTATCTGCAGCTGAGTTTAATACCGATTTAGCATCAAAGCAGAAACGAGTGCTGGTGGCAATCTGCAGCTGAACATTGGTAATTAAATCTTCTGAAGATACGGATGAGCAGAAGACAACGCTACATTGGAAAACATGAGCTGGCAATCGAAAACATCCGCTGGTTTATGCATTTTGGTGGTGCTAACAGGTGACACGTGTCAGCCTAGACATCCTTCTCCTCCGAGTCTGTACAGAGATGAAGGTGTCGATTTGCAGCTGGATCAGCAGACCGAGCTACGCTTTCAGAGATTTGATTAAGTATCAAAAGTGATGCTTATGCAAGCTACAGCCTCACATCTGTGAAAACAGACAGAGGCGGACGTCCACCTCCCTTCTTGCATGTTTCTTTTCCTTTGCAGACGCTGCTAAAAGCCGGAGATGGAGTGTGTGAAAGATGTGAGAATGCTGACACACCTAGAGATGGACAAACAGATGATGATGAGCAAGGGAGAGAAGTGCAGGCAGAGGGAGGTCACTGTGTTTAGCTCCACAATCCCTGTGTGTTTGTTATCCATGACTGAATGTGCTTGTTTTCCAGAGTGTGTGTGTGTGTTGGTGTTATTTTTGTCACAAAACATCCTTTAAAACCACATAAGGTTCAATTGAGACTGGGTAATTATGTGTGTGTGAAAAGGGGTTAGTATGTCCTCTTCTGTCTTGTGGTTCAGACAAATTATTGAAACTCATAAATGGCCACATTGAAAGCAGCATCCAGTCTTTGTCAGTGTGTGTGTGTGCGCATCTGTGTGTGACGGGCACACACACACACCACAGCGCAGAGCACCACCCCTCCCTCTGCCTTCGTCGCCCGAGGCACAATCCTGGCCCAATTTGACTAATTAAAAAAAAATGCTGAGTAACGTGCAGCGCTCACATCCACACAGACACACTCACCTTTTAACACCAGGAAACACAAATGTGCAGATGCAGGATCACCTTGTGGACGTGGCGTTCGGTTTGGTTGGTGTTTTTCTGGGTGCTCTTGTTGTGTGTGCATCTTAAAGGCCATGCCTGCCCGTAGCCAGACTTCCTCTGACATTTGCAGTTATGATCAAGGTATGATGCATTTCCCCGCAGTCTGTTGAGTAACTGCTGACTCAGGAAGCATCAGGAACGCACGCAGCACCTCCAGTGCTAATAACCGGTCGACAAGCTGTGCACCCTGCCGAGCTGCACCGTAATGGAAACAGAGTAGAGACCTGTCAGTCCAGCATAATGGGAACTTTAGGGTCTGAAACGATTAGTTTAAGTCTTTTGATAAAGTCTGTAAAGACGTGTACTAGATAAAAACATAAACAGCTAAACGGACCTCAGCTCCAAGAGATAATCCCAGGGCTCCTTTAAAACATGACTCAACTCTCTATAACTGGGCTGCGCTACAAAACTGATTCAGTACGTTCAGACATTTTAACTTTCAGGGACACAACACTACGGAGAAGAGAGACTGGAGTGATACTGTGAGAGAAATAATCAGACTGGGATAAACCAGCATTTTCAACAGTATATAAAGAAGATGCAGTTTAAGATCTCATGTTCTGACATTCACCAAGGACAAACTAAGAAAGGTTTAAAGGCTAACTTCCACAAATGTACACATATAAGTGTTTGCAGGTCTTGTGAAAAAGTAGTATAAATCCTTCTGTGGCCCATGAGAGGCCTACATACAACTTAATATGTTTCCTCCAGTGGCCAAGTTGCATTGTGGGTAACGTAGGGACCAGATTTTGAGAAGGAATCCACTGGTCCAGCACTGGACTCATTACGGCCGGATTAAAAACAAAAACAGAATCGATACAGCAGAACTTTTCTTATTCCTCACATTCTCCTTCTTCTAAACCTACAAACCTACAAACCCAACACATTACAGATGTTAAGCAGCAGGAACATTCATTTGTTTCTGCTGAAATGTGTTTTTTAACCGATGAATACAGGATAATGTCTTGAAATCATCATTGGTTCATTCATTAGGAGTAATCTGAAATGATTACAACCCATCAACTGATAAAGCAGCAGTAGGAATGAGCTGCTGCTCGTCTTTATTAGTCGTTTTTACAGAAACTGTCAGCGAGACAACAAGTCTGACAGAGTGCCTGCAAACACAGAGACACAAAACTGAAGAAATGTTTTATTTAAGAGGCTCAAAGTTCTGAGTATGAAGAAGTGTCACGTGTGAGCAGGCTCCTGATGATACATGGTGCTTCTTTTGCCATATGCGCATGAAATCTGCTTACAAGCACGCCACAGCTGTGCCATCGTATTCTGTCACTCTGAAATTCACCGAAAATGGCAGGAGGTCTTTACATTTGAATTTAGAGATTCCCTTCTCAGACTTTGCCTGCGTGACAAAATTGGACCATTTTTAGCTCCACCGTTCTCTGGAGGTGACAGCTCGGATTACTTTGTCACCCGTATGAGCTAATGAGCCATTTATTGTTGAATATTCAACATGATGACGGTAATATGGTGCCAATTTGACATGAGACTTCAAATTAAATACCTATATTCAACATTCAACATATAGAAACCCATGACCACCCAGACACTAATCGCTATTTCTGTCCATTATTTCATCCTCTTTTTTTTTCCCTGTTTGCAATTATGGCTAACAAGGCTCCGGGGAAATGAGGCTTAATAATGACTCCAGATTGTCACAAGAGCTGCTAATGAAGGTTGATGCCCACAGAATGCTCGTATTGAGCATTTGTGATGCCAGCCTAAGTGAGATAATACCCAGCTATCAGATCTGAAAGGATTCTCAGGAAACCCGCACGCTAATTCACAGCAGTCTAAACTTTTTAACTGCATGTGGAAGTAAAGACATACAGCATCCATCAAACTGCCGTCAGTAAGTCTCAAACTCAACACGTCAGTGTTTCATCCAACTCAGCACAGCATGGAGAACAAGACGGAGAGTCGGGGGAGAGGATTGAAAGATGGGCAGAGAGATAGCAGAAGGGAGATAAGAAAGATTGATTGGATGTAGGAGAGCAGAGAGGAGGAGGGAGCTGCAGAGGGAGAGATCGATGGAGGAAGTGAGGAGGAGAACTGTAGTCCTACAGCAGCAGGGGGAGGAAATAACCGTTCACTTAAACTAAACACATGAAACCAAGGCCAACCTTTTGTCCTTCATCTACCTTTGTGGTTACCAAAACTGAAGACAGATTATTGGACAGGAAATCTACCGAAGACTGAAACTATTAAATACTTTATAAACCACTGACCAAGAAGTTGTAAAGGTTTCCAACTGTGAAACAAACAATCTCTGGTTCTCCATCATCATCAGAGCTGGACCCGCACCAGACTGCAGTCAGAACCAGCTGATCCACAGAGGACGTCGTGTCCACTGCCCTCCACTCCATCGTCACACAGCTTGAAAATAACTACAGCGACATCAAGATGGTGTGTGTTAAGGCATTTAAGACAGTCTCAGTCAGGAAGGTGAGATACTGGACTTCCTCACATGCAGAAACCAGACAGTCACCATTTGTTTCGTTGTGCCACTCTGGCTTTGTTGCACCATAAATATGTAATCTATGAACTATAAATGTACCTACATGTATTTATAAATCACGGTTCTTATAAAGTGATTCCAGTTTTGGCGCTAGCACAGAAACCAGCAGTCTCAGTTGTACTTTAATTACGCCGAGGTAACAGAGTTCATCTGCTAATGACATGCTACACAGAGCAGCTTTAAGGAACAGATGTGAGAAGAGAAAAGAAAGAGAGGAGAGACAAAGAGAGGAGAGACAAAGAGGGAGAAACAATGTTTAAAGTAGGGAGAGGTGTTAAAACGAGACGAGTGAGCCTCCTGCGAGGCTTTACCTTCATGCATGGCTTCCCTTCTTTTCTCCCCTCACTCTGCCTTCATCTCACTCGCTCTCCCCACAATCTTTAATTTAGCCTTCTATCTAATTTGCTCCCTCCTTCACCTCCACTGAGTTCTCATTCAATCCTTTGTTCACTGCTGCACTTGCTGGTAATCTCCACCTCTCTCTGACCCAACTGCTCTCTCGCCTTTACTTGTTCTTGTCTCGTATTGTTGTGTCGGTTCGCTCTCCGGCTGACTCTCACTAATTTTCTTCTGCTCTCCTGACTAAGAAAATATCCTCTGCCTCTCGGCGTCCACCTGCCTCGAAGACTATTAACCTCCTCATCTTTCGCCTTGATTGGTTTCCTCCCTTTAGCTGCTTTTCTGCTGTAATTTTAAAATGACTCTTCCTGACACTTTTGGCTGTCATATCACGACTGCCCCCATGTACCCAGTCCTGCATTTTAGTATTACTCTCTCGACTTCTATTATTTCTCCCAGATACATTTTGGCATCTCTGCGTTACCCCTCTGTCCTTGTCACTATTCATTATTCTTCTTCTTCCTTTTCTCCTTCGCTCCCTACATTTCTTATTTCTCCCTCTCAGCAGCAGCCTAAGAACTTGTGGCCAGCGTTTAAAAGTTCTCAAACGTTCTACTAATGCAACAAGAAAGACTGAGACAACTAATCCAAAATATCAAAAGTAAAAGTTGTCATTGTGCAGTAAAATGGTCCTGTTTTACTGTCATATCTGATGTTTTTCGATGAATGTGTGTGCTGCATTTTACTGCTGCAGATGCTTAATGTTGAACTCATTGTGAGTCCTTGCAGGGTGGCCTTATACACAGCATTTCTTCACATTCTACATGACAAATATACGTTTGTAGCAAGACTGCTCTGAGCTTCTTCAAGATGACTTTTCCAGCTCATCCAGTTTAAGAAAGTTTAATATTTCAGTTGTGGATCAGAAGTATAAAGTTGCACCAAACAAGAACATGCATAAACAACAAAATGTCCACTTAACTGTACTACTTTATATCTATGAATGTTAGGCAATGCTACTTATTCTATACAGAGTCCAAGAACAGAAAGCTTCACTATCCATGCAAAATTCAGACTTTATGTAAAGATGTTAATGCAGAGGCTTGTTTACTTCGACTCGCTGCTGAAATAAAAGCTCTCTTCCTTTCAGCGGCTCTCTCCTTCACTTCTGCCCTCAATCTTCTCACATATTTCTCTCTTCCCATCTTTTCAGCCCACTCCACATTCAGCTGCTGAGTAAGAGAACACTTTATTGAGAGACAATGTTCCGTCCTTTCTTTTTCCTGTCTGTCACCTCGGTGACTATCCTCCGTCTTTATCCTCACTCGCTCTCTTTACCCGTCTAATTCTTAATCATCCGTCTGCAATCTCTTTCAGTCATAAGAAAGACATTAACTACTTCTCACAGTTCATGTTCGTCCAATCACTGAGAAAACGCCCAGCAACAGAACATGCCACTTCTGCTGGATGCCTTTCTCCAACATGCCCTGCACCATTATGTCTCTTTTCATCCCAGCAGGCCCTCCAGCAGTATTCGTGTCACCCCTCTAACCCAGCTACTGATCTCCACCAGGATATGGACACCTGACCGTGTCAGTGTCAGTAGATGTTTTACCAATTGAGCTGCACGAGGATCCCAGTTCCCACTCTGCTGAATGGACGGGCTCATCTGGGCGGTGAAGGTTTCCACCAGTTTATTGAGGTGCAGCAGGTCAGTTATCAGCTTTGGGCCTCAGTCATGAGATATCTGTATGTGCTCAACCTTTAAATCATTAAACTAGCACACAAATCCAAATTAAAGTTGCATCTGTTGATTTTTAGTCACTTTGAAGAAGCTCTAAACAGACAACATGGATTATTATCATCTTATAAAGCAGTTCTGTTGAACGGAGCAGCTACTGCATGTACACACACACACAGCAGACAAATGGAAGCGTTTGTTCAGAGTCACGTTTCTGTCAAACTGCCAAACTGAAGGCAGATATTCTCTCTCTTTTTTAGCATCTTTGTCTTTAGCTGCTATATGCTCCACTATGTTCACCAGCTAGTAGCTAACTTTGAATTGCTGCCAAAACAATGAGCTAAACAAAACTAAAAGGTGCTAAAAGTCAATTCTACTTTGCACACAGCTCTAATGACTGCAGTCCTTCCTCAGAGTAGTTTGGATACTTGATGACAGATTTCCATAAGTGCATTCAGACAAACAGTTTCTCAGATATAATGTACAGCATGTCACATCTGTGACATCAGATGTCTTCTCCTATAAGCTGCCCTCACCAGCCCTCTCTCTCCGTCGCTCTCCTCATCTCACCGTTTATCCAATTTCTGTTCCAATCCCCATTTTGCTCCTTCACCACTCGCCCTGCAATGCTGCTATGATTGTTTGCAGTAGTTTTCCTCTCACTCACTCCTTCCTCCCTCCCTCGATCTTTCACCCCTGCCAGCTTCCCTCGTTTAACTTGTGTCTTCGGCTGCAACTGGGAGAGCACATCACTTCTCTGACAGGTTCTATTGGAGAAACTCGAGCTGGTTTCATTCTGAGCTTTTCCCTCACAATGTCATCTCTGCTCATCCATCCAGCTCTCCATCATGCTTCTTCTATTCTCCCCATTTCCTTTCTGTACGCTCCCGTTTTGTTTCGCCTCACCTATTTTAGTCCTGACATCTCTTCTTCACTCATATTTTGTCACAGATGTGATTTTGCGTTCCTCTCCTTTTCCTCCCTTCACCGCAGGGTCTCTCCTGCTCATCATTACTGCTCTGAACATCCCGCCCACTGTCCATCTCTTTCTCACCCCCCCCCCCCCGGATCAAGGAATGAAACGGGCGCTTCCTGCCCTCTTTTCATCATTTTTCACACCTCAGGCTCTCTTTTTGGTCCTCCGTGGTGGTGATGCTACCACCTACTCCCTCCGACTCATCATCCCCACAGGCTCCCTTCAGCATCCTGATCAGAAGGAGGGAGGGGAATTTTTGTGACTCTCCTCATCTTGTGATGTTTCAGGCAATTCTGAGAGGCTGACGGTAGGAGATCTTTGTCTGTGCGCTCATGGTGTGTGAGAGACGGAGGAAGAGAGACAGTTACAGTGGGGTGTCGTCTTTCAGGCTTTTCTCGCTGTTTTCTAGAGAGCAAGCAACGAGGGAATACAAGAAAAAGGACTGAGGAAGAGGAGGAGAAGAGAGGAGGAACTAATGAAAGGACGGGAGTTTTAAGACCCTCAGCATTTCCATAAAAAGGCTTATATATTTAAAATTGCTTGCTAAACATGCCTGCTCACTGATTAACATATTTCTACACAAGTAACATTCATTTGGCCTTTGCGGTTGCTCAGTTAGGGAGGCTAACACCCCACACACACTCCTAACTCTGAACCAACAGTATTTACATCACTAAATACGTAAGAGTTGTATGTACCTTCACCCAATTAGTTATAGCAACAGCAACAAAAATGTTTCAACAAACCTTCTTCCTTGCAGAGGAACCACTGAGTGTCACACTCCATAATTTAGCTGCCAACAAATGTGATGACACAACTTACAGCTTATTGCAACTGGGACCCGACCAGTCACCGAGACAAACAGTTCAGACCTTGTAAGGAGTGAATTTGTTTCTGGGCGCTTAGCTTAACAAACAGCTTTACAGCCATTGGAAATCTCAACTGAGCTATAATTGGGACTAACTGCTGAGAGGCAGTCCTTTAACGCTCCAGCTGACAGCAGCCGCCAGTAAGCAATTTAACCTCGCCTCTCATCGGGCCATGCCTAAAGGCCAAATACGGCTGGACATTGTGAAATATTCAGGGTTTTTGCTGCAAGTGGATGTTTCAGACCTTGGAGGGTTGTTTTCCTCGTTTCTTCATTGACTCCATTGAAGAAAGTCAGACAGAGATGCAGGAGCAGGAGACTGAAAGCATCTGTGGTATTTTCAGTTTGCGGCAGGATATTCTGTGTTCATTAGACTTCATTTTTTACAACAGCCGTTTTCACATGAACTGTGGAAAACGTACAAAGAAGAGATTGTCCGTGTCAGACCCGTTCTCACCTGCTGGAAATATTCAACTGGCTTCAGCTGAGGGGTGGAGCGTTCAGGAGGAGGAGGACTCATCAGATTTATTAACAAAACTTATACCACATGTATTTGGAAACATGGTGGAAATTAATATACAGGCAATCAGAAAAAAGTATTAAGCAGCTGCAATCTGTGAAAACGTCATCAACATGATGGGTGTGAACTCTGAGGGCGATGACCTGCGCTGTTCACACACAGGCTCGATCAGATCATTACCCAGACTCTGTACCAGGGAGCTGGAAGGGCCGAGTGATTCTGACATTTATGTTCACACCTGCAGCTCCTCGGGGTGATGTTCAATTTCATGGTAGCAGTGCATGTGTGAAAGGGGCTTAGCCCAGTCGCCAAGGTAAAGCAGCAGCTTCTGCACATTTTCATGTGTCCTTAACATAACAAGACAGAGCCAAAAGCACAGCGTTGTCACAGGAGAAGATTTTGACAATTTCACTTTGCCAACATTTATTTTGGTGAACGAGACGGGAATTAAACAGTTTTAATTGCTTTCTTCTGCCTGAAACACAGCAAATACAACTTTGGGATTTCATTCCTGCATGTGTTACTTTTTTTTTTTTGGTCTTCATTGTTTGCTGTATGCTTGTTCATTTTTTTTTTAACATCCAGCACTTATCACCATGTGGCATTATGAGTTGTGAACAGTACATGATTATTCTTGCCAAATGTAAGATAAGATCCCATTAGACATGCTGTTCTTTGGAGCAAAGCAAACGCCAAGAACTAATTAGATCCAGCCCAAGTCTAACTTTCATTTGAATTTGCAAGTAAAAGGTGTAATTGATTTGTTTAATAATACTTCTGCGTCGCACTCTGGAAAACAAAATGCACAAGCAGAATTTCTACACCAAAGCAGCTCTGCAGATGTTTGGGGAAAACTTGTCATGAAAAGCAACCTGACATAACCTCCTCCTTCAAAAGAAAAAGAAGTGAAAATATATTTTAGGGTCTTATCGTCTGACACAACAGGCTGTCATTCACGTCTCTCGAGGTAAGGCCTGTGTTTACAATATCTGCAGCTATGTGGGCTGCATATTGTCATCTGTTGCATCTTAAGCCGCAGCTTAGCTCGTGGTTGTTTTAGATCAAAGGGCTGTCAACCAGCACCAGCATTGAGACTGTAAGGGAACTCTGAAGCTTTAACAATGTCCCCATGGCTTGCCAGCATCAGCGCAAATATACTGAAGAAAATGTATTATTTCCATGAGAAATTCAGAGTTTACGTGCATACAGAGATGTCAGACCTTGGCTCAGGGCTCGGCACCGCTCGTGGCGATCTGTTCAAAAGAAGCACACCACGTGCGACAATGAATCCGTTCGCTATGTGAGGAAGATATCGACTCAACTTGGAACTTTTTCAGTTTGTCACAATAAAATGATGAGGTCCCCTGCTATCACTGCAAAAAAGCATAAGCCAAATATTGGCTTAAGCTTCTGTGTTACAAAGTTACGATATTAACGCCACTGAGAGGCAAACAAAGATGTCTGACGCTACTCTTCTTCTCCCCCTGAAAACATGAAGCACGGCACTCTGTCACCAAACAGCTATTTGCTCCTGAGAAAGAGACTGAATGATTGGAAGTCACTGATCAATATGTGAGCACACTCCAACAGGTATTTAGAAACAATTGTCAGATTGTTGGTTTTATCTAAAAAGGAGAAAATGGCAGCAGCCGCCAGCAGAAGACGAGCAGATGTCAACGACGAGTCGGCACAGGTCATCAGACAACAATGAATTTGGAAATAATTAATCATTTTGCTGTGATCTTTGCCTTCTTCTTATGAACAGACTGCCTGCCTGTGTTAAAGACACTTATATATCAGTCAGTCTCCTACATGCACAGTAACTGATTAGTCTCTGAGATCTATGCAAGGTTCAGTAAAAGGTGAGGTTTAATCAGTGTCCTATTGTGTGCCTTCGCTCGTACTAAACATGAATAATGAAATATTTATTCTGCAACTGAGAACAGATGTCACAGCTTGCTCCAATCTGTTGAACGCGTAGCAAATCCACAACACAATGCGTCACCTCCGCCGCAGAACGCTCACACTTTGAGGAGAGCGAAGACTTGTGGTTTTATTTTTAACTTTGAGATATTTTCGGTGAACATCCACCAACCGTCTTGCGTCAAAGACTTCAAGATTTGAAATGGGTGGCACCAGAGGGAATCAAACCC
This sequence comes from Acanthopagrus latus, assembly GCF_904848185.1. Classification (NCBI taxonomy): domain Eukaryota; kingdom Metazoa; phylum Chordata; class Actinopteri; order Spariformes; family Sparidae; genus Acanthopagrus; species Acanthopagrus latus. The sequence goes on from NC_051048.1 coordinate 21,666,095, forward strand.
TCTAACAGAACAATCATTGTGCGACCTAACGAAGAACAAACACAACTTCCACCTCCATTGTCATAAAAGGCAACAACACAGCTTTTGAAAAGAAGACGGATTTGTCGACGGAATGGCAAGAAATGGCAAAATTCAACCAAAGAATGTCACTCGCTGGCGAGTCTACTGCTAGCAATCCCTTAATTAATAGTACTATTCACAACATGCAGTGACCTGTGGGTCATTAAACATCTGCAGGGTGTTTCATTCTACAGAAGGACAGCAACAGAGTCCACACACACACTTCACCTTCGTAACCTTGCGAGCGCTGCCGTACGCCCACAGAGCCGTTGACCTCGTCCCTCCTGTGCACTCCAGGCTCGCTCCTGCTGGAGTTAACCACGGACATTAGTCAGTCTTACTGAATATAATTGAACCCTCAAACTACACAAATGGCCACTCAGATGCTCAGAGGTGGATGTGTAGCGTTCATTCAGTGTTTTTACACACACAGCGAAGCTGCAAACACAAAAAAGAGGCACAACATGTAAGATGTGACATAAGGTCAGCCGAGCTCAAGCACCCACTCACTCACTTCAGCCACTGAGTTGTGCTTGCAGTTGTAAGAAATCATGTTACTTATATAGCACCTATCAAATCTGAACATCAAGTGCTACATAATGGAAATCAGGCTACTGGCATACATACAGCTAAAGAATAAAACACCATAAAATATGAATAAAGAAGGAAATGTTTCCTAATTTGTGCATTTGATAAGAAGAATAGTGAGCGAACAGAGGAGAAAACAGACTAAATAAATAATATCTGAATAAAAGAACCAAACAGATGAAACCTGGAGAACGCTCCTGGAAAGAGCCTGGGAATGACAGATTAATAAAATGACAAACAGAAAACAAACCCCAGCATGCTGGAGGTTTATCTGCACGCGCTCAGTCACCACTGTGTTAGCTTTCTGTAAGTGTATTTGAAACCGAACAAACCAACAGTGGTGCTGCTGCACACTAACCCCAGTATCACCGCCTGACCAATTTCATTACACAGTCCACCACTTTGCTGGGACGCTCATTGTAGCCTTAGAACTCCTGACTGAACATAATTTTCCCCTTAAAGAATCTCAAAGGAACGAACAAAGAGAGAAATTGTACTGAGGACCTTTAACTGTGTCTGCAACACTCCGCCTCTCTGGAACTTTACAGAGCACATTAACTGCTTGTCTGTCGGGCAGCTCCCAACAGACAGACGTGTTTCACTGTGTCAGCACAGGAACAGGGCGAAATGACTGCAACTTTAAAAACGCAGGCCGAACAAAGAGAAGAGGAACAATAACTCTTCAATGTTAAATCTGGGGATTGAGTCAGTATTTCAATCAATACTGTGATATAAGATTCAATGCTTTTCCAGCATCACCCAGTGCTAATTCTCCTTTTGTCAATTTAACTTTCTGAAAATATATCATATTACATAATACACTAGATTGATTTCATACTGTATATAAAACAACAGACTGTGAGACAAGATGGCTGAACTACAGACAGCATAAACAGAGCAACGTCTGTGACAACTTGTTTCTGAGAGCAGAACGCCACGATAACTGGACTTAATGATGACGACCGTCTGAACAACACTCTGTAATCTAATATTTCACCTGCTACCCTTCATCTGGACATCTTCATAGTAAAAGATCATGGGTTGGTGCTAAATGTCAGTGACGTGAGCTTCATGTTATGTGATTAATATGTTCAGAACATCATCAGAAATCAACAATCTTGACGAGATTTCATATCGGCAGGAATTCGTCTTGCAGAGTGATGCACAGAGAACAATCTACTGCTCAGTGTGAGCAAAACCAAGCAACAATAAGTGGTCTCTAACTTATCTTTGCACTTCACTTTGTTTCACCATACTACTCTTACATGCCAAACATTTTCTGCTTCTCAAGACTGTAGATACAGAAGAAAGAAAGGCAGAAACTATGATAGCTGAGAGGATTGAATAAAAAGGCAGGTGAACAAGAACAAAGTAGATGAAACAAAGTACGGGCTGTAGTTAACACTCCTCATCCTCACTGTCACCCCCTCCATCGCCCGTACTGCTCTCCTGAGTTGAAAGCATTTGTTTTCTCAGCAGCGCAGAGCATTAAGCTCAAATCCATCGTTGACTTAAAATGGGACAAATCCCTTTATTCTCCCACAAGAATGCACGCTCTTGCACACATGCTGGCAACAAAAGGCGTTGAAACACACACCTTTTTACTTAAATCTTTGGGAATAAAAAGTCTGCATCCTCTAAACAATCTTCCCTCGCTTTCCTATCGATCTCAACACCGTTTATGCATCCTCGCTTTCACTCCTGCTGTCTTTCACTCCGTCCCTCCCTCGCCCTAATTACTTTGATAGCAGGAGCCACATTACAGACAGAAATGCAAACTGCCAATCCTATCTCATCACAGAAAAACACAGATAAGAAAATGCCATTTTGCCTTTAGAGAAGTGGCATAAATCCATCTTCATTTCCCGTCAGAACTGAACCATCAGGGCTTTTTTTATTTGTCATCAAAAAGGCCGAACACAACAAACAGTTATGCTCCTTTCTAAATGTTTGTGGTGAGAGGTAGCCGAGATTGTGCGCCTGCACCTGATTCGGTTTTAATTGACAATTAATGAATCCAGACATTAGCTGATCCAAACACCTGGCTAAGGGTAAGCCATAATTAAACTCATTAGAATGAGAAAAGAGACTTTTGTTCTCAATCAGTCATTAAAGCAGCCAAAACACAAGGCAATCTCCCTAAGTAATTTCTCTCGTTCCCTCCATCCTGCCCACTCCTGCAGCACTTCCAAATCTGTAGCCAACCCTCCTAATAGCAGCCATTCCCTTCTTTTACTTTCTTTGCTTCATGTTGTTGCTTCCATTTCCTTTATTTCTCCATTTTGTTCTGATTTATTTTTTTAGTAGCCATTAGCCTGCTTTCAAGTAGAAAACATGCTTGAACGTGAACCAATTAATCTTGTAACTCTTTAGACACGGTCTAATGCTGGACGTTCCATATGTAAGCCCACTGATCCACAGAACCAGACTGTGGTTTACACATCTTACAGTTTCCATCAGTTTATCTGTACCACTCGTCCCTTGTTTAGTTTTTCCTGAGGGCTCATCCTCTGTGGCTGTGGGAAGTATATCAGGGACAAAGTGTGCAGATGGAGGAGACCCGGCTGGTTGGACTTTTACCTCTCATGCTACATAAGTAACTTATTTTATTCAAGTTGTGCAACCTGATGGGTTTGTTTTTTACATGCTGTCCAAACCAGCAGCTCTGTAGAAGAAAATAACCTCGAACATGAACCACTTCATGTATTAAACTCTTGACCTCGTCATGAAAAATAGCGGCCTGTCACTCAAAATCCCACCGAGGCGATCCACAGGATGTGACTGGCTAACACATCTCTCAGTTTCCATCAGTTCATCTGGGTGGAGACGCCTCGTTTGATTTGTTGAAATTAAACAGTCTGTGGCAAACCTAATCAACAGATGAGCATCTTTCTGACGTGTCTGAAGTCATTCAGGCAGAACAGTTGATCCCTGATGAATGTATCCGGCAGGCTGGGTCTCCGTCTCCCAAACTGCTGCACATCTGAGTCTGATGTTAGCCAAAAGAACACACAGTTCATCTTTGCTAGCAGACTTACTGGGATTTAATTAGATCATCAATCCATTTAAATGATATTTTTCAGTCTGCTGACAGGAGAGCAAAGTACTTATCCAATTATCTCTGTAAGGATGATTTTAGTCCTTTGACAGACAGTGAGGTGACAGCTTCTGCTCCAAAAAAAAAAAAAAAAAAATGTCTCCCACCTCTTTTTGGAACATTTTTCCATTTCGTACTTTAGGATTTTGCCTGATGCTCTTAACCAGAGCCACTCAGAACGGAGGCAGCGCTAGAATAAGCTTCAGTTCCTAGATCAACAACATTACCAGAAAAAAATGTTCTCGCTCTTTTTTTCCGAAGTTAAAAGCAAATTAGAGTGAGCTGAGGTGGAAAATGTACAGAGAAAATGTGTTTGAATGAGAGGAGGTGATTTGAGGTACTTCTTGAAGGAATGAGTTTTCAGCTTATAACTGGACCCGGGGAATCACGCTGCCTTTCTAACCAGTCATTCCACTTTCTGCCACTTTGTGCTGATTCATCGTGGCCCACGGGCTTCCAGTGTGGTCAAAAAAAAGAAGAACTTGAAATTTCATAATTGTAAATAATCCGATGCAGAAACTCTCTGTGCTACAGCGTCACATTTCCTTTAACACAGCCGCTTCCTGAAGCCCCGGAGGAATCCAACAAACTTTTTCAGCAAATAAGTTCTTTGATCAGGAGGCTGCCGCGTGGAGGAGCGGACTGCTACTCATTTCAACCTCAAACAGCACATTTGCTCAGCAGGCAGCTTGGAAACCACAGCTCAGTCAGGACCACTTCAGTTCAAGAAAACCCAAATTCCCATTTCCAGTGAGTTAAATTTGGCCGTGTGGCTCGATTCTGGGACCTTCCCTCCCATCTGACGAGCATTTATGAATATCCTAAGGCAGGTAGAGAACACCTCCCTGCCCCTACTGTACATACACGTGAAGGCCTTAAGACAGGGGGAGTAGCAGCAAAGACCACCCACAGGGTGCAGAGGAAAAAGCAGTCGGGGACAACAGAAATGACACTGATGATGTCAGACACTACAGTGAAAGGGAGGAGCTGGGCTGCAAAGGAAGTTCCTGGAGTAGAGCAGGCAGGCTGGACAGCTCAGATAACACGCTGTGTATGAGATGTGCCCAGTGAATGCAAATAGGGAATCAGGTAAGCAAATAGCTGAGGTGGACCGACTTTAAGATCAGCTGCTATAGCTGGGAGACACAAACATGTTGGAGGTGACTGCCTGATACATACCATATACTGTAGAATGTGTTCCTGTAGATTCAAAGATGTTTGCAAGAGCCACACGGCCCTCAAATGTCTGTATGACGTATATGGAAAATGTAGCTCTCAGTGGAGCTGATGCTGATGCTGACTGTGTGATTGTCAAAACACTGTCACCAGTGTTTTTTGGAAAGCAGTCCGTCTAATATGGACATCTGAGCGATCATTGCAATCCTTCATTCTTGTTTGTCATCAATAATGTTTGTCAAACACTGAAGATGAATATCTGCTCTGCTCGGCACGACTCGACCTCTCAGCTAAGTCGTAAAATGTGCACATACTGCCAAAATTGCAACCTGCTAATCAAAATTTTCATTAGAATCAATAATTATTATAATAAAAGACCTAATGGAGCAGTCGGCTGTTTGGCCAGCAGCTCGTGGAACGCTCTGCCTCCTTCCCCGGCCACATCGATCTCCTGGCAGTCTAGACTTTGTGATAAAATGCCACTCTGAGAGCTTTTGTCCGAGACAGTTGTAAACATGTCACCTCTACTGACCCTCTGGCTCTGCAGGGCCTCAACAAGGCCTCCGTAAATGTCTTAACTGGAGGGCTGTTAAGGGCCCACCAAGTTTTACAGCCGACAAGAACATTAACTACTACTTTCGCTCAAATTACAATCAAGCGTGCAGCGACTTCACCTGACATTTTTGTTTTTGTGCAATTGCATAGTAAGGCTGCGCTGCCCTATAATTCTACCTAAGTGTGTGCATATGCTGAAGTGTACATACTGAGTGTAATTCTCAGACAGGCTGATTGTGCTCGAGTGGAGGGACGAGCAGCAGACAGGCCAGGCAGGACAGAGACGGATGCGTTTGAAGAGGAAAGCGAGAGACTTAAGAGATGAACTGTGCCGCACAGTTAGCAAAGCATACATCATTTAGCCTCACGAGCACAACAGACACTCTCAGACACCAGAGAGTGCAGGCTTGTAATGGAATTCTTTATTAGGGAGAGCAGCGAGAGCAGGTACACCTCCGGCTCAGACTGGGGAGGGAAAAAACTCCACCATTAAAGCTGTCAGTGCTACCGGGTTTCCAGATGTTGCAACGGAAACAAGCAAACCCAGCTGTCAAATAAGCAGCAGAACTCATAAGCAGGTATCATAGCAATTTTAGTGTGAAGACTAAAAAACACCTCCAGCTCCTGTATTCCAGGTATATACAAAAAAATAAAACGGCTCTGCTTTTAATGAGCAGAATTGGCAGCTCTGACGGATCGGCTCTGCCTCCAAGGTTTGCATGCATTTTAAAAGAGACTGGAAAAAACAACAACCACCCAGATGCATTCACAGGTGTAGTCATCACATTTTACGGCACGTAACAATAAACCAGTGCTGCATTTAACGCTGCCCTCAAGATGAACTGTTTGGAAAGCTTTTCATTCCCCTTTGTGAGTGTGACTGGAATAATCAGGCAACCGGCCAGTCGAGAGAAATTGAGTTCTGCGTTCCATTATGCCAGTTCAATTAGACTCAAAACGCACGAGGAACGGATGGAGGGCCTCTGGGACGAGGACTGCGAGACAGACGCGTCGCCACAACGGTTCGAATTGTCGTGCAACAATTGTACCTCTACCGAGAAATCTTAACTCGTGTTCAAAATGCAGGCCAACCAAAGAAATGACACCATCCATGTGTAGGAAGAAGAACTGTGGAAGAGGGAGAAGAGGGATAGAAAGTGAGGTAAAAACAAGTGAACATCAGAGTCTGTTCACTTCTTCTCTTACACTAAGTAACAAAAGCTGCCTGCTTATTAACGCAACTGACTATTTTACTTCACAGGATTTCTAGGTCAAATTTAGACTCCTGTGGTTGTTTTATTTCTTCATTTCAGACAGAAGCCAGGCTGCTACAGTTAGCCATGATGCTAACGCTGATGCAACATCACTGACAACAGTAAAATCAAAAAGGAGTTTTTTTGAGGAAACCGCTTGTCAATAAAATAAAGTTTAGAGCCATTCAGAGTTTCCCTGTTCTGTAAAAAGTCTCAGTTAAAGCAGTAAGAGAAGAATAAATGCACCATTTCTTTATTTCCAATCAACACAGTCTACCAGAGTGAGCTCGAACACAAAGATGACCAAAGTCCGATTCAGAGAGAACAGGAACGTTATTGTTCACGGTGCGTTTGTTGTTTAACCTTTTATATAAGAATGAGCCTGTTGACTGTGTGTTAATTGTCTTGTAGGCAGATTACATTAACGTTGGTGTGTGTGTTTGTGGGTGTGTAATAGATGATTAAGCCCTAAAACCTTCCTGAGTGTGTGTCCATGCATGTGTGAGATCTATTAATCAGTGTGTGTACCGACCCTTAATTAAAACCTCCCACTTCCCTGTGGACCCTTCCTCCTGTGAGCATGTGTTTGTAGAAGTACGTGTGAATTTGTATTCACCTCGTCGCTGCCGGATCTCAATATTCATGACTCCGCACCGCATCTCGTACTCAAATCCAAATTTAACTGCGGTGTATTCTCACTTTTTAACACTACCTGCTGTGATTTCAGAAACAGGTATCCAACTGTTTGAGCTGTGGACGCTCTCCACACCAGAAGAAGTGACAACACGCTGTCAGTTTATCTAATTAATGCACCGCTAACATGCATTCTGCCCCATCTGAGTAAATGTCTCTCTAAACTGAGCCTGCGGTCTACACCTGCTCTCAGAACTCACTCATCATTAAAGGGGCACTCTGAGGTTTTGGAAAAGAAATGTAGAAACTCAGAAAGGTAATATTCACAGCACTGATGAGGTAATAAAACACATTTGTTAGCTGTTCACAGAGGAAAATAAGGTTTTCCCCAGAACAGTTCCAACAGGACGACTGTGTGCTGTCTGCTCTCACTCGAGCCTTTGATTGTCCATCAGTATTCGCTGCCCACGCCTTCATTCTCACTACCGTTTCTGGCCATTCGAGGTGTGTTCACCAACATTTCCTGCTATCCCGTGTGAACGACCTGAGCACACACCATGACATATTGCTTCAGCTTCTAAGGAGGTGAACTGCAGTCGACCCCGGACCTTCGACGCCATGACAGATATAAGCCCGTCTTCCTTGGAAGGTACATCACTCACCCAACTAATCACATTTCACACCTTCAGCAAGGTCATCGCCTTCTCCTCGCCACGTCTCCTGCCATCTGTGTTCCCAGCTCGCATTCTGATCACAGATTAATATTCACATGGATGTCCAGAGTGCTACTGGGGAGTGTGTGTATGTATGTGTGTGCGTGTGTTTTAAAGCAGATAAGCTAACAGATTGAAAGAAAAGAACGACAGAAGGACGACAGAAGGAGGAAGAGAGGACGAGGAGCACAGGAGAAAGCTGAGACAGAGAAGACGAGAGGGAGAGAGAGAACAGTGAAGGAACCAATCAGCTGAGGAGGAAGCTGCTGTGAAAACACCACGTCGCCTCCTCTGAAGTTTTGCTGTGTGTCACTCTCTCATGTGCATCGATACATTCACACCCGATTCTTTCAGTATGTGTCTGTTTTCCCCCTCATCTCACTTCACGTCGCCCTGCTGTGGTGTTCGGTCCGAATTCGGGGGATTTATACAATACACCCTGCAGTCGATGCGTTGGCCGGCTGCTAAGTGTGAATGAGAACAGAATGGAAACGCCGGAAAGTCTAAAACAGAGTGTGAAAAAACAAGTATCGCCAACAGCTTCTGAATCTTATAAATTAAGACATGCTTGGATCTAAGGATGGCAAAAATAAAGTGGATAAATACCACATGTTGTTGAAACCAGGAGGGGAAAACTGACTCCAAGTAGTCACAATGTTAGTCGGGTGTTCCTCCTGAGATGTGATCAATAGTGATGGTTAAAAAAAACACTAGTGCTAGTTTGACTTTATTTTGGTTAGATTTCCTCTTCCAGCCACCGTCTTCTCTCCATTCTCCCCTCTGTCGTCCCTCTCCGCCTCATCCTCCCATCCTCCCATCCTCCCTGCTCCCCCGTCGTTTCGTCACAGTCGATTTCCAGCCGTTTAATCCTGATTATAGCTTCAAAGTCCCAGTTGACACCATCCAGCTCAAACTTGCTGTGTGTGTGTGTGTGTGTGTGTGTGTGTGTGTGTGTGTGTGTGTGTGTGTGTGTGTGTGTGTGTGTGTACACACGTGTGCATTCAGAAGCTCGATGCTGATTCTGGCTATAAAACACATCTGCCTCGTGTCTGTCGTCTCATTAGCTGTGAGACGTTTCTGTGTTGACGCGTCATTTGGTGAGCGCGCATGTTTGCTTCATGATAGCAGACTCTTAAGCTAGAGTGGCAGTTTTAGTCATGTTTGTGTGAAAATACTTGTACGTGTGAGATTGATTCCCCAATTAAACAGCTGGTTTTTTCCAGCCTGACTGTGTGTTGTGTGTTATGTTGTGTCTGTGTTCAACATGGCTCAGCTCCACACTTCCTCCTGCCTGAACCTCCTCCGGACCCATTTCATCCTCCTTTTACCTGCCAGGACCTTTATTGCCAGAGGTTGTGGAACTTTGTTTTTTTGTTGAAACACCTTTTAGAAAACTAAAATTCATACCATTTTTTCTACAAAAGTGTGTGTGTGTGTGTGTGTCTACTAGTTAGCTCTGTTAGCTGTGCAGCTAGCGATCTGCATGGTGAGCTTGGAGCACCGGGGGAATGTTATTCCATACACCAGGACAGGGTGATGCTAGCTCGTTAGCATGCTAACCTTGGTAAATATCTCTTCGACATAACAAATAGATGTCATAACTGTTAGTCTTCCCCATTCTGTCGATAATTTTAGTTTCTTTTCAGTGTTTTCAATTACAACTCTAACAAGTTGCACAGGTGCACAATGCTGTTTTGCCTGACATGCTTTTCTAAGGAGTCTATGAAGCAGCTGCACCTGTAGCAACATGTCTAAGTGTGATCTTGGCCTAACTTCGTCTCTCTGTGTCAAAATGTAGCCACTTCTCAAAGCAGGCCGGCTCTCAGGTGTCAGTCGACTGATACAATGCGGGACACCCATGCAGAGACTTGAAGGTTAGACACAATTTATGTATAAAAAGTCCAAAAAAGATGTCCTCTTTTCAAGAATGAGAAAATATGCAGTGTTAGTGTATCAGTGTGTGGAGAATTTAAATGTCCATGGCCTCCAATAAAAGAGGAGATGAACAGCATGGAGGGGGAACACCACGCAACAGAATGGGAATCTGAAAAATCCTCCTCTGGACTCTGTGGTGCGTTTATGAAGCTGTAGTTTGTGATGCAGAAGTACAAGAAAGGCTTGTACAGTGGATTATATTGTAAAACATTCCTTTAACCTTGTCCACACATGTACTGTACATGGCAGCATTTATACAAGGACACCTTTAGACTCACACAACAGGCACAAATGTTCCTTTTTTCCAAGTAGTTACTGCTGGATGACAAAAACGGAAAACAGGACAAAGAAAGACACTTTTCATTTTGTACTACAGCGCATCTATTTAGTGCTAATCTAAGAGTAGTCGAGCATTGCATAAACCTGTCCCGCAGGACAAAAAGCTAATATCTCTCTCGAGTTTGTCTGCAATGTTAATGCCTTTAAGGCCTTAAATCAAAGTATTTACATCAGCCTTTGTTGGTCTTCTTCTCTGTTCACACCACTAAACAAGTGGTAAACAAGTCTGCTGTCATCTGTTTTTCCTCTCGTCCTTTTTATTTTCCATCAGTGTCGAGGTTTTTTCTACCCAACTGCTCTCGTATCCTTGTTCTCCTGTTCTCCCGTACAGCCTCTGCATCTCTTTCCACCAGTTACCCTCGAGTCATCATCACTTCGCCTCTGGTTCTTCCCTCCATCAGTAACCCAAACCTTCTGTGATCCGGGCGTTCTTACTGTCGCTAATTAAATTGGCATGTTCTTGATCTTTTATTTAATTTCCTGAAATAAGGCTTTTCCAGGACTTCAGTGAGCACACAAAAGCATGCACACATACACACAGACACACACGCCTATAATTACAAGGCTGCTCGTGTGATTAAGTACCGTGCAAGTGGTTGTTTAGAGGTGTGAAATGAAGAGATAGATAACCCAGCCCCTTGAGACACATATTAATGCGCCATTTCATGTGTATGTGTGTGACGGAAAGTGTGACTGAGTGTGTGTGTGTGTTGTCACAGTGTGTCTAAACCTCTTATTCTCCCACTGATAAGTCAGAGATGAGATGGATTTCCTGTCTCTGCTCTCCTCTCCTCAAACGCTCAGTGAATGATCCTGGATCAGCGCTTCTTGCTGCTCCTGCCTCAGAACACGATGCAGAGAGGCCAACTCCAGCTAACTAGCTTTTCTTCAGTGCTTTCCATTAATTTCTACGAGGATGCTGATGTAAAGTGCAGTGTGAAGTGATTCCGTGCTCTTCAGGAGAAGCCCATGTGGATGTTGCCTCAGATAACCTTGACAAGCTATTTGCGGTGCTGTGACCTTTGGCTCGGTGATGAATTAGTTAGATGTTTACCACTCGGCACAAAGGACGACACTGTCACCATTACCAGGAGAATATACCAGAAAAATAACACAAGCTGCGATTCACTCAGTTTGTACAAACCACTGACTTCTTCATGCTTCAAAAGTGACGATATTTACTTTAACACATCAACCGTCGGTGCTCAGATTAATCTGGTGTTTTTCACTTTTTATTACTATAAATAAGAGCTATAAATCCTGTCATGGATTCTATAAACAGACTGCAGGTATCAAGATTAAAAAAAAAGAGGCAGAACACAGGAAAACACAGGAAAACACATGCAAACAGAAAAAAAAAAAAACAGAATCTGCTGGAGGCCATAATGAACGACCACCGCCACAGATAACTGAGCAGCGCAGACGTCTGAATTCACCAGAGCACACTCAGCTCTTTATATGCAGGATTCTAGCTGTATGCATATTTTGCCAGTTTTATTCATGCGACACGAATACAAAACTCATTTGTGAAAAATGAATCAAACTGGGGAAAAAAAACCAGGAACAGAGAAATAAATGCCCAGAGGAGTAAACAACAACAAATTAAAAAGATTATTTGATTGTAAAATGCAGATTTTATCCATTAACAATGTAGCAGTGCAGTACAAAGGGAGCACTTTCCTCCACCAGAGGTCCAGTGTGTAGGATTCACAATCAGAAATACGTTAATATACATAATGATGTTTTCATTAGTGTTAAATCACCTGAAAACAAGATTTGTGGTGTCTTTGTTACCTGGGAATGAGGCTGTTATATCGACAAAAGGAGCCTTTCCTCACGGTGGAGTCCACCCACAAACCAGACACTCGCTCTCTTCAGCAGCCACCGCAGATCAGTGTGAAACGAGGGGTGCTCAGTTGGTCACAGTCTACAACCACGCCACTAAATCTGACATACTGGACCTTCTGTTACTGTGACCTGGTCAAAAACACTGACTGAATTCAATGTGACACTTAAGTAATCGTGTACAAGAGAAGTAAAGGATACGTTTAAAAAAAAGTTATATCTTACTTTCTCACTGCGAGGAGGAGAAGTGACATAAGGATTGCCACCATCTTAAGATGGGAACTAGTCTGTGATCTGGTCGGGTTTAACGAAGTGAAACTTGACAAGGATTCTTCAAAGAGCCTCTGAAGATGGGTATCATCACCAACATTTACACACACACACACACACACACACACACACACTCACAGAGACAGGTGTGTGCGACGACCTAAGGTCACCTCAAACTCTTAGATGTAAAGATGAACAGCGATTAAACTTCACCGCCTAAAGCAAAGCCTCAGGTGTCGCAAAAATGACTTCTAAAGAAACAAACCAGGAGAGTTTCACTTTGCACTTACTCACAAACCCACACACACACACGCAGCACAAATTTTGTTGAAGTCGCCACCAAATTGGACAGAATGTTGGGTCATTCTCTATCTTTCCACCAGCTATCCGTCCTGAGAGAGTCCAGGTATCAGCAGGAAGGTGTGCAGACCCATCTGATGTCCTGCAGCATATGCATTTGTTCCACAGCTCATTAGATATTCAGTCATTGCTTGGTTTCACCTGAGAAAATATCAGCCTGTGTGATGAGCAATTTGCACAGGACAGATGCTCCTGCAGTTGCATTGACATAACTCACTGGCACAATTTAGTCTGTGTATAATTCAGACAGAAGACAGAAGTCCACCTGTGCGTGATTAAGAAAGACATTTCGCCAAGGTGCAACAACAATGACAAAAGCAGCCTTATAATTTCTAGCCGACAAGATTGTTGGTTGAAAACTATTGTTAGCAGGTTTTTTCAGCTCCAGCTCGCTAGTTTCTTGAGCTAATGTTAGCTCCAAGAGGTGGTTAGCGAATACTGTCTGCAGTTTCCTTCCAGTTGATCCCTGTAAGATGTCTCAAACAAACTTGACGGCTACTTGCAGGATATTCTGCTAAAAGTCTCAGGCTAAATCTTTCGGATGGTGCTTGGTTGCTATTATAGGCAGTAAGCTAGCTGTGCATGATAACGGTAGGAGATGGCAGATGGGAAGGTATTCTAGAAGAGCAGTGTCTTTGGCCTTTTGCACACTTACATTTCACTCTAGGAATTCTCTCCATTTAAAAACAGTTTCTGGCGTTGAGTCTGTAGAGTCAGCACTAGTTTTGTTGACGTGAACCATTTCTGTGGCTTGTTCTTTAGTCTCTCGGCATTGGAATAATGTTTGTGGGTAAAAATGGTTGTGATGTGACTTTAACTGAGCTTCTTCCCGTTAAGTGGGTGTGCTGCATGACTGTGTTGCTGTATGATTAAATGGGTTCTCAGTGGGTCTGAGAACCGTAGTGTTTAAGTATGATGGCATGAGCAGAGATCATTTCTGACATGTGCTGAATGCCCGTCTGTATGGAGACTGTCTTTGTTGCCAAAACTACCTGTTCACATGAGGACTGCGTCTAACAGGACAGTAAAAGAGCTCTGACGCGTTTGTGTTCTCCTGAACTTCTCCTCATTGTAGCCATGCACAACAGCCACAGGTGTACTGGCCTCTGTGGACCGCAGCACATGTCATTTTCTGTTACACACCGCCCATCTTGATTGCCCTTTTGCTGTTTTCCCTCCGCTCCTCCATCCATCTTTCTTTACCCTCGTGCCCCATGTCCTGTCACTTTCCTGTCCATCACTCTCCCCTGCGCCCCCTCCTCTTTCTCTTTTTGCAACTGCATGCGTGACATTTTACTGCTCAACACACATGGCTCATCCTTAGTGCAAATACACCCACAAAAATGCTTAGAGACACACACACACACACACAAACACACACAGAGAACAAGCCGATAAACAGCTTTCTGAAATGTCAAACATAATTCCACACAACTGAGAAAAGCAGCATGTTGTCAAGTGTCAACCAAGTAACTCCAGCTTTGGTTGGGGTGTTCAGGCTTTTCACTTAAATGTAAAGGTTATATAATAAAAGGTGCTGAGGGACTGACATGATTATAGGAGCCACCACAAAATAATCTGAACAGCAGAGTTTGGTCCATCTCAGATTTGTTTTCAGGGAGAAAGAAAAAGCCTGGAGTTATGAGCAGGTTAGCCTTCAGCACCGTATCTCTGCGAGCAGACCAAAGCATTAATGGGCCTTGGATTTGTTGCCAGCTCTCTGGATTCTTACTGGTGACATTCCAACACAGCAAGACTCACCAAGGCTGTGGCTCCCAAAAATACAGGAACACAATGAGCCATAATCCTTGGTGTAAACAAGATTTTCATTTTTCACCTCTGCCACATGAGGACAGAGTTTGAGAAGCACTGGATCCTCAAGACTTAGTCAAGGCAACTATGTGTGCGTATCTATCCACAAGATATCAGCTAAATAAAGTTAATTAGCCTTCAGGAAACATTCTGGGAATAGAGGAATGACTCAAGGTGACAAACTGACATCACATCTTAATCTATTCCAGCCCAAACTTTTTTGATAGCAGCAGAAAACCAAACATCTACAGCAGTGGGAAAACATTTTCATAAGTCATACTCTATAGTACACATCCAGGTTGTCAGGAACCAAAGCCCATCTGGTTTTCACTGTAGAAAGCTAATCAGTGACACATTTAAACTTGTGATGCCAGGTGGTGCAGCTAAATAGCTGGAAAGATAGAAAACCTGGGCTGTAAATGTGTGTCATCATACATAATGTGTGCTTTCAAGCTGGCAGTGGATGCTTTCATGCAAAATCGTAAAAACAGGAGGGGGGGAGGAAGGTGGATGGATAAAAAATGTGTTTACCAGCTGAGGATTCATCTCAGACGGTATGAATGGAATGGGGCTTTAATATTCTTTGCAAGGACACTACATCTGGATGATTCTGAGGTCTACAATAACTAGATCTTAAAAAAACAGTATGGAAATGATCAATGGCATCTGAATCAAGGAAAGTGAAGCGAGGTCACAGTACTTCTTTTTAACCCTGGAACATTAGAGCCACTTATCTGACTACAAACTTTAAACTCAATGGACAACTGCAAGTCTTTGAACGTCACAAGGTCTTGAATTAACATGTTTCTTTTGAGGCTGCTGATAACGAACTGAAACCATGGCAGCTTTTTTCAAAGTGTTCTTTCCATCAATGTACTGTTCTTGACTATATGTTAAGCTTTTGTTAGAACAGACAAGAGGGCTCCACTTCAAGTCTGATCAGCACATTCACCAAGGCTGCCAGCAGCGTGGCTGCTGGGCCTAATGTGCTGCCTCGTCCTTGCCAAAACTGAAAATCAATTAGTTTTTACACTGAATATGTCGGGTCATCATACAGACTGATTTCAGCGGTAGCTGCTGCAGCAGAGGGACATCGGGTTGACTTCCCTCAGAGTGTTTACTCAGATCCACAGCGGCGAGGACAGAGGACAGTGTCCACAAGCCCCTCAGGCCTCGGCTAACATCAAACACTCTTCTCACTCTATCAAGACGGGAAAATTAATCTCTCAAAATCTGTGCTGACAGTTTGTAAAGTGCACTCCGAGTTAAATGAGAAATTAGAGATGAGAAGACCAATTTGACTTGCAATTTCACCTCATCATGACTAATTCAAAACAGACTGAGGAAGTGCTACGACTGAGCTGATAGGATTTTTGGATCCACTGGCTTCAGCGACTCTCCTTTATTCTCCTGGTCCCTGTTTTCATCTGGTTACAGGCAGGAGACCCTGTGTGAAGGACGGCTACGCAAACAGTAAGAAGTCCATGTCGAAAATGAATTAGTCTAATATATAAAACAGTCACCAGGTACTTCATACACACATGTACACTGTTATGCAACCACATACAACCTTCAGCACTGTCAGAAGGTTAATAACTGTACTTCATGTTTATCATTGAGGTCACGTGGTTGGTGTTGTGTGATTTGAGAAACACGTCTCCATATATTGCAGTCAGGCCTCATCAACACCACAAACTACAACCTCAATAGGTTAAAATGATATTATGCTCAATTTTAGGGTCATAATTTTACTTTGGGTTACTTATATAATAATATAATAGTAGTTAATATGTTCTCATACTATCCAGTGACGTAGCACTGTATTCCCCCTCTGTTTTAGCTTCTACATCTTTTTGGCCCCCACTTCCTCTTAATACCCAAGTCTCCTCTGATTGGTCAGCTCAGACATGCCTGAGCAAGCACCTCTGACATCACCAAGAGAGGCTGTGCCAAATCAAGTCGATCTAGCTGCATTTGACTTTAGCTTTCAACATCTTTTACGTGCACAAGAACGTATAAAACACTGACGGTGAGGGAAAAAAAATTCAAAAAGCATAATCTCCTTTTTGAATGCCGAGGTGTAACTTATGAAGCAGTTAGTGAGTGTATATATTAAATAAATATACACAACCAATTATCTTCTTCATCACAGCAATGCTGATCTATGGACGTGTAGTCACACGTTCAGATTCATTCTCATTCATTTAAACTACAGAAGCAGAACTTGCAAAGAAAACAAGTGATTAATGGCACTTCAGCTTTGAATAAGACTGAGACTGGCATATGTCTCTTCAATTGATTTAAATGGTTTTTCAGCTTAACAGAGGGAAAAGGGTAAAAGCATGTTCAACTTCACACACTAGCTGAGATATCTGAGACCTTGGCTGCTCACTGTAACGTCTAGGTGCAGCTTTATTAACAGCTCATCACCCCTCTCACCTCAGTGCCGGGCAGAAAGAGGCCCGCGTGAGAGCAGATTGTTCCTTTTTCATTGCAGTGTGAAAATTAAAAGATCCCAAAGTGCACATGATGTGTGTGTGCAGTGGAAGACAGCTGGAATCAAACTGATAACCATGTCAGCGTTCTCTCCACTTCTTCCTACAACAGCTCAACAATTAACTGGCTTTGAACAAAATGTCAGCCGACTGGACTTCTCCTGCAGAGGTTTGTCGCTCTGTGACTTTCATTATGCTGACAGTCATGCTGATTCAACCCTGTGTGCTACATCATTATCATGTTTACAAGGCGCCGCCAAACTAAAAGCAGACAATACCAAAGAATCCAAGTGGGATGTTTGTGCAGTGCTGACCCCGGGCAGCTTCGCCTGTCTCTGGGTAAATATTAATGGTAGAAATAAACACTTAAACTTATTAAATAAGCCATTTAAGAGACAAAACATGACACATTTACTGAAAGGGATGCAGATCATGACATAATTTGTTGATGCGCCTGCTACATGAATAAGCCGTGTAGCTCATTATTTTTAATCACCTTCTCAGTCTGTTAACACCGCCGTTTGCTGACACCGCTGCTGTCTGTTAACAAACCTTTGCACCTGCTGAGAATGTTTTTCCAAGGTCTCCATCTTTTTGCACAGAAGGATCTGGCTGCTTGAGACATCTAACAAGTAACGGGTTATTTAGAGCATGTAATCAACCCGAATGGTGGCACAGAGATGAAATAAGTGTTTGAGAACGCTGGAGTGCCACTTCACTGTGAACCTGTTGTACTCTGCAACTAAATTTGGCACACAGAGACCTTCAATAACTCTTTTAGTTTTAACTGCATCACACCATTTACCAGGCTAGACTGGCTTAAAACAGTTTGAGATGGGCTCCAAAAGCCCTTCACAGCAGACCAGTGCAGAGGAGCACCGTCACATTTACATCTTTGACATGAGCAGAAGCTACTTCTCTGACAGCAGACATTCAGGGTTTAGGACAACTGCTTTCTTTGCAGCTTGACAACAAAGCACAGGAAGGAAAACAACAACAACATTTAACAGAAGGAAAGGAAGGAAATGGCTGCACACGTGGCTGAACGTCCTACCTTGACCCCTCGCACTCTGAACTCGGCCAGCGCTCGGCTCATCTTGGAGGACGCTGTATGCAGGTCCTTCCCGCTGGCGATGACTTTGACCAGCAGGGAGTCGTAGTGAGGTGAAATGATAGCGCCCTGGAAGGCGGAGGCGCTGTCCAGACGGATGCCCATACCTTCACCGCTTCGGAAGACCTGAGAGGAAACAGGACGGAGGAGCAAAGAGTGAACAACGTTAATAGAGAGAGTTTTCATTAGGTCTATTTTTGTCTCTCCCTGCATATCTAACAATTTCTAGTGGATGATTGTTGTTCTGGACATTTTTCAGCTAACAATAAGGAGAACCACAGTTTCATTTACAACAGTCATGGTACGAGGGATTGCAAGAGCTAACTGTATAGATCATGGATCCATCACTTGACAGGTCAACTGAGCAGGAGGGAAGAAGGGAGGCCAGTCACACAGTTAAAGTGGCACATTGATCTGAAATGTGTCAATGTGCTGGGTGCAAATGACATTTGTCATGTGATTCTCAGTCCATCTTTCCACCAACGTCTTTCAAATGTCAACAAAAGAAAAAGGGAAAAGGAAAAATTCTCCACTCACAGCAAAGACTGTAAAGTAGCACACAGGACGTAGAGCATCATATCTGTTAGTGCCTACAACGCTAGCACAAATTAACCCACACTTGGAACCCGACTACAGATGGACATACGAGCTGAGCAAACTGGGGAGACGAGAGGGGAGAAAAACAAGCGTGAGACGAGTTCGGAACGGAAAGGCTGCATCGCTCCAAACCACTTGGCAAGAGAGCAGAGAGGGAGGAGAGGAGATGTGAAGAGGAGAGTGAGGACTGTCCAACACTACAACATATGGAGCCCCTCGAGAGCTGGAAGAGCAAGACGAGCTCGAGATGATAATTACAACAATGTTGTGCCATACTGACGGTATGCCGGTAATATTTCCAGACAATGTAGACGTGCAACATTTACGACCAACAGTATTTTTTCATTATCCTTTTGCCTTTTACAACTCGCAATTTTATCAAGAGCCATTTTGTCCTCATTCTTCAAAGCAATCTCGTTCCCCTCCAGTGACTGGAAATGATCAAAATAATGTATAATTCCCTCTATAGAGCACGGCAGAGAAAATGTGCAATGATATCACCACAGAATGACAAATGGCTTATGTTAAAGCAGCCAGAGTGAATAGACCATCCACAACAAAGTTGCTGTAACGCCATGTTATAATGCGGTTCCTGTGATCCTTGACTGGATCATGATATGACCGTTTCCACCATTTCACCAAGTGAAATTTAAGCTTTGAATAGGGATACCTGCCCACATGTTAACCCTAACCCAAAATAAACTGCAGAAGTGCCCTTTTTGATGCCTTTTGGTGGATAAAACAAGAGAAAGTCCACCACAGATTGTGCACGTCTTATTTTTTTTTGCCCTCGTCCCTCCAACATCCTGAGTTCACTACTGGCTTTGCACAATTCTGTCATATATATCCAAGAATTTTTTTTGTTTGTTTGTTTTTTGTGTTTTTTCATGATGTACGGCATTATAACTGTGTTAGAATGCACAAAAGTCAATGATTGATTGATTGCGCTGTCTCCACAGACGTCTGGGTTACATGTACTGCAGTGAAAAATGAGAAAAAAGAAAAATGTGACAGGAGCAGACAAAAAAAAAAACAAAGAAAAATAACAAACAGCTAAAACGTACTTGAGCCAAACTGTAGTGCAACAGTGTGGAAGCAGCGGATGTCAAACTGCTGTAACAATTTACACATCAATACTTCTTGACATCAAGCTGAATGCTAAATTCCTGCTGTGAGTGGACATTAATGAATTTTTCAATTTGGGTTTAATATTTCACAGTACCACTTAATTGCAGAAATATCCTTCACCAAGGAGATGGTGTGATCTTCTTCAACATAAAACGGAGGCCAAGTTGAAAGAGAGTGCGTGCATAATTCTGTTAATGTATGAGATGTTAAAGCGGAGGAAATCACATGTGCAGCGCTGCCCACGCTCACTGCATCTACACCTCTCTACACCTGTGCTCTATGCTGTTTCAAGGCCCCAATTTCCAGGTTGTGGTTTTGATAAAGCCCGGCGCTGTTCTTTGATTTCAAAGGCTTGTGGCTGGTCATCAGCACTTCACGTGTCACTGAAGTAGATCTGATGGTTCTGATGAGTGTGTGAAAAACTCGCTGCAGAAAAATAAAGGTGATATAAATTCTATAGATATATTTCTATAGAAAAGGATCAAAACATGAAGACTGCTGTTGTGCCATTACAATCAATTGTTTAGAGAGCTATTTGTGAAGGCAGATTAATTCAACCGGTAACTGACAGATGTTCCAGACAGATTCACACAGGACAGGTTACATGCAGCATCTCACCAGGAGGGCTGTTTGTCCCCCTCTCAGAATAATCAAAACTGCATTGACAATAAAACAGTTTAAAAAAGGACTTCCTTCAAAACAGATCGACAAAAAGTGGGCGGCAGAAATGACATGTTTCACTGAAGCCCATAAAAGCATCAACTCTCATTATTTCTGCAGCGACGAGAACAAAAGTAAAACTTCAGCATTAAGCAATTTGTGTCATTTTGTGAACGAGGGCTCTAAAAAAACATGACAAAATAACTGGACTTTGTTTGAGCCATTTTGCCAACTCCCCTCTGTGCAAATGCTGCTGGGAATATTGACACTGTATGTGTTTCCCCTCTATTAATTATGTCTTTCTTTTCTGTGAAAAAAATTAATTTTAAAGTTATTTTTCTTTGCCTCCCTTCACACAAGACGACGCAGCTGTTAGTATTGACTGCTGTGTTTAAGTGACGGCTGGCCGGTTGCACATTGTTATTTAAAATCAAACTGCTTCATCCCTGGAGGGTTCAAACCAGTGCTGCTCTTAATCAGTCAATAGATCCACAGAAGTTGACGGAGCATCAAGGCTAATTTCAGCAACATCCCACGAATAATAATGCTGTCAAGGCATTTGGCTGACAACCTGTAGTTATAAATGGTGAAGGTGAAGGACAGTGACTAGCTCGAAGACATTTCTGTTCCTGAGAGGGATTCCCTCTGTTGCCTTCTAGCCTCAGCAGTACAATGATTGAAACCATTCGGGCCACTCAGCGGCATCTTGCACAGTTTCCCATCTGGGAGCTGCCGACCAGCGATGTGTCAACTGATGAGATGCTAATCCTTCAAATACATGGGTTGGCTGGCTGGTTGTTGGGTTTGCTGGCTGGTTGGTGGGTTTGCTGGCTGGTTGGTGGGTTTGTTGGCTGGTTGGTGGGTTTGTTGGCTGGTTGGTGGGTTTGCTGGCTGGTTGTTGGGTTTGCTGGCTGGTTGGTGGGTTTGCTGGCTGGTTGTTGGGTTTGCTGGCTGGTTGGTGGGTTTGCTGGCTGGTTGGTGGGTTTGCTGGCTGATTGTTGGGTTTTCTGGCTGGTTGTTGGGTTGGCTGGCTGGTTGGTGGGTTGGCTGGCTGGTTGGTGGGTTTGCTGGCTGGTTGGTGGGTTTGCTGGCTGGTTGTTGGGTTTGCTGGCTGGTTGGTGGGTTTGTTGGCTGGTTGGTGGGTTTGTTTCGTCAGCTGGTTAACTTTTGGTGCAGATCCAATTAAAAGGACAGATCCAGGATTATTTTATTAATCAATTTCTTCAACATTACATTGTGAAATTGTTTTTTTGTTTTTGTTGATACATTTTTCATGGAATAATCTGTGTATCTGACTCTTTGGGTGGCTGGTGTCTGAGTGAGTACAATAGAGGGGACTGTTGGGACTTAGAGGAGGTTTGTACTCATTCTAGTGATATGTACGTAATGTAAAGTAAAGCCGGCAAGGCAGATTTAGACTTTAAAGAGCTGCACAGCTACTTTCCTGAGAGCAAAAAACACACAACAGAGGGTTTGTAAATCAACAAGTGTAGTTGTGTTCCTGTGGCCAGATGGTTACTGACAACAGCAATAGCAGTGTTGTTTCCTGGTTGGCATTTTAAGCAGGTGTGAGAGTGAGATGTGTTTTTATAATCTGATTGTTCAAGCTGCTCTACGATCACTCTAAATTAACATATACAAGGAGAACGAAGTAAGAAAATATGAGGTGAACTGCCTGTGGAAACAGAGTTGGCTTGTGATGCAAGACAAAGGTCATAAAAATCAGACAGTGAAGTGGAGTATAACACTCAGTTCTATGTGTCCATCATGAAAGAAGCGATGAGATCTATATAAAACCATATGCTTAGATAAGACTGAAGTAAGACTGCAGAGTCTCAGTGAACTGAATCCAGAAAAAGGAGCAATATAGTCAAAATATTGCACGAATATAAACACACTGGCCTGAAATGAGGCGGGCTGCTATAAATACAAGTGCACACACACTGAAAGATTTTAAGCCTTAAACACGGCCCCTAAATATGGGCCAATATTGGTCTAAATCGAATTCCTCACTGTAAACAGGCTTGTCGTGCTCGTGTCAGGAGACTAATCAAACATGCAGCAAGACGGATGTTTGCCGTTACACTTTGCTGCACAAACATATATAGTGGATGTGTCTTCAGACTTGAAGAGGCACAGTGGAGCCTCAGTTATTGGAAGCACTAAGAAGAAGGCCGTTAAACTGGGATGAAAAACAAATAAAACACTGAAAATGTAATTCCAGAAGGAAACCCGTGGACACACAATTTGAATTGTCCTGCACGGCCTTAGGGTTCATAGCTAAACTGAATCTCACTTGATACACCACAGAGAACAATTAATCCCAATAACAAAGCATTTTGCTCACTTAGGCATGCATTTAAGCATTTTACTCTTGTCTATAATGTGCTAATGAGGGATAATGCCTTTTTATGCCGTGCATCTGTGTACGTGCCTTTGTGAATACATTAATTTTGGCTACGGGGCACATAGATGTAAATTGAGAGCGCCTTTATCTCACACGCTCAACAGGGACTCAAACCCGAGCAGTGCCGCTGCCGAGATAGAGTGAAAAGAAAGATGTACAGGCAGAAGTGAATGAAGAGCCAAGTATCACGTTAATAATTTAAGTCAAGGTGTCGGCTTCTTTTAGCCCAGGGCGCTGTCCAACAAGAAAAACCCACCTTCTTCTCTCCTGCTCTCTTCGTGTCACCGTCTCTCTCCGTCTCCTCTCTCACGCTCTCTGGACAATCAGAGATGCTAATAATTTAAGTACAAAGCTGCTGAAATGGACTCGCTGACTCATACATGCTCTG
Organism: Acanthopagrus latus; assembly: GCF_904848185.1. Lineage (NCBI taxonomy): Eukaryota > Metazoa > Chordata > Actinopteri > Spariformes > Sparidae > Acanthopagrus > Acanthopagrus latus. The sequence goes on from NC_051048.1 coordinate 21,689,517, forward strand.
ATTTTGACCCCTTCTGTCCTGCGGTGCACAAACACTCATGTGTTGCTGCCGTCTTACTCCCCGTCTACGATGAAGCCGGTATCCATCAGCCTCGTGTCCTGTGGGTTACTTTTAGGACACTGAGTGCAGTACTTCAAATCGTGCATTTCGCTCTAGATTTTGTGCATTTCTTGCAGCGTATTGCAAGTCCATTGTTGATCTTTCCTTTCCTCACTGCTCGAGACATTTATCACTCAAACTCTCCTCCGCTCCCTCTGCAGCTCAGGTCAGGGGTGTATTTCTCTGACGTTCTATAAAAGAGCATTGGTCTGCCATGGGCACATTACAAATCTTCCCTGCCCGGCCAGCTACTGTGGCCTTACAGAGAACAATATCTCACATCTCGAAAAACACACTTTTCTTTCCAGGAAATCAGATAAACAAACCAATTTCCCCACTGACACCCATGCATTCTCAGTAATGTCAAAACGGCTCCTGGATGGCTTTCAGAGGTCGTAAAACTCTGCGAGCACGTTGTGGAAAGTGAAAAATTGAGATGGAAACAAAAAAGCCAACAGCCTGAGATGTGGAGTAACACCTTCTCACCTGACCATGCTGATATGTTGCTCTCCAAATGTAAAAGGGATTAGGGTACGAAAACATTTGTTTAAAAAAGAAAAAATGTTTCAGCATTTAATTTTCAGAAAGTGAAAGCGTGTTATTGTGATGTCCACACATTTCACCGTCTGCGGCTTGACTAAACAGGTTTTATTGAACAATTGGGAGATAACTAGACTCGTGAACTGCAGGGGAAAAAAAAAAGTGTGCATTTGTCACGCCGGATTTGTCACAGTGCCTTGCAATTTATCACGGAGATAAATATCACATGCACCACTGTGAATTATATAGGACATACAGAAATTGCTCTCTTTGGCTAAAAGGAGAACTTAGTTTCTCTGTATTTATCCAAAGGGCTCAACTCCTGAAGCTGCTTCTGTATTCATCACTTCTTCCAGGTTACAAAAACATACTCAAATTTCTCCCATTCATTTCAAATGATTACAGCTTTAATTGCCTGTTTTGCATGTTGCCAGTCTGCTGACTTTTAAAAAGTCGATTCATTGATTCTTTTCTGGGGCCCCATGCTGTAAAAACATAGACAAATCATGTTGCAAAGCTGTTATTGTGTGTTTGCCTTTTTACACTCCCAGCAGGTGCAGAGCAACATTACCATTCATTTGGACTTGTGCTTTTTGCTACCTGACAAAAGTCAGTCGATACTTACAGCACTTAGTAGGTAGTTGGCCTGCAACTTTTGCAGAATATACTTTCTTTTAGCAGTGATTTACTTAAAGCTCCATATAATCACCAACTAGTCGCTGACTTGGAGCTGGCCATAAAATCAAGACAACAAACGGAAGGAGCTTAAATCCCTCTGCACAGCTGGAGGGAAATGCAGAGCTTGATGATGTCTCTGAGGGTTTGTTACTGCGAGCGAACCCTTTCTCATTAAAAACATTTGATCAATTGATTGATTATGATCAATTTCAGGGTCATAATTTTATTTTGGGTTACCAGTAGAAAACATGCTGCAGTGCAGAAGAGTCACTTCCTCATATTGTCCAGAGGTCCAGCTCTGTATTCCCCCTCTGCCCGTCTTAGCTCCCGCCTCTTGCAAGCCCCCCTCCCTGATATCCAGTCTCCTCTGATTGGTCGGCTCTCACATGCCTAAGCCAGCACTGCAAAACAACAATAGAGCAGCTGTGCTAAATCAATCCTGATGTGCCAAAAAAGCTGCTAGGCGTAAATAATGCAAATGATTTGTGACATCACAATACATTAAAGTCACAGAAATAAAGCCGAGACAAGTAACGAGACGTTTAAGGAACAGTGTTTCCTGTGGGAGAGAGGAGTTGTTGTTGGTGAATCAAACACTGAAGGAAAAGGGAATTAAAAGATCTAGTGAGGAGGATTTAATGGCATCTGACGGAGAGGTAGCAGACTGCAACCAACTGAATAGCCCTCCCTTTATCCTCCCTTTGGTGGGAGCTAAATGTGCAAAAGTTGCAACTTCTGAAACATGACGGACTCTCACTGGACTCCCCCACAATAACACAGTGATTCTTAGTTTCACGTGATTATTCACTTACAAAAACACAACTATGAACATCTTATTTCCATTTTTGCTAAAAGAGCTCATTAAATCCTAACCAGCGGGCCTTGGAGTGACTGATTTGCTTTGTTGTTCAAAGGCACTGCAAAACAAAAGAAAACAGATCGTGTTATACATTCTGACTGTGTTTTATTTGTTTAATCTTTCATCAATATAACATTGGTTGTCCTTTGTTTTTAAAGAAGAGCTATTATCATTTTTTCTTGTTTCCCCCTTTCCTTCAGTGAGTTTTATATGTTCTTCTGCATGTAAAAGGTCTTAAAAGTTAAAAAGGTCGAAGTCTGCATGACCAAGTTCCTCTCTGCCACAGAAAACACAGCTCCTGAAACGCCTCGCCTCCTTCTAACAGTAACCCAAACTCAAATTATGAACCCTTAAAATAAGCATGTCTCCTTTAATTCAGAGTCTCCACATTCATATCACGATCCATATTAGCTTACAGTCCCTGCTCTCACTCGTTGGGAGTCTCGTAGGCCAGAATACATCTGTTAAGCTCAGTTTCACTGCAAGATTCAAGTCTGGAAACATCCAATTGAAAATCAATTCAGCCCAGTCACATTTGTGCTGGACCCATCAGAGATTGTTCAGAAGACAAATGACTCACCGCCTCACCAATCGCAGCACTATGTTTTGCAATATGAAGTGCATTTTTAAATGTTTCAGCACCTTGCTCTTTGCTTACTTTTTAAAACAAGGTGCAAAAAAATAACTTGGAGGTAAAATAACCTTCATTACTGGAGTACTTTTGACTTTCTAAGCCCCTTGAGGAGCTGTAACATGGTAATGGCCCAAATCCTGAGGTTCTTTAAGTGGACCCAAGACTAGATTCTTCACAGTTAGCTTGCTTTTGTAATAACACTGAAAACTCTTCAAGACACTCTATGAACCAACTTACCAGTAAGTTAATTTCACTTTGCAGACTCCTCCAGCAAGCCTCATTTATCTCCCCTTTCCCCTCACTAACCTTTCACCTCCTCCTTTAGTTCTGCTTGTTTATGCTCTTTGTGTATGGAGTCAAAGGAGACAACACACACACACACACACACACATTTGAAGCTAATGTATGGAGAAGTAACGGCGAGACCTGTAGGAAGCACAAAGGCAGAAAATGACAGCGATATCTGAACTCCAGCTGATAGTGCACCAATTAGAGTAGGAGCGGAGCAGACAGAGAGGCAAAGCACAGAGAGGTAAAGAGAGCAGGAAAGGGAAAGAGACAGAATAACAGAGAGACGAGGGGAGAAGAGAATATAAGTGCAGTGTTAATGTTTGAAGTCGAGGCAGGGAGAGCGGCTGCAGGTGAGACGAGAGGTGAGCGGAGAAGCAAGAGAAGGAAGTTTGTTTGCCGGTAATTGTTTTCGACAAACAAAACCTGATGCTTCAAAAAAACAAAAAAAAACAGTTGCCCCATCATGAATACTCGACGCTGTCTGAGCTTTGTGAGGGGAATATTATAAGACATGCTAACACTCACATCCAATATCAAAAAGCATTTCAGTTTTTCTTCCGAGGAAAGTTTTGACGAACGGAACTAAAATCCCACTTTCACTAACACTTTGTATCATTTGACACACACAAAAAAAAAAACTGTTGCAAGCTTGACAGCTCCCATCGCTAGTTTTAGTGACTCACTGTCTCAGAAGCATCTTCCTACTTTTTCCTTCCATGGCTAAATGTGTAAGTGGGTTGACTCCCAAGGAATTTGGTGACAGTTTACGGGCAGCCATGAATGAAACCTGGCCATCTTCTGAGTTTAATTACTGATGTCCTTCGAAAACTGGGTGTCTGGCTGTCTCGGTGGACTCGGATGCATGTTTGAAACTTGTAACTGCAACGAGCCGACTTAAAATCTGGTCTGGGGAAGCTGTCGGCAGCCCCCTGAGCCACGATGTTCACCACTATTTCAATTACAACATTGATCCTCCATTTCGTTTCAGCTGGGAAAACAGTCTTATTTATAACATTTACAAACACTCTGAGCTTAACGGGACAGACATTAATCATCATTACACTTATTAGCATTTAATAAGAGCTGGCTTTAATATCAGTCTTAAAAAAGAAATCCCTTTTAAATTGCAACTTCTTGTCAGGCAAAATTAAATCCAAGCTTCCAGTGGGATAGGATTGGAAGAAAAAAGAATTTGTGGGTCAAGGAAATTTGTTCGGGTGCAAAGAGAACAAAGGAAGTGTTTGTATGCAGCGCAGGGAGCAGATAACATGGAGGCAGCCATGGCAATGACTAACAGGCTTACATCTCACAACTCTCACCTCCAAACATACAAAAAAACTCGTGCTTTGAAAAACTGCCACTCAATCCTGATGAATGTGTGTAAAAAGAAAACCCTGACGCTAGACTTCAATAATACATTTCAGCACGACTGAATCTGGACTGCATTAAATATCGCTCCAGTGAAAAGAGCTTGAATGTGGACCAGTTTTACTGGTGTGTCCATTGAGACTTCATGTGTAACTGCAGCAGGCCCAGATGCAAGTGTCCTGCAGAATTAGACCCACAGAGGACCTTCAGAGGCGGAGATAAACTGGCTGCATGTCAGTGATTTAAGTCCAAACAATATCACAAAGTCAGTCAATAGATGGGAGCCAATGTTGACCACGTGGGATTTAACCTCTTGTTAGAATCAGAAATCAGTGTATGCATGAGAACAACATTGGAGTGATTCCATTTGATGTTTCGCAGGACTGTTACAATCAGCTAACCTGACAACAACTTAGGCATTAACAGCCATCAGGAGCTGTGTTGTCCTGTTGTTACCTGTTAGTCTAGAAGTCAAGACGATCTAAAAGTCTGGAGAGGACATTCTGCTCAGGTACGCTCTCCACATCACACTATGAAAGGATCTAATTCATCACACCGACTCTGTAACTTACAAATATGAGAAGAATTATCATCTCTCAGACTTCAAGGAGGAGAATTTCCCTTAAAACCATCAGCTGGTTCTTCTGCACACATTGGGCATTTTTGTACATACATGCAACTAATTTATGCTTTTGTGCTTCCTGTGGATCATCAGTCCCTTTCTAGTGGATTATTCAAGACTCCAAAAGGTCGCCCAAGTGACACTATTGGCTATTAGAAAGAGGAGCCTTATATTGATGTACTTTTATATTGAACTCCCATTACAGCTGATTGCAGAACGGATGCCTGTGACGGATCATTACAGAGCCCTCCCAACACCTCACGACCAAACAGCTCCGCTCCTTTGTTTCAAATCATTACTGGAGACCTCCTCCTGTGAATTAACGGCTGCACTGGCCTGGTTACAAACACCTTCAGCCGTTCCCACTTGTGAACAATACGGTGGCGGCTTGTTAGTCCCGCTTTAATTCAAAGTCGACGCCAGTCTTCTCTGACCCTCCGTATGTCGTTTGGACAAGCCAGAAACAAGAGAGCTGCAATCACTGTGGTTTAATTAACAGAGATTCAACTGGAGGTGCTCTGTTGTATTTTGTCTTTATTTTCATGTCCTAGATGTCCAACCTGAGCCATGTCATCTACATACACATGACAGACACTCTATCTCAAGGAAATGTGAGATGATCATGCGATGCCCGACTCCGCCACGTTTTGCTGATTCTGCATCATCTGTGGCCGTTCCTGACATGTGCTCGTCCAAAGTTTGTCTGGCAGTCCACAATCCAAAATACAAGCGCTCTGTCCCTCTCCTTCTGTTTCAATTTTCCTCCTATCCTTTCAATTTCACCTTCATTTCCTGTCTCTATACAGGCTCCTTTTTTTCCCCCATCTAACAAAAAGCATTATCTACCTCGCTCTCTCTTCCTCCTGCTCTGTGTCTGAGTCCCTCGGGCCTCCCTGGCTTTATTTATCCTTCATTCTTACTTCATTTAAAACTCTTCTCTTCCTCCTCTGCCCTGAGTTGGAGTGTTTATCGTTCCCTCTGCCCTCCATATTCCCATAATCACCATCGTTTTTGGCACCTTAGACCACCAATTACAGGCCGAGGCCCAAACTATGTTTGCATGTGTTTGTGTGTTTCTGCAAAACCATATTTATGAACAAGAACTAAATGCTTTGATACTTGAAAGGGGGCAACATACACACACACAGCAGAGCGCGTGCACACACACACACACACACACACACACACACACACACAAGCCCTCCTTTCAGCCCCTCGTTGGCTTTCATCAAAAGGCTCATTTTTTGATACCCGACTAAATTGGCTTCTCCTTTCAATCCTCTCAGTGTGTATGTGTGTATAAGTGTGTGTGTGTGTGTGTGTGTGTGTGTGTGCGTGCACGCTCCAGACGGAGGTATAATGACCCTAATGAGCAATAGAGGATCTCTGCTGCTCTCCGTTTTTTCCTCCTTTTCATTTTCTCCCTTCTTCTCGCTCCCTGAATTTTCTATCAATTATCCCCCATTCTGCCTTCCCTCAGCTCCTCCTCTCAACACTCTCTAATTTTCCTCCCCGTTCGTATTCTCCTTGCCTCTCCTCTCATTTCCACTCCTTCCCTCCGTCTCCTTTCATTTCCGCTCCTGTCCTTTTTTGTACGTCTCCTCTCGGTTCCTCACCTGCCATCTCCTTCGCTCGAATCCTCTCCTTCCCTTCTCAAATCTCTCTTTTCTTTCCCTCCTCCCACTGCATATTCTCTTATTACGCATCCTCTAATTTCCTCCTTACATATCTGCCCCCCTTCCTCTGCAAAATGAAAAAAATATATGAAAAGACACAGCTCTAAGTGTGCAGCTGCTAGATAAGGTTAGCCTGAAATGCTCATGTTTTGTGTGACACACTAAGTGGAGATGTAAACAAGCGCGCACACACACACACACACACACACACACACCTCACTCTTCTCTCTCATGCAGTTTTAAACATCAGTGCAACCATTAGAGTCAGTGGCAACCAGATGTCTGTGACGGCACTACAAGCTGTTTGGGGCTTTGGAGGTGGAACGGGTGATCTCACACACACACACACACACACACACACACACACACACACACACCTGACACACAAGGTATCCAGATTTAGATGGACCTCCAGCCGAGCCACATACTGGTCCATGAAAGTACAAGATGTCTCATGTTCCAGATGTCAGAGCCTACATGGTTGAGAAGAGTGACGTCTCAGCTCACACACACTCCAACATGACATGCACGCCCGTCCAGGATAACTCGTAATCAAAGTTTCATCATCTGTGGGAAACCTGTTGAATTTAAGGTTTAAATATAGAAAGCTGCACTCAAACAGTATAAAATACCTCGAAGGTTCTGTTGAAACAAGACTTCTTCTCCATTAAGTATGTTGGAGTTGTATTTAATAACCTTCAAATATTAATCTAACAATCTAAAATTATCAGCAGACTGTTCAGTGATGACAGTTTTGTCGTAGATGGTGGTGTAAATAACAACACCCGTCTGGTGAATGGACGGTGGAGATATCCACGGTCCCCAGAGAGGAATCCGACTGATCCCCTGACTTCAGCTCTTCTGTGTGGCCGACTAGAGATGCACAGATTGTTCAGTCAGAGACCAGAATCAGGCTCACAGATCTGATGCTGCCAACCCAACCGGACCACCAGCCTGAACCGAAAATACTTATAAAATATCTTCTGTTATTTGACTCATTTATGTGCACTCGTATCATTTCGGCTCAGCGTGAGAGTCTTCACTGGGTTTTGTGTTGAAGACTCAGATTCTGTGTGGCATTTATCCTTTGACAGCTTGTGTGTCTGATCAAACACGTCTCCCTGAGTCAAATGTCAGAGGCAAAGTTATGTGGATTTTTCCCCAGTGTGCCTTACGTTGCTCCTGCTAGTGCAGTATTAAAGGAATGCATTTTTTCTTTTTTACAAAATAATTTCTGTCTGCACCTGGCACTTATTGCCCCGCGGCTGATGCCTTGGCCATTGCTCCGGCTCATCTCCTCTCTCTCCCTCCTGGCTCGCCTCAAAGTTCAAACTATCTTTCAACTTCCATCAGCGCTGCCAAGTCACTCACTATCTACCTCACGGTGATGGCGCCAAACATTACTGGAGGCTACACCGATTCCTCACCTCACCCCGGGAGTACTTCCTCTCTCGTTCCACCAACTTTTGAAAAATTACAGTTTCCTCCAGATCTCTGAACGACCTGTTGCTCTCGCGTCTTCTATATTGCGACACACAAATCAAACTGGAACAGCAAAACCTGCTTAATGCCTCTTTCAGTTACGTTACATTGATTACAAAATATTAAACGCGATCACTCAGAGAGCTGCACTGATCCTGGCTTAATTAACAGCCCACACTTGTAGTGCATCCAAGCCTCCCTGATCAATATTCATGTATGAACCATTGAGGGTATTTATATAACGAGTGTGCTACATAAGAGATGATTACAACACATTAAAGGGTCTCATCAGCTCTTCATATAAATATCTATAAATAACCCTTGTGTATGTATGAATATGTTGATTATTCTGGACTTTGAAAACTGGCACACAGGCTCTGAAAATCAACAGGAAGTGGGGAAAAGCATTATGGGGGATTTGTAAACAGAATATTCTAACATGCAGCAAATCATTAGGAGCTTAAAGGACACCGATGATGTTTGTTTGTATTTTTCTTTTCCTCCAGTGTGTTATATAGGTTTCTGGTGCATGTGAGAGGACTTAAAGTTTTAGAAAGGGAGCTCTTCTTTCCCATAGAAATGCAGCTCCTTGAACACCTCGTCAGTAGTCCCGCCTTTAATTCTGTTACTTCATGACATCACACTATGCTAGCACATCACATTATTGCATCATTTCAGCCTAGCAGTTAGTTTGGCATGCACGAATTGATTTAGCACAGCTGCTCTGTTGTTGTTAGCAGTGCTGACTCGGGCGTGTTTGAGCAGACCAATCAGTGGAGACTGGGTACTCAGAAGGAGGGCCTTAAAGGGACAGTATATACAGCATTAAAGCATGTGAACCTATTCTAGTAGCAACCTGAAGTAAAATTATGAATCTGAAAATGAGTACAATGTGTCTCCTTAGATAAAAGGCCTGATGTCAAAAGCCAGTTGTTGTTTTCTAGAGCATCAAAATAAACTACAGTATAAGCCTTAAGGTCAACGGACACAGTAAATGTGTATGTAAGGTTTCTCCTTAAATTGTATCTCGCAATGCTTAATGGTTTTATCCCAATATAAAAAATTCACAGCGCCATGAAAAAGTTCACATTATTCTTTGGCATGTAATTAACAGGAACAAAGTTTTGACAGGGTGAAAATGATTTTGAATTCACAACAAGGAACCTCAAAGCACAAGATGTCAATTAACACCAAAGTGGCAAAAAGGATGTGCAGTTAACTGCACTGTGCATTTACAGTTAGAAAATACTTCCCGTGCAAACACTCATGGCTTGTGAAATCCTCCGGCTGACGCTGGATTTTCTATATTATACTTAATTAAAGGCAAGAACAGCTGGAGACACAGGCAGCTAGTCTCTTTTGATTACAGTGCGCCTCACTGCAAATCAACCGAAGCTACGGTGAAATTATATACCGTCAACACACGAGTCGAGTCAAAGAATATTCTCTCATTGCATGTATTTTTCACCAGCTAAAAATCAATATTACAGCAGTATCTGGACCTAGAGGTCATGATGCACTTCGACATGTGGCGGACGATGTCCATTATTAAAGATGCAATCCACACAAATATGAAGCAGGGTTGAAGATTGGAGGCTGCTGCACGATCCTGCTGCATTATGAACCATGTGAACACACAGCACATTAATAGTTTAGGCGTGAAATGTTATAGGACATGTGACGTCACTTCACCTCAGACTAACCTCCAATCTAGAGTCTAATTCTCTCACACGTAACATGGGAACGTTAACACTCAAAGTTGAGGTGACGTGTGGTTTGTGAAAAGTACTTCAGCCTGCGGGAGATGCGCTCATGTTGTTGGCAACCCAAGCAGGCGGAAGTAATACCGATGTGAGACAATTAGAAAGGGAGGGAGCAGGTGACTAAGGAACTGGAGAGGCAGACAGAGTGACGGCGTGGAATGTAAATGAAGACCACAAACACACTCGCGACCAGACGGGAGGGAGGAAGTGATATTCTGGAAAACAAACATGCGATCCGTTCATGGCGCATTGGTTTCTATCTAACTTCTGGTATGTACGTGCACGTGGTCCGGTCCTCTCACAAGCAACCGCTGACCGCCAATCATTTTTCTCTCCCTGGATCTTTGATGGCAGAGTGGAGGGAGGAGAGAGAGTGCACTCTGTGTGTGTTTCAGCCTCATTCTCTGTCTGTACATTGCACTGTATACAAAACACAGCGTCTGCTTCTTGCTAAGTAGGTCACTGCACCGCCACTGCTCCTTCCCTCCATCACTGCACCATCTGTATTCTCACTGCACATCTCTGCTTTTCTACCCATTTTTGCTTATTTTCAATTCCAATGTAATTATTATCATTATGTAAATCTCGTGCAGCCATATATAAAAGCATATAGACAAAATGTGGCTGGCACAATGATTTTACACCAGTAAAGTTAGATTATTGATTGTTTGACCTAATGTGTGACTGCAGCTCACTGTTCAAAATGTGATATTGTGCCTTTTCAGAAAATTATTTCTTCACAACAGGTTTCAGCTACACTATGAAAACATCAGCCACTTAGGTAATTAAGTTTTTATGTTGCTGAATATCCAAGCTACACATGTGGTGGGACATTTTGCATGTTCTCATGGACTGAAGGTGGACGGATCTCACAATTAAAATCTGAATGCAGCTTTGGAGGCGGAGCCCTGTTCATTTCCTATTAAAACTGCTCACTGGAGGATGAAGCTGAAACATCTCCACTTCCCAGGTACAACATTATTCAGACCCTCCATGTTGTGACTTCCTGTTTAAAGTACAGCTAAGTTGAATGGGAATGAAAAGATTTAATCGTGCAACCCCTGCAGACTTTCAGCCCAAATGGTCATTTCGCGGAAAAACATGTTGTGATATCAAAAAAATGCTAACAATCTGCTAACATTACAGACCAACATTTGATCTGCCATCAGTGGTTTTAACGGTCTGCTCTCTGCCAGTGCCTCCAGGCTCACTAGGCTCAGATGACTGACTGGTTACGGCACCAAATTAATAATTTGTTGTTAAAAATAATTGCCTGCATTGATTTTGATGGACTTGAGCCTCCTCTCTCTCTCTCAACACATTTAAGTTTCTTCACCTTTTGTTACTTGCTTCCACTAAATTTCACCACCTCACAAAGACGGGAAAGGGGTGAAGCTGTGGTTCAGTTAGAATTGGCCGGATCAAAGCAGCTGATTGGGAAAGAGAGCGTGATGGATGTCACACTCAACCACAGGCAGCCCACTCGCCTGGGCCAGTCAGCCACGCAGCACTTGGTTATTTTAATTCAAGCGGGGGCTGGTGTTACTTAAAATTATGTATATTTTGTGTTCCATCAGGCCCAATTGTCAGACCTGCTGGGAAGAAAACTCCCCGTGCTCCAGATGGCAACTCCATTACTGGCCACATCCCAAATGAGGCCTTTTCAATCCCTTTTCAGTCTGTCACCTTGTTGCTTCCTTCCAATCCACTCTCACATCTTGTCCTCGTCTCCTCTCCCCTCTCCCTTCCAACACATACACAGCTCACAACTGCTTTATTGTCAAACCAAGCTGAACAGGCGAAGACTTGCGGGTCTCAAAGGCATTAAAAATACATGACAGACAGAGAAAGAAACAGAAAAGTTGAGGGAGGAAAAGAAAGGTGTAAGGGGAATCCACAAAGATGACGGAGGTGGAGCGCATTGCAGCCTAGTCAAACACAAATAGTCGGAGCCAGAGTAGCTAAAGTTGATGAAAAATGTGGCAGGAGACTAAAAGAAGAGAGAACATGGACCCTACAGAAAGTGAGGGGAGGATGCAGATTATAAGTAGGATAGAAAGCGGAAAGTAAAAACTGAGGAGTGACATGCAGAGGTCAAGTCAAGGGACGTTAAGATGTGAAAAAGATACCGAGAATTATAGAAAAAGAAAGTAGCTGTGATAGAGGATGACGACACGGGTGGGATTGGTTTCACAGTTTTGTGCACATTCAGCTGGTTTTTGGAGGAAAATGTTTACACAGGCTGTTAAACTGGTTGCCATCCCTTTCATTAGCTGAAAGCACCCAGAGGGATGGAGCAAGTGGGAAAATCAGAGTGAGAGCAAAGTTCAGAGGCGGGAAGCTGCTTCGATCCTGCCTGAAGAATTATCAAGGGTTTCCAGCCAAAGGCCTCCAGATCCATATATTTAAGAGTACTTTAATACCCACACTTGTGTTTCCCTCAGTAGTATGATGTTGGAAAAGGAGTGAGTGTGAAGAAAAGGCAGGCAGGAGGCAACTGCTGATGAAAAATGAACAAGGAAGCAACGTACCAAAATACAGGAAGAGAAAATGTGAATCATCGGCAGAGAAACGCTGGAAATTACCACTAACTGCTGCTAACTGCAGCTGCTGTTAGCTCGTAGCTATTAAGTTCTTACACATTGGACCTTTAAATGTTCTAAGTGTGTACATAATTTAACCAAATGTGGAGAAAATCTTGCCGTTCAAGAACAATTTTGTATCCTTGCTCCTGTGTTTCTACTTCACCCACCTCCACTTTTAAAATTCTCTTTGTGGGCCGTTTTCCTCCACCTTGTTCCCGTCACCTCAGGTGCTACTTCATCCCTGTTAATCCTCTCTCATCTAATTCTTTTCCTCACCATGTCCCTCATCCAGCACCGCTTGGTCAGTTCTAGCCGTCACTTTGCCATTTGCCTCTATTTCACCTGGACCTTCCCCTTCCTCCTCCATCACTCGTACATCCTCTTCAGCCTGAGCTCCACCTCCTCTCCTCTCCTCTCCTCTGCCTCGACCCTCTCCACTGGCTCTCAGTGAACATCTGTACTCTTTCTACAGTTTCTCCTCCTCCTGGCAACACATAAATAACATTTCCCAACTCAAATAAAAACACACTTTAGTCCATCCTCTCTGCTCTGATCCAAAACTGGGATTTTTCTATCCTCTCTCCACCCATCTCAAACCGGTTTTCCATATCTGCCCTCTTTAAAAAAAAAGATTTGGAAGCTGCATGTCCACTTGAAATTGGATGACGCTACACATACATACACAAATGTGCAGACCATTCTATGCATGCGTGCACAGGCTTAGAGAATTAATTTTCAATTTGTGTAATTTTGCTCATGACCTCTCTGTCTGTCACAAATACCCACGCACACTACAAAGAGAGGTAAATTAATGAGCACCATTTTTATCAGTGAAATTAATGAATTAGCCTGTGAGGGATAATAGGAAACTGGATATGGGTGATTGTGCTTCTGCAGTGATGTTAATGTGCCTGTGTATGTAGGCATGTCCTTGTGCGCAAGTCTCTTTTTCCCCGACAACAAGGACAAAAGCACTTTGATCATTATGCCGAAGCCTTGATCTACCACTGCAGTAATGTATCATGCATCACAGACTTCCTCCTCGCTATCATTGCCTTCTTACTTTACCGACTCTCCGTCTTCATGTCTCGCCCTAATCAAAAACGCAACCAGATCAGTTCAGAAGCGCAACTGTGCACATCTGTGAGAAGACAACACAGTTTTCATCTCCCAATCCGGTTCCGCGTGTTGTTTCATGTCAGGTTTGGTCTCGTACGCCTGCTCCGACGCAGACAATCACATGAATATTGTAAGATGTATACTGTGCATATGTTGTCATGTCACCCACGTCCTTCTATCACGTGTACATGAGCACGAGAGAAACCGCTGCGACGGTCTCGTCCCTCGTTCTGTTTGGTTTTATTCATAAGCAGCTTTACATGTGCTTCATTATAGACAGTTTGCAAGTGGACAGAAGAAACAAACTAACTTTTGTTTAAAAAGAAAGTGGATGAGAATTATTAATAACATCACTTCACCTCATAATAACACATTCATTTTGATCACACTCAAAGTAATGGAAAGTTGGAGTTATTTACCTGGAGGCTTGTACCAAGGTTTATTCTCTTAAATTCTTCAGTGGTTAAATTATTAATCACAACAGTAAATATAATTCATTATGAAATAGTTCATGAGCAGCGAAGAATTGTGCAACACAATATGACGTAAAGGTTGCATTGTTGCAGAGTTGCACAATCAGTTTCAGTTTGAGTAAACTTGGTAGAGATGCAGAAGTTTCTGAGCGGGTAACGTGCCGAGGTGGTCAGCAGTAAAACTAGAAATGAGAGAAATGCCTCTTCACTGCCTCCAGGTGCACTCAGACAGGCTCTGGTATCTCTGCTCAGCACTTCAACATCAAAGACCAACATCAAACATGAGCTTTACTCTGGATGGGCCGACTTCTGCCCTGCATGTGGTCCAGAAATGATCAATAAAGTCAAATTGTTGTTTTGTTCAACTACAACAATGGTTAACACTCCTCATGTTCCAGCAAAGGAGACAAACAGAGGAGTGATAACTTCTTGATAATGTTTCCAGCAAACTGAACTTGGCATTCAAGAAAGCCAGCGGCCGTCATTAGACTGCAGTACTGCAGGACACCAGGAGATACGATCTCCATCAGAATACGGGGTGTTTGTTGGTGTGTGCATTTTAAAAATGTGATGTACTTTCTAACAGTTTGGCTCCAAATCTCTCAAGTGTCCTCATTATCTTCCCCTTCCTCCCGCCTTCTCTCACTTCTGTCCTGTAACCAGTGAATTTTGATGGGCCACATGCAGAGCCATGACACCATTACCCCCTCTTAGCTTCTTCGAGACTTATTTAATCTTGTCCAAGTCCTTTCTGTTCTTCCCTCCATTAGTCCCTCCATGTCTTTATGTCAAGCAATGAGATTGTCACTGCCAGGAGTATTAGTATTAAACTCCAAAATTATGTGTGGATTTAAATCCCTGACAACACAGTTGTCCTCATTACCCTACCTCCCCATATCCCATCCATTATTCATCCATCCCTCTTTCCATTTTCTGCCAGCGACCGTAGTGTTTGTTGTTGCCATGAGTGTTGCTTTGAAATTCTAAATCTGTTGTTTAGCTTGCAGTCCCTGTCCGTACGTTCATTTTAGAAACATGTTTTGGATCAGCTGACTGGCGAAAAAGAGTAAATAGAGGCTCTCTGGCCCCAGAGCCCAGACTCATTAAAACATAATACTCATGTTACGGGAGGAACAAAACTGAACACACCCTGGGAGCAAGCTCCGTTAATACATGCTGCAGCTCTTATGTGACACCCCATCTAAATCAATGTTGACTCTCAACCAGGGGGCAGAGCTCATAAAAACACACTAGTGTTTGTCATGTGGGGATCCAAAGTAGTGCACGTCTGAACGCCTGGTTCTAGGCCAATTAAAAATATACTCTTATTAAGACTCCAATTGAGTCAGATTAGTCTGCGACGGCTCCTGGCACAGGTCAAATGAGGACAAACCTAAATCAGGGCGGGCGCACTGACCTTGGCACCAAGGTTTAAGAGTCTGACGCGTCCATATGCTCAATGAAGAGTGTGTGCTCTTAAAGGCAGCACACAAGGAAGAGCAACACATGCTAGTTCCATCAAACAGAAGCTTGACCCCAGATATGGTGACCTCCATAATGCATGTCCATTAAGATCACTGCATCGACTGTGGTGGAGTTTACAGAAAGAACCAATTCACTGCACCAAAGAACAGGTTAAGCTCAGTTTGTGTGTCTCTGAATGCACACAGTTGTGCAACTTTTATTTCCAAAGGCCACAAAACGAAGGTCTGAAAATTACTAATGTGATTGTTTTTGCACCTCAGTGTAGTCGGCAGCATCCCAATTAGCTGCTTGTACGATTTAATGCAGCTCTCCACCCACCTCACACAGTATTCCTCTGGCACCTTTGGTGTCAACTGTTGCACGAGCGTTCAGTAAATACTACCCACAAGAAACGGATTACCCCCAAAAGTTAAAAAGCTATCATGATAGAGGACGCGTGGTTAACAGTCACACACAGACAACAGAACACTGACCTCAATTAAACACAAGACTGTGAAAGATAACATTTGATGCTGTGATGATTCTCGTCAAGCTAATCTACATGTTACTCATTCCCAGGTTATCAAATACTACAGTGTTGTCACCACACCTAGACACCTCACACAGACACACAAGGTAGCATCCCTACTACTTCTGGGTAAGTCGTTGAGTCACTGTGTTGATCAGTGGTAGTGTTTTTGGTGGTGGTGTTCAGGGCTCTTTTCAGTTTGTGAAGCAGTGTGTTCCAGTTAAACAGCAGTGTTTAGTTGCTCTAAATGTCTTAAAACATCTGGTGCCTCCTCTGAAATAAACGGGCATTAAGTTGGGACACAAATCAATGCAGTCTCGACACCCCGAGGCTCAGAATCTTTAGAATATATTTGTATTCATCTTATATTGGGACCCAAACTGAGCAAATGTATTCTCCGGCACCCCGGGGCTCAGACTGATTAAAACATATTAGTACTATTATGTGGGGCACCAGCATAAACAGGCCCCGGATCCCTCCAGAACGTCTGCCCACGGTTCTCCTCTTCCCCTCCTGTCGCCCAACCTCCGTTCACTCCGTGCCAGCAGGGGAAAATGGCTGCTTGTTGACACGTGCATTAGCCTGACATAATGACAAACGTCCACTTTGGCTTCCAGTCCCTCCCAGAAGCTCCAGATCATCCTCATTATCATCCTCTCCCCCTCTTCCTCGTTTGTCTGTCTGCCAGCGGGTGAAGATGGTGTTACAGTTCTGCCACGTGTCTGTTCCGACACCGATAGCACTCCCATGTCATGTTCTTCTACCTGCCAACCATTTTCTCCTCCATCCACTCCCATCGTCCTTTTTCTCTCATCGCCATCCGTTGATTTTGTTCTATCGAGGGTTTGCCCTGTCCTCATGCTCATTTGTGATGTCTCTAATTTTAGGCAAAGCTTTTAATCAACATTCTCCAAGAGGAGCTGAAGCACTGCTGCTTCGCCTGGAAGAACTCATCTCCGTCCTAATTCTCAGGTCTCTTCTGTCGCTCAACATTACTCTGGGTACGAGTCCTGCCATCCTCTCCCAGATCACACAGTTGTCCTCGTTTTCTGCTTTCCATCCCCGTTCTCCTCCTTCATCTTCCCCCACCAGTCTCAACTCGTTCCCTCCTCCCTTTTTTCGTTTGATATTCCAGTCCACCATTAATTCCCTGCTCATAACTGAGGTGATGGAAGTTGTTCTGCCCTTGTTAGTGCCTCTCCTCTCCTTCCTCTGCCAATATTTCTGACTCCAGCGACCTGATCCATTTCGTTGCTGGGGAACATGTTACGGCCCTGGTGAGTTTGCTTCGTGTTTGTCCTTGCTGCCACTTCTCTATCCTTTGCTTCATCCTCTTTTTACTGCTCCCAATGGTGCCTTTGTGACATTTGGACAAACTTTTCACTCGCCTCTTCTCTCTGTTTCCATTCTCTATTCACCCTTAAAATATCTCCTCAGCCTTCTGTGCCATCTCTGACTTCCTCTCCTCTTCCTCACAAGTGCTTTGCAGCTACAAACATGTCCACAAATGTTGTTTCTTTCACCTCATTCCGGGGTTCCTCCTCTACATTGTTAACATCATTTTTACTCTCTGACTTGCAAGTCACTAAACCCTCTCACCTCCTTCCTTTAATTCATCACAGTTCATTTTTCTATCGATTTGGCTCCATAAATCTCTTGATCCTTAATTCCAGTTAATAAAAATGTTTCACTGGCAAATGTCCTGGCCACAGACTGACACCAGTCAGTAACTCAGCATTAGTACAAAACAATTGCAGCTAGTTTGACACACGACTCTTAAATTGATGCTTTGTATGCTAACTTTATGTGTCACTGTGTCTTGTGCGATACTGACCTCAAACTGTCTGGTGAAGAAGAATGTTATTCCTCAAACATTACAGTCCAAAGACCTCAATATTTATGTCTTAACAATAGCACACTTACTTTAATATCTTGGCGGTGGTCACTGCAGCCACAGGGAGATACCACTGAATGGATTTAGCCTCAAAAACCTGAAATTGAACACTTGATGTTCACTTGACCTTTCACTGCTCTTTCCTTTCCAATCTGCTGTCCTTCTCTTCTCTTAAGAAAATGGCAAGCGAGAAACCAAAGTAAACTCAGAGCGGGATAGAACCGGCACATCAACAGGATGATGAAGACATGCACTTCTGGCTATTCAAATGGAAGGATGTCACTGGAGTTAGAATATCTTTGGGTTTCAGGCTGGTCAGACAGAACAACACATCCAAAGTCTTTTACAATCCCTCCAAAAGATGCTTTGCCATGCAGGCTCCGTCTCAATTTCCACCACCCTTCCACCAACTCTCTTCTCCTCCCTGCCTTCTCATCTGTTCTGCATATTTTCCATCTCATCCCTCCGTTCCTCACTAACCTCTCGGCCTTTCATTCCAATCACACAAAATAACCGGCCATTTGCAAATCATTCCGTTAATCCTCCAACTCCAGTCATCCGTCCCCACTTCTTTTACTTTCTCTCTCAACCTCGTCTCCCATCAACTACGCTTACGTACTACTAATTTGGAAAATCTTCGATATGCTGGAGAAAAAAAATAATTGGGGCACCGGCAGAAAGGTTTATTTTTTTCTTTTTGCAATCCAGGAAGTGAGACACTCTCGTACTGGGAAAAGTCAGCTGGATAGTTGAGCACAGAAGTGACAGGAGTCTGTGGAAAGAGACCATCAGGTCTCTTTTTTGATATTTCACCCCTCCTCAATCCTTCATCACCATCTTGCAGGTTTTTCTCAAAGCCCTTATTTCTTTCTGAGGAGCGAGGAGCGTTCTGAGGAGCCGGGAGCGAGGAGACATAAGAGCAGGCTTCCCAGAAAACAAGCGGCATAACGTATAAATACTCCATCCATACATCTGGCATCTGGCCGACTCTTTTCATGAAGCAGCAAAGAAAAAGGACGTCTCAAGTCTCTCAAAAAAACATTTCCTCTTATCCTCACAGTTTCAGTTAAGCTTCCTTCCATTTCTCCATGCATCCTTGTTGAGAGGGAGATGGTATGTTCTGTAAAACCACAGTTTCACATTGGCCAACATCAGCTGATGATACTGACCCACCAACATGTCAGTCAGGCTGTTATATATATTATGGCAATGAAAGAGGGGAATGATGATTATTTCTATTTGTCTTCCGTGGGTGTTTTCATGCAAATGTGGATCATTAGGTCAATTTTTTGAGTGACTGTGGTTCGCAGGATGTGCATTTTACTGTGAATCATCCAGTGTGGGCACCAGTCTGGGTCCTGACTCTGTGTTGCCCTGGTCTTAAATTCTGATCTTAAAAGTCTTGGTCTTGTCTCAGCCTCTATACACTGTGAGGGGTTGAGACCAAGTCCTGGTCTTGTCTTCATGTCTCTCCATCTTGGTCTTGTCTCTATACACTCTGGTTTTGGTCTTGACCTGTTCTCGGTTTAGACAGTCTTGACTACAACACTGACAAAAAACAAATATCTTGTGTTGCTTTGTTTATATCAGGGTTGGTTAAATATTGAAAAATATAATACCTTCCATCTCACGCTCTGAGTTAGTTTACGTTTCAATAATTAATGGAGACCAGAATCTTTCCCTGACCTTCACAAAGTGCTCTGAGTTACCTAAACACAGCCATGAAAGCAATCACCGTGCTCTGGGCTCCAGAAGCAGCTACTGTACAGAAGACACATGAAATACACAGACAGTGCAGATTCATCTGACAAATAAAAATGGTAATTGGGGCAGTGTTACATTTCCACAAAACTTGTGCAAATGAGCTGCACATGCATATACATGTTCATGAAATTTGAGGTCAGCTCTTCCCACCTCTATCCCTCTGTTCTACCCAAATGCTCACTCCTACACCACCCACCACCCCCACACCCACCCACACCACCCCCACCACCCCACACTGCAGACCATTCCAGACAAGTCGCTAATTAACGGCATCAACGATGCCCGGTTGCCATGGGGACCGCCTGTAGCTGCCTGCGGTGCAACAGTAAACAGACAGAATGTGTCATAAATGCCAGCACACATGCACACGTGTTGTCTGTGTCCATCTCCCATACACTCACACACAAACACAGGGGCAAGAGCACACACACACACAGGCCAACACACGCAAATACTTGGCTTGTGCATTAAAAACGCACACCCAAACAAAGCCAAACAAACATGAGCGCGACATCCACATGCACACACAGGCTTTGAGTGTCACAGCATCGGCTCGCCATGTCTGGGGATACGGGATGATTAATCGCACTCCGTACAGATGGCCACACTGGGGAGAGAGAGGGAGAAGAGGAAAGCTGTCCTCTCTTCTCTGAGCGTCGTTGTCTGGCAGTGCTCTCTCTCCTCACTGGTCTCTGTTGACCCTCACGACTCTCTCTCTGTCGTGTGGTAGATTTATGAGTGGCTTTCACCGATTCACCGTCCTGGCAAGGTGTCAACATGACCCACATTAACGACAGTCGGTCTTTCCATCGATTCTAAAGGTCTTTAATGAAATGCACACAGGCAATCACACTCTTTCAAGTCGGATCTAAATGCCTCAGCCCACACAACACTCGCATGCCCAAACCATTAGACACGCACCTATAAATATATGCCGTTTGCCAAAATGTGAACACAAGCACACTACATATAATTTCGCTCACACAACCCTGCTGCTGTCCCCACACCTCAGCAGCCGGAGGATCCAACCTGAGCAGGATAATGATGGTGACGGTAGCAGAGGGAGCAATGAATTGTGTTAACGCTGAGTCACCCTCGTCTGCACACTGTCATTTAGACATGAAATAGGACAAAATGCTGCCATTTAGACGCACTGTAAGACAAGACACTGCAGGTCTTCAAATGTAGGAGTGATGCTGCCGTGTTACAGGTAGAATATCTGACAAATGGTTGTAGAAAATCTGGAGGGTTATTAGGCCATATTTCAAGATAAAACATGTTTAATAACCCGTTACCTTCCATTAGCAGCCTGCAAAAACATTCAACAGCTTTCTAGCTAACATTACAGTTTGACTGACGTTGCATGAAAATGATAGAAAAAGCGTAAAATTAATTCTAAAATATCTGGAGGGGCATGGTGCCATTTATCCAGACAGGATTATCAATTAACTGTTTGACTGCATCTGGTGTGTCTAACTCCCAGGCTCCCTGCGTTTTCACTATCTGTTGTTCACTATTAGTTTATTAGCGCTGACATGATCAAAACTTGCCACATTTGAGTTGTAACTATGGTCCACAGACATTAAGGAGCCGTTCTCTGGCCGTGCCCGTCCGTACTGATGTTAGAGGAGCGGTACAAGGTGCAGCAGCTCCCCTGCTGGACTTTAGTCACATCTTAAGTCTTACGCCATCAAATGGAGGAATTGGAATATATTACAAATGCTGGACTGGCACATAATGCAGCGAGTTCTCCTGTGCCATGTAGCTCACACTTCATCCCAGCATGAACACTACAGGCCCGAATGCTAAGCGGCAGGGGCAGATGCTGCACTGGGCTCAGACCTAAGAGCTGCAGGGCCACTGGGTTTAAAATAGAAGTACGTGCGAGCAAAACTTCCATTTCTATTGAGCTGGACACTGGTTGGAGATTTGTCTTAGCTTTGTGAAAAGCAAAAGAAAATCCTTTTCTCCACAGTCACATGTATCGCTGCCGTCCTGCACAGCTAACGGCAGAGATGTTCTGTCACAGCGCCGCCGGGACATCCAGCTGGCTTCACTGTGGCTTTAGGCTCACATGGCACTGAGTGAACTCAGGTGTCTTGAGATTTTTGCTTTATTATAAAAATGAAAGGTCAAAGAAGAATCTTATTGAAGTGTAATGCCACCGCTGAAGTCCTTTGCCCCCTGCTGAGCTGGTTTCAAAAATGGTGTTGAGTGGGCGGCGGGGCAGCGAGAGGGAACATGTGTGCCTGCGACACAGAGAGCCATCTTGTTAGTGCCGCGCTGTGCTGGATGTTGAACCGTGCCCTTCAGAATGAAATTCATATCCTGGGGTGAAACCCTTTTTTTTTTTTGTATAATTCATGACATATTTTGACACCAGCCCCATTGTACGGAGTCTGGAGCAGGCTACTCTTTGGTATTCACTTCAATCAATGTAATATTATAAAGAACAGTCTAAAATAGAGACATCAAGGAATGGAAACTGTAAAATGTCAAAAGGCAGAAATGAATTCATCTATTCAAACACTAAGCTTAGAAATAGTGTTTGTACCTGGGTTTCGTTTTAGTTTTAGAGACTTCTGGAGTAAGAATGAATATTAATTCTTATTATTGTCTACCCAAAATCTTCCTAATCTTCCAAACCAAAGTAAAACCTTCGGTAAATGGAGAAAGTAAATGTCTGGGGTGAGATGCCCTCTCACTGAAGTTCCATAGTTACACAGAAACGAGTGATGGGACACAGACACCATCCATCTTTTTACAAGACACTGTTCCATCGACATGATTGTGAAGCCGGTATTCTAAAAAAGTAAAGAAGTTACTTTAAATGATCATTTAATACAGTTTATACCAGATCTGAACAGACTCATCTGTTAGGGTGCCCTGGTGGTGTTCAGCAAACTAAAAGCACAACCACTTTCTTATCATGTCTTTGCTCTTGTTTCCTTTAATCTCTAAACTATCAATTAAAAAGGAGGCATAAATTACTCACCAAATGCTTAAAAATGTCACTTTACTTATTTCAAATTAAAATTAAAGGATCAACATGCAGTAAACACCCCAAAAACCATAAAAAAGAGCGCTGTAAATCTAGTCTGCTGCATTACAATCTATTTCGTTTCTTTTTTTCTTTTGGTCGATGTTCCAAAGTAGAAAATATGTTATTAAATGACACCACGCGGCTGAGTGTGACCTGTCTTGGCCGAGTTGCTAATTGAATGCTGGGATATTGTCACTTTGGCTTCATCCCAGGCGCCGTCGACCACATTACACCCTCATGTCATCATTCAGCGGAGACACCATCGTTCAGTTTGCACAACGCTCCGCTGCATAGGCGTCGGCTGGCTTCAGCATGACATCAGGGCACCGGATGCTGACCTACAGCCAGCACTTTTTACAGAAAAAATTGGAGAAAAAAAATTAACTCAAACTTATTTTTTAGGTTTCGTAAACAGGGAGAAAAAAAAAAACAAGTGTTTTCTGGGATCCTAGGGTGATGAAATTCATTTTGCTTCATGCACGACCCTCAGGAGTTTCACCCCGGAGAAAATACTAAAATGTGGAGAGAGGATGTTTTCCATGGCATGGCAGGAAAGCTGTGAAATGGAAGCACATTTGTGTGAAGAGGAACGGACACTCTGCAACGTGCGAGCCTGAAGCGGGCACATTACACAGGCGGAGGAAGGTGGAGACAAGAATGTGAGTGGGGGCTAATGGGGATAATATGGAGATGGAAAACAAATGGTGCTGCTGGGAGAAAACCTCCAGCTGTCCATGCCAGATGATTATGTGGTTTGTTTTGTTGACGTGAACTTCAACCTCTGCGAGATTTAACATTATTCATGTAAACAAAGAACAAAATTACAGAAAGAAAATAAACCACAAATGAAAAACTGTTGGGAGGGAGCTAGTGTTTCTTCAGCCTTTTTTTTTTTTTTGGCTGACATCTCCTGTCATCAGGTAAGGTTCATTATCGTTCTGACATTTAAAATGCTCGATCAATTGTGCTGCCGGGGCCGGAGAGATGAGATAATCCGACACGAGCGGGAGGGATTCGACTGCAAACAAAAACAGAAGGTGGCTCTCTCAGAGCGGCGGATCATTGACTGCACATTAACTCAGTGGAAACTGAGGAAGTGGCGCTACAGCTGAATCCGCTGTACATCTTATTAAATTAGATGTCACATTAATATGGTTGGTTTCACACGCAGCATATGGACTAGATAAGAGCCTTAGTCAAAAATCCCATTCTCGCTTAATTGCTAATGTTCCTTCTAATTTTATTTTAATTGCCTCTTATCCCGCCGATGTCCACTGACAAATGTGTCCAACCAGTCGGACCAGCTCTAATCCACCGCCGAGACCGAGAGGAGGGCAGCACACATCCTGGTCATTACGCCTGACTGATTCAGCCGGTCACTGGTGATCTATGGATCAGCTGAATGGGATTCGAAAATGAATTAGATTAGGTGGCTTTTCCCAGCTTATTCTCCTTCCTCTTCTTCTTGATCTGTCATTTTCCCGTCTCCTCCCTTTGCCCTTCTCATTGATTTTCTTGTCATACCAAAGGGCAATTTACTGGTATTATCCTCCTCATATACTCCCAATAATTGGACTGATTGCTCCGTGCTCCCAGACTTCCCATAGCCTCCTTGCTTCCAAATGACCCTTCAGCCCTGCAGAATCGCTTGTATTTTCTTATTTATTTATTTATTAAGCACACTGAAACAGTGGCCACAGTGTTCCGGCCGCCTCAAAGATAATATTGCATCCATTCTGTCTGCACTCTCCTGATGACCGAGTGATTTTGTGGCTGATCTGGAGATCTGACGGTCTGCTTTTAAAGTGCAGCGTGGCTTATCTCCCGCTTCCACTGACCTTTAAACTCTTTATGCACCTCTTGACTCCACCGCTGCTGCTTTTACGCTCATTCTTAATTCAACACAAAGTGAGAGTCGGTGTCGGAGTCGGAGCCACTACACCGGTACATGGCCCTGCAGGGTCGGAGCGAAACATGGAGCAACGCTCGCCGTCTCCAGCAGGAAACTTCAAGTGTGCGTCCTCCGTTGTTATCATCTTAAATTTCAGCAGTTTATTCATGCACGCTTGTGATGTTTGACTGTTTACTCCATTTTAACCTCTTTCAATCCAGTTTATTTTCATCTTTTTTTAA
Organism: Acanthopagrus latus; assembly: GCF_904848185.1. NCBI lineage: Eukaryota > Metazoa > Chordata > Actinopteri > Spariformes > Sparidae > Acanthopagrus > Acanthopagrus latus. The sequence goes on from NC_051048.1 coordinate 21,714,533, forward strand.
ATCTGATACATTTGTATCATTTGTGTTTATTGCATATTTAACATTGTGCATTGTATTTGAAATGCTCACATCAGTTTTCATTTATTTCAAATGCCTTGTTGGTTTAAGGTGTTCAACAGATTCCCCTCTGCTTCTTCCTCTGTCTGGAAGACCGGACTGAAATGATGAAGTCATCAGTCAGTTTGCTTTCTGCAGTTTGGACTTTTTGGAGCCTTTATCATTTCCTCTCCCGTCTCGTCTCAACCGTGTTTTCAACCAGCCGGTTTGTTTGTCAGCAGGATTACACAAAAAACTACCACAAAATCCAGTTGACTCATCGGCCTAGAACAGACCCCAAATAACGTTTGGTACATATTCAGATAATGGAAGGGTTTTTAGAGAATAACACACAGAACTTGATGAAAAAAAATCATACGTATTCAAATGGATTGTGTCCATGAGTCAGTACAAATAGGGACTGCTGGGCCTTGGTGGAGGTGTGCGCTCTGCAGAGTGCTGTTCAAGTTTTTTTTAATCGATTTGTCCAAAAACAGCATTTATTGGTCTATAAGAACAGAAGCTGGTCCGACTCTGTGGATATGAAGTCAGGCGAGCAGACTGGAGTGAGTAGTTTGGAATCAGACTCCAAAATCGACTTTCTAACAAACATGAAGATAATGGCAGGGCTTCACCTCACCACCTTCAACTGCTCCGCCATAATGAAATCCCCTCCACACTATCATCTACTTTGCAGCCGCACCGTCAGGCTCCAGGCTTTGGTCCATCCAAGATGAGTGTAATTGGTTTCAAGAATTATGAACAATGACTCCAAAGAAGCAATAACCTTAAAATGAGGCAGAAGAAGAAAAGAGGAAGACATTTTAAATCAGACGAGAAAGATATTCATCGACTGACATTCTTTCGCCAAAACAAACTAAATAAACTTTCATTTTTTTACATGACTGAATAATCAAACTGACCTTTAAAGGACAACATCATTTCATGCAGTTTTACTTTGATTATATGTGGCGGACCCTGCCACCTTTTCTAGCATCAAACAGTGTTCTGGGACTTTATTTTCCTCTGATAACAGCTCGTTTATATGCTCCTGAAAAAATAAGTAGTTCTGAGTTTGTGTTATTCCCTCATTAATATTGTAAATATTAACATTATGAGTCTGCATTTCTTTTCCAATGCTGCTTGCTGCCCCTTACATAGACTTGAAAACATGCTCTCTGTGATAAAATGCACAAAGCACCATCACTCCTCCTGAGAAAAGTATTCAAGGGTTTGATCGCTTGCTCAGTTTTGGGCCTTTATTTCCAGACTATTTCTGTTCTCCTGTATCTTTTTCTTCCATCTCTGCATGCCGCTGTCTTCTTCACCCAATAAAATAGAAACCCTGTGGGGAGTGACATTTCACAGCCCAACAGGGAGAAATAATCAAAAAGGACAAAATGTTAACTCGAACCTCCTTCCATTCTCTCCGTTTACTGTGTTAGTACCTGGAGCAGTCTACAAAGACCTCTCTGTTCCTGGGTCACACTTCTTTCATCCCACTTCCACCTGGCTCGACCTGCATGAACCCTGCTCTCCTCTCGCAGCCGTCTTTCTCCCGCCTCACCACCACGGAGTCTGTTCGCATCTCTCTGGCTGTTTAAAGTCGCTTTTTAGAATCACACTTTGTCCCTCGTGCCGCTCGCCACACTGCTTCCTGACACGCCACGCACTCGTTTTCCCCCTCACCTCATCTCTCCTCACTCCTTCCCCCTCTCGTGTTTATCCCTCGCTCTCGCTCTCAGTCTGTTTGTTTTTCCCTCCTGCGGGTGCTGCATCGTAAACACGACGCGTCCAGCGGCGAGTTGAAGAGCCTCTTTTTAACGCGAGCCAACTGTCACACACTAATGGGCACGCACACTTCTAGCTGTGTGACCAAACCTTACAGTGAGCTGTACATCAGCAACAGAAACATCAGCTCCTGAAAGGCCCACTTGCTGGGAAACACACACACACACACACACTCTCAGTGTCACTGAAAGCTGACAAGTTAGATATGTTTATTGGCACTTTAATAAAAAGTTTCATGTGTATGCCAGTAGGTCTGAAGCACTCATGTTACAGCCTCCCACACACACTGACACACACTCTCAGATAAACACTTCACACACCCCACAGTGTTTCTAGTAAACACACCCTTCTGGGGGCATCTATCCCCCCATCACTCCTCCAAATCTCTCCATCTTTTGATGGCCCCCCTTTTCTCTTTCATCTCTCGCTTTCTCTTTTGTCTCTCGCTCTGTACGTCATCGCCCCCTCACTCTCTCTCTCTTTCTCCATGTCTGTCCATTCCTTTCTCCTCTGCCTTCACTCTTCAGAGGGCTCTTCATTTCACTGGAACGATGGATGAGAGGCTGGGGCCATCTGCAAGAGCTGATAAAACCACCCTCACACACACACACACACACACACACACACACACACACACACACAAACTCTCGTAGAAATACATACAGAAACAATGAGACAAACAGGAACAGAGATGCAGATGCATCACTAAACCTGTAAACACACACACACACACACTCCAGTGAACACAGCGGTACACACACACACGCACACACACACACACACACACACACACACACACACACTACAGCCTGACATGCAGCAGTTATGTCGGACATATGCGCCGAAACCTCTTAGACATATTCTGCACATCAAGAGGGAGAAAAAGAAAAGAAAACCGAGGGAGAGACAAGATGAAAGGAGATGCCAAAAAAAAAAAAAAAAAAAGTGTAAAATTAACTAGATGAGAGCTGGAATAAAGATGAGCAGGGAAGGAGTCGAGGAAGCGCGGGGGTGAGGGGGGCAGGAAAAAAAGACGTGCAAGAAGAGATGGAAGGCGGCGAAGAAGTGTGGGTGATGAAGATGCAGGGAGGAGGAGGAGGAGGAGAGGCGGGAAGAAAACGAGGCATGGACACGAACAGCCTGCAGGACAGATTATGTGGAGGGAATCTGAGAGATGAGGACAGACGAGGGGTCGGTCAGCATGATGGAAAATGACTGAATTATGCTAAAAAAACCATAAGAATAACTTCCTGACACAACAATGGCTTCCACTGTGGCAGCTTCGCATACATGATGGAACTAACTGCTTGGGTGTCTGTGGGAGCTAAATCTGAACAATGCTCATTAGCAGTATATACATTAATAATTAAGCTGAGTATTATTGAAAGTCCTGCGTGTTGAGGCCATTCACAGTCTCGTATCTGTCTAACTGGCCCAACATGAGGGCTCACACTCAATTAGTTCACAGCAATTCTCCTTTCCAGTGATCACAAAGACCACCGACTGATGTGCGAGCCGCTGCACTGACAGACACGTCCCGGCGTTATAATACGTCTGCTCGTTTCAGCATTTCAGAAACAAAGACGTGCTGGGGCTCCTGTCATACTAATGCAGGGCCGCTGGAGGATTTGGGTGGGGGGGGCTTTCACAATGGCTGCCGCCGAAAAATCCATCCAGGAGGCCTTCTTCAGTCGCTCTGTTTCTTCCATTAACATGCAGAGAATGGCTTGTCTGCCAGTCCGACTGAGTGGCCACGCTCTCAGAGGAAACGCGCGGCTGCTGTCACTAATACCAATTAAAACTTGTGACTTTGCCTAAGAAAATGAGGTCAGATTCATGTTGTGATTAGGTTGGCTTTTCTCTGCGCTGCCTTGGCAACTGAGGGTCGCATATTCTAGAAAAAAAATTTAAAAAAAATCATCCCCGAGAGAAATCACTTCAAAACAAGCAAACTTGGTTGGTTTACTGGTACAAAGTGCCGCTGGGCCACATTTGACAGGCCGTGCCACAATTAGATTATTGATCTAGCATCCATTGTCAGCTTTTTTAGCACAAAAAAAAAAAAACAGGTCAGAATTCATTTTGGCATACCTGAAGATCTTTCTCTTCTATTTAAAAGGCTTTTTTTCCCCAAAAACGACTTTAAAAAATGGTCCACAGGCTTGTGTTGGCGCCAGAGAGACGGGGGAAACACTCAAACTGTGATTAATACAAAAGCAGCCTTTCTTCAAGCCAGCAAAATGTTTGTGAAGCTGTGACGTCACCACGCCCAGAGTTCCAATCACACCGACTGCACAGGCTTGTGAGGACTGACCAATTACAGCAGGCTGGGCTTTATGGGAGGAGCTTGGGCCTTAAAGGGAGCGTTCAGATGGAGGATGAATAGAGGTGCTGCAGCAATGGACAATCTGTGATTTGTTAACATTAAGCATGTAAAATCCGTATAGAAACATGGAACCTTTAAATCTCAGATTTAGCAGATAATCATCTTCTATGATGGTACCAAATAATCCACATGTGTTACAGTAACACACACAGTATTAATGTCTTAATGGAAAATGAGCGTTTGCTGCCTGAAATTGTACTGGCAGTCTGAACTTGATTATTTTCTCTCAGTCGTCTCGTCTCTTCATCACATGCTACAGATCTTGAAAAAAGATCTTATACAGGACTGAGATCACAAACAGGAGATCACTGACAATCCTTCAGCCCAATGTAAGCGTCCCTCTGATGACTTGCCTCTGATTATTTCAACACAAATTACAACAGAGCCCCGCGTCCTGAAGTCCATTAATGGATCTGACATTTTAGTATTAATGGGCTGCTGAAAACTCCCTCGATCAATGATTGGTTTTATTGAAGCAATTACTTCTCCCGTAACTCCCGAACATTCCTTGTAGTCGTTGTCTTTGTAACTGAGGCGGTCAGAAAAGAACATTTTTTTAAGGTTGAAATCCCCTCCTATCCCACAGCTTCGACACTGAGAGATGAGCAATTTCGGGGGCTATGGACATTTCTTTTCTTCATAGAATAAAGAAATCGCCTTCAGTGAAAGCTTTCTCAGAAAATGATTGCATGTTCATTTCTCGTTTTTTAAAACGCATGCTGGACTGAATGCTCACTTGGAAATTTCAGGGACAGTCGCTCCCTCCCTCCCCGTCTTGTCTCACTCCTGCTGAATAAAACACACAACTAATGAGACGCACACGCACACACAACTGAGAATTGTTCCAAATTAAGCTCACCATTTTGCGTACTGTGCGCAAAAAACCCCCAGAAAGTGCTGAGTCTCACAGAGGCCGGCCTTCACTGTAAACAAGGGGCCTGATTAAAACTGACACGGACGGTGCAGACAGGGGAACTCGCTAATTTAAGCTAACGGTACTCTAATGTGAACATGTACAGACATGTATTCAACACAAAGAGCTGAGATAGGAAAAGGACCGCGAGACTGGAGAAAAGGAAATAATTACAGAATAAAGAGAGTGCGACACCTTCGAAGATAGAGATAGGAAGCCTGAAGATATGGAGACGGGGGAGACGTGAATAGGTAAGAGAGACGGAGAGGAATGAGAAAATGGCATCCAGGTATGAAAAGCAGGGGGAGAATGACAAATAGGACAGTGTTAGCAGAAGAAAGAGGGAGGGATATTGTGAAAAGAGGAAACAGGGGACCGGGTGTATATAAAGAGAGGCAGGAAGAGAAGGGAGGAATCCGATCTGGAAATAAACAAGCAAAGGAGGGCCAAGAACGATGGAGGAACAGGGGGACTAAGAAGCGACAAACAAGGAGAAGATTTCCATAGAGAAGGAATGGAGGCAGGGCGAATCAGAGAGAGGGGAAGGATGCAAGAGGGGGGAGACAATAGGAGATGTACGAATAAAAGGAAAGGAGGGGGGGTGAGAGGGGAAAACGACAGAACAAGAGCGTAAAAATGAGATGAGAGAGGAGAGAATAAAAGCAGAAAGTGAAGGGAGAGCTGCAAAAACAAATCAGCGACACGAGAGAGAGAGAGAGAGAGAGAGACGAGGAGCCGACGAGGGGAAAGAACAAGAGAGGTAGAGATCGAAGAGGAGGGAGAAAGGGGCCAAAATAGACGGGGGGATACAATGGGAGAACAGGGTGAAAGAAAAACATGGAGAGAAATATGAAGCCGCAAAAACAAATCAACTGACAGAGCGGTGGGAGGGAAAGGTACGCGAGAGAGGGATGAGAAATGACGTGGAGAGAAAGAGTGAATAATAACTAGGAAAACTAGCACGGAGGAAAATAGGAGATGGGAGATGGCAACAGAAAAGATAGAAAGTGAGGACAGAGGAGGGATGATGAATGAGAGGAGTTGGGAGGAAACGAGGAGAGAGTGGATCGGCTGGAAAAACAACATAAACGATACAAATATGAGAGCGGGAGGAGGCAGCAGGGATTTTTTTTCAATTATAGACACACAAACACACCAGTATGGATGCAGACACCTGTACATGAAGTGAAGCCCACGTACATACACACAGACGGGGAAGCCGGAGGAAACTGATAGTGACAGCAGGAAGTGAGGAGGGCAGATGGAAATAAGAGAGAGGAGAGCGAGAGGGATAATACGAGGACACATACAGTGTACGGTATGGAACAGAGTGACACTGAGATGAAAATACAGGCAGACGGATTTATGGAAATAAAACATGCCACTGCTTTCTTTACGGCTCGGTCTGGGGCGCGTGGTGGACGATTTATCACCACCGAGAAAGTTCAGAGTTACCACTGCGCCTTCGCAGAGCGAGATCAGTTGCAGTTAATTCAGCGAGGATTGTAAGAGAGGTCAACTGACTCTGATTAGGTTTCCAACGCTGCATTTCCCTCCTAACACTGGACTTAAATTAGTGAGTGCCTGTGAAAAATGGAAGTGTACATATGGAAATGAGAAGAAGAACTGCTGCAGAAATGACCTTCAAGCGGTTATTAAAACCAACAGCAATATATGGAGCTGCCTATTTTTCTAACTTTAACAATTCTTTGAATAGTCCATCTTCCTCTTTGTGCACAATAGTCCACTTTGCTTGAAGCCTGTTGCACGAGGCGAAATGTGAATGAGAGCCGAGTCTGAGTGGAGAGTTACGGGATTGTTTCGTTATTCAGGAGCGCCGACAAGAACTTCGATCACCTGGAGTCACCAAGAGCAGGAGGTGTGGAGATATGTGACGGCACGTAGAGTTTGTGTGAGCAGGCACATTTTAAATCGTGCTGATTATCTGGGCTGAGCTGGCAGACATGTCACTCAACCAGAAACATCTGGAAATGCACAGCAGGGGTCATATTCTAGATTTTAGTTGTGTTATATCTGTATGGGACAAGATTTTGGTATTAACCGTCACGTATGAGCGAGCTTTGTTTGCACGCAAGTCCAGGAGGAGACCAAAAGTGATGGAATGTGATTTCTGAACCGCTCAGGAAATCTTTGCACAGACGTACATTACCTGGATATCTTCCAGCGACACCAGAGGGTCTGTTGCACCAAGAGGCTTAATTACCATCAGAAAATAGCTGACGGGTTCAAAGCTAATAGAGAAAATACCATCTGAAGTGAAAGCAGCTCAAACACTGGCTTCTTTATCATCGGGCCCTGACATTTCTCTAAAAGCTCCATAATGTCCAAGTTAATAATCCCTTTTGGGAGACATGGATTTTAAGTTACGTCTCAACTCTACATTGTAATTTACATGTAGTGATATTATTACAGCGCTCAGGTTTGGATTTATGCTCTGTGGTTCCAACAGCCAGCAGATATTAAATCTCCTGCTACTACTCTGCACCAGCAGCTAACTCTCAAACTCATGTTTTGCTTTGAAATGAACAGTTCTCCTCAATGATGCCTAAGTGTTTGAATTTCTGCTTGAAACTCATCACTCATCTCTGCATTGTTACTCCTGCGTGACATGTATCCGCTCACTCATCCAGCTACAACAGAGCGATTTTCCTGCAGGAATGATTTAACTCCTGCTCCACAAGTTTAAACAGGTAATCATTACAGCTCTCGTCACTGGGAGGAGTTCTCTATCACTGTAGTGAGGAACTGCAATGACTCCAAAATAATCTATGGCACTGATTTCCTGTAATAGTTGGGATTTCCTTTACGACACGTGGAAGCAAGAGCAGTAAAACTAGAAACTGAGAGTGTGACGGAGCATTTCAGAGAGTGCACTCATGCATGTTTCCCCATTTTTCACTAAGCTACGGTCTTTGAATGACAATAGATTCTAGTGTTCGCCGACTGTACGCGCCGTATCGATTCATGTGCAAAGCAATCAGGGGGCAAAATATCCCACAGCCCTTTCAATTGTTGAATATTTGTAATTGAAATGTTCGACTCCATATCATTAGCAATGATTTCTTTGCAGGTTTTACATCATTAGCAATGATTTTTGTCCGGCTGATATGATAAATGAATTTAGAAACGGTGGGACGACGCACACAGCGAGGAGAAGGGAAGGAAAAGCACCGGCGAGGCAGAGAAGGGGGGAAAGAAAGTGAGACAGTAATTGGACAATACTACCTAATGCATGAGCAGAGAATTGAGTGGTGAGTGCACTAATGGAGGAGAGGGAGAAATGTCACTCCATAAAATACTGGGCTAATTTGGGCCCATAATTGCCATGTCGCTGAGTGGCAGAGACGGAGCGGGGAGGGAAGGGGGGCATCGCATCAAAAATAGATGTGATCTGACCGAAGATTATGTGGAAAAAACAGCAGAAAGAGAAAGGACACGCGGTGATGGGCTCCTTCACTCCAACACGACACCCTCTGCAGGAGTTAGTCAGCTCACGTCGGAGCCTCTCCACACATGACCTTCCCAAGGTCAGGGGTGCTTTCTTTGGAAATTACACCCTGTTTGGCAGCGTGTGTGTCTGTACCTGCGGTGCTGGTGGTTTGCCCTCCTGCAGGTGTGTGTTCCCGGTGTTCTAACACCTGGTCAGAGGTCCTGGATGTTACTGGAGTTAACAAGGCGGGGTGTGAGCGGTGTGCACGTCTGCCTCCATTTTTCCTCCTTTCTTGTCACAAGTTTAAGCTAGCTCTCACCTCTGTTTGGGTTCAACTGGTTCAGGGGAGAACAGACACACTCGGTAGTTCTGGTAAAGTGTGTGTTCGCTTCTGGTGACCCTGATTCATCTTGGCTGCATGGAGCAGAGTGTGAAAATGTAATTCTGGTGACTGACAGCAAGGCATGCTCCAACTCGCTGCTGCAACTGAGGTGTCTGCTCCTCTGTTCAAGAATCAAAAGAAACATCCATCACATACAGCAGTTATTTATACTCATGTTTTATGTTTTTTACCAATTAGCAAAAGTTAGAAGTTTCTCATTCCTGCAATCTCTTCATGCCATGCATACGAGTCACAGTTGTACAGTTGTACATTCCTGACACATTTCAGGAGGAAGCTCTTGGATTTGTGCTCCAGATCACACAGTGTCCACACTCTCAGGACTTTGGCTGGTTTGCTTAATTGCAACACCAGAGAATGTAGGAATTTTGCCAACGTTCTGGCTTCAATCATTGTTCTGGGGACCTTATTCTATCCTGAGAACAGTTTGCTTATAAGTTTGTATTGTTACCTCGCTAATATTATAAATATATAAATTCTGACGTTGAATTTCATAGCATCCCTTTAAAAATCAAGACAACAACTCCCATGATCTCCACTTGCGTCTGTGAGAAACCTCAAATTACACACAGTGCCTTTGACAGCAGGTGATGAAAAACTCTATATTAAGTGTTGAGGTAAATAATTTGCTGAATTTCTAAATCACAGGAATTTAAAATGACACAAAAACAACCTGAGCTCTGTCACCGGCAATTACACAGGTGACTCTTTGTGGCGAGTGGAGAAAAAGACATAACGGCGCTGAATGATGACACGTGGACCGGCGTGAGGCGCGGTGTGTTTGTACTGTGCACATGAAGTTTACAACCATGTGTGGAGCTGCACCTCTAATGAGGCCTCAACCTGTTTCAAACTCAGACTCGTTCTTTGGAAGATGATGAGCGCACACACACACACACACACACACACACACAGCGGCGTTGTTAAAGGTATTATTAATACATTGAGTGACGCATGCAAATGTGTTCCATTAAAGGAAACAAACAAGAGAAAGAAGCATGTCGGGCTGGGCGGTGGAAGCGCAGACAGATGTGAGTGAGGCTGCTTGACATATTGAGGAGAGAAGACAAGTGATTTATGGGATGAATTATGGGATGGCGGCTAAATCCGTTTTGTGATATTCAAATTAGAGCGATAAGGAAAGAGAGAGGATGGAGGTGAGGTGCCGCAGCTCCCTCCAGGCTTCCAAGTGCTGCCAGAGAGAGAGTTTTCATTCCTCCGTCAGCTGCATGGGTAGCTTCTCTTCTTCCTCAGCCAACTGAATGACACATGACAGCAGGAAGGAAGGGAAGTGAGAAGGGAGACAAGGGGGAAGTTAAGGGGAGGCAGAAACACAGGAAGGAGGGAGGAACGGCAGGATGTGCCGTCTTGACATGGTGACATGGTGGGAATGTTAAAAGAGGCTGCAGAGAAACATCTGGAAATGAGGTGATCAAATACGAGAAATGAGAGGAAAATGGAAAGAAAGAGGGACAGAGAAAGATGGAGGATGGATGAAGTGGTCAGCTACATACATGACAGATATGTGTGATGAGATGCTGATGATCAGCAGATGGATGGGAAAACAAGGAGTGTGCTTGCTGCTCCCTCGCTGATGGCATCAGATACAGACACATGTCACTCTTTACTCCTCTGCACACTGAGGATCGATCAGACCACCCCAACCTTCCATTTTTCCCAAAGCCATATTTCCCCTCTCTTTACTTTACAGCAGTAACATGATTTCGAGCTTGGGTAAATTGTCTTCATCATCCACTTATCGCACTGTGGGAGTAAAGGGCTTCTCCCGCTCGCACTTCTTGGAATCAGCTTCACATCTCACCAAGCAACACTGATCACAGGGCTTATGTGCCAAAAGGTTGGGGCGGATACATTGGATGTGAAAAGTGGCTGCCGCAGAAGAAAAATAGATTAAAATACAAAATGTCAAGGTGCTGCTTTAATACTCTCCCCCCTCTGCTTCCCTCCCTGCTTGCTTGATCCCGAAGCAGGCAGTCCATCCCTCCCTGTCAGCCTCCACAGGGCTGCTGCTGCCATCGTGCTATGACATCCATCACTCCTCATCCTCGTCTCTCCCCTCCATCTCACATCACTCGCTTCACACCCTCGCCTTGTTATTTTCTCTCTCCATGTTCCTCTTGTCTCTCAGTCTTTACCTTAAAACACCGCATTGTGCTTGCTCTGCTGTATGATGCCTCATATGTTCAAGCAAACATTGTTATATATGATTTACAACAAGAGCAAATACAGCAGCAGTCCAGCTTCTTCACTCGCAGAGCTGCCAATTATAAAACTACTTTTCCTAACTGGTCTTTCCTGATTCATTCTAATTCTTATATATTTTTAACTGAATGTAAAGTGTAAAGATAATCCTAAAGGTATATCAAAGTCATATTAAACATGACACTTACTCTGGGCTCATAGAGGAAACAGTTGTGAAAAAAAAGGGACTGCATTCAGGTGAGGGTGCGAATGTGGAATATAAAGTCAGGTAACACGGCTGAGTAACTCCTTTACCAGCCTGTAAGATGCAGTGACTTGTAAAACTGTGTGGAAGGATATTACACCTCTGTAAATACACTGTATCACAGCCACAATTATATAATCTGCCGTCGTGACAACTGTCAGGTCGACGGCGGAGGAGTCAGGATGTGTACATAGTGTTAAAGTGGAGCGCTGCACTTGGTGACAGCTGGAGCTGAAATTGTCATTTGGTGCAGATTTCATGTCCAGTAGACAGATGTTATTACATCACATTAAAACTTCAGCTCTGCAGGTTGTCCCTTACACAAGCCTCAATCCCATCACGCTTTAAAAACTCCCACCACTGTTTCCTGTATGACTGAAGCACTTCAGGAGAATCATACTGGCACAAATCCACTGTCCCCCTGCAGTTTGCTTACCAGTGTGCAATCTGCAGTCTGGCACCATTTCTATCTGCTTTCACATCTTCATTATAAACTCACTTTTCATCAAGTGCTGCAGCTACAGTGTTGACAGTAATACCAACTTGTGGTGGAAGGTATCCGCTGCCACTCTAAGGTGCATGTCAAAGTGATAAAACAACAACTGGAGAAACATGATCCAAAGATGCAAAACAAGAAGAAAGTAGACTTCGAACTGAGGTGGGTTTTGTCCACCGATGACAAAAATAGGAAGACAGTGTCCACACCAACTGCCTGCAGCAGGTTCAGCGCTCATTTGGAAGTGCAGTTCTCTTCCCTTCACCACCTAAATGTTAGATTAACACAGTGTATTCAGAGTGTGAATGCACTGAATAGCTGTCACAATAGAAAACCATCTGCAGCCCCAGACAGTCACAGTGCAGACGCAGCGCATCAGCAGGGGGCCCGACACTGCGACTCTGGGTCGGTCCTTTAAATAAAAGCTGAGCAATGGCAGTTTTTAATCCTGCTCTACATCTCTCAGTGCACACAGTCCATCCCGCCTTGTTTGCTTGCGTTGCTCTCTTGTATCCTCTTTGCTTTCTTCTCTGCTCTCTCCTCACCCGTCTCCTTCACCTGCTCTGAAAGCTCCATTAAAAAGGAGATGAGAGGATGAGATAGAAAGCTTTCCTGTGCCTTTTATTTCCCCCCTTTATCTATTTTTCTCCCCAGAACAGAAAATGAAGTCAAAGAAGCGCAAAAACAAGCGTGTACATAACAGATTTGACCTGTTGGATGTTTGCTCACAAACAGCCATTAGTCTGTTGTCTCTACACGCGATGACACATTTCCACGCCGCCGTCTTGATACGTTGACTTCTCCAACGTTTCTATCAATTTCCATCTGTTTTCTGACGCTAGCGCCCTCATTTCCCATCCCTCCCTCTGATCTTCCTCGCTCCTTCCCTACTCTAGCATTTTGTGCAGGACACATGATTTTTGCTCTCATACACGAGGAGCAGCCTTCTCACCACAGTACCACTCCTGCTGACACACCGCAGCTCTTGTTATGGAGGCGAACACACTGAGCGAGAGACTGACGGAAAATTCAACAGCCCCATCGCCGCATGAGTTTCAGTTCAAAGTTTAATACTGCTGCGGAATTCTCAAACGCCATTCGCTTGTCTAAGATTTGCGTGTGGGGCGTCTGTATCGCTCTCAAGAGGCCACAGAAGTGATTCCATGTTCGCGCCTTCTAATCCAAGTTGCTTTGCATGCCTCGAGTGACCAAAGGCCCATAGCGTGACAAGATTTTCCAGCCTTTCCTGCTCTCCACCTTTCAGTGCGTCACTCGTTACAAACCTTGTCACAGCCCTTCAGTAATAATTTATTCATCTGTCCCTCAATCCTGGCATTCCTCTATCCATGCCTTCCTGTGCTGAATGTGTGTGCTTCATTCATATTGCATAGTAATGGTGGTGGGGGCACCGCGATGACACGTTTCATGGCTCAACTGCGCGGCTAAATGGCGTCGGAAGGTACGGGGGAGAAAAGAGGGTAAGTGGTGGAGAGAGATGAGCAAAAAGATTTGCAGAGGGAGAGAAGCCGTGCTTGAAGGCGGAGGACAAAAAAGGATGTGGAAAATATGTACATTATTTTGAGCGGAGAGGAAGGTGGGAGGGAAGACCGGAGTGAAGCATGGGGAGCTGGAGAGGGAAAGCACGAGGCGGAAGCAGCAGAAAAGTCCTTGAAGTGGGAAGGTCACAAGCTATTCCATGGCTACTCCTCACAGACAAGCTGCTGAAAAAAACACTATAAAGCCAAAGCAGCCGTTTTCTCAGAGAGAAGCATCACACAGTCAAAGTGAAGAGGTCGTCAGTTCTGTCTGTCTGGTCTTCTTTTCCCATCCCAGGTGTGAATCTCAAACCTACGATGATTTGAACGTTGCTCAGGAATCTGAAGTGTCAGATAAACGCTCACTGAGCCTCGTCAACTATTTAACTAAAACAACTACCCCTGGCTGAAAGATTAATGGACTCAAAGTCAATTGAAATGAATGTGTGCGCGACACGACTAATCATTCCTCCCCCTCGCTCAGAACCAAGAGACGGATGAGTTGTTTGATTGGAAAGCTACTGGTGCACATCGAATTCAATCACATCCCAGGAGTCTAAAAAATCACTGCGTGAAGTCACCGGGCAGCGATGGCAGTCTTTTTATTTACAGCATCCAAGACGGTGGGGGGGTGCGAGAGACCAGAGGGACTCCAGGAATTTATAGTTTCACAATTGCTATAAATTCTAACATGCAGACAATAACATGATAACATCCATCAGCTTCCCTTGTCTGCTTGTGTGCACTGCTCAGCCTCAGACTGCAGATTTCTGACAGGAAGCTGAACTGAAACACAATACACAACTTGTTTTTTTAGCTTCCCGGCACTGTTTAAGAATTCATTACACTTTTATTCCCCTCAAGCACAATCCTCCCGCGTTTAGCAGACTCCAGGCTTCAGACCAAACATAACCCAACACAGCCGCTCCGTCCAGCAGCTGAGGTCAAAAATCACCTTCATCCCTCAACGTTGTCTCTAACACCCGGTGCAGTTTGTTTTTATTCTGGTAAATCAAACCTAATTCAATTCCATTTCTCACATTCTTTCAGCTGCTTTATTGATTTAAAGTGGCTGTCATTACCATTTAATTGGCAGCCTATTAACGCTAAGAGAGAAAACAGCAAAGAGAAAAGCATTAAAGAAAGCAGGACGACGGTGGAATGAAGAACCAAGGAGAGAAGAGTGAGTCGGGGTACAAACGAGGGTGAAGGGCAAAAGGACCTGACAGCCAGAGAGCATCCTGGGATCAGACCTCACGGCGACAGAGAGATTTATACAGACAAGACTGCAAAAAGGTGCATGTACAGTGTGGAGAGTAGATATATAGAGGATATGTACTTGTGGACAGACAGTATGGCGACCTTTGTGTCTTCTCATGTGTGGAGGAATGGCCGGTCCTCTCACACAGAGGGCACAAGGACACACACTCTCCGTGGCCGTTCAACAGAAACGCATGTATAAAGCAAATGCAGTCCTCGCTCTGAACAAAGGCAAACACATCCTCACGCACTCATGCAGAAATGCACATGCACACAGAGAAATCCTGTCATCCCACTCACAGGCCTCATATGGCGATGTGCGTTTATAATTGCACTGCTGAGAGCTACAACATGGATCAATATGACGCACCTCTAATTTCTGCAGCTGGGACTGTGTGCACGTGTTCATGTATACTGTACGTGCCAGTTAGATGAAGACATCCTGTAATCTCTCATCAATATAAAGCTCCATTAATGATATTTTTTCCTGTACTTTGGATCCCAATGGGAGTCATCAAACCGCTCTGAGGCTTTTTGCAACTTTCACTTCATTGCTCTTTTTCTCTGAGGGAGAATCGTTCTTCATCACATACAGTCATCCTGAGGGCAACGTAGCGAGACGTGTTCTCTGCATTAAACCCGCCGTGTGGTGCACAGGGCAGCCGTCACACATCACCTGGGGACCCACTCCAGATATAAGCCAGTGCTTTAACATTTAGTAGAACAACCTTTTATATCTGTTCCTGGTGCCTGCGAGGGACACCAGAGCACTGGAACATAACCGATGCAACCACAGGAAGACATGCACACCACAAACTGAAAAATACTGACCAGACACTCTCTCTATATACGGAGCTATTTAACACTCATTTAATACAAATGTATCACTTACAGCAGCTTTAAATGAAGGCAACATTTGCCATGAGGCGAGGAAGGAGACTCTAATGTGATGCCACGTTGCTCTGCAAGCCAAGTGTATATGACATATGGGCTAAACTGATGCTGCCTAAATTTAGCATGCTTAGCGGAAGAGAGAATGATGTCGTATAATTAAACTTGGAAGCAGAGAGCTTAATGTGCCAAGTTGGGATCTGGCACTTTACCACTCAATGTTGCAGCATCTCAGTGATACAGAAAATGAGTTTAATTTGGTTTCTGTGCTCCTTTGAACCACACAGAGTGTTGTTCAGTGAGATAAACATGTTCGATGTGCAGCACCTGAGCTGGCTGTTAAAGGTGCACTCTGCAGTTTCTCAACGAAAACAAACCAGGTGTCTGTTTACATCCAACAAATGTGTTCAAAGCGTTTCCTTCCTCATCAAACATTTGCAAAGACTTTTTTTTTTAAACATTTTAAACATTTTTGAAACCTGTATTGTTTACATCCATGTTGTTTCCTTGTCAGCAGGTGAGTTACCAGCATCTCTGAATTAGTGAAGAATCTAAAGCCATTTGCAGGAGCGTGCATCATGTGTGAATGAGTTAGAACAAACGAAACTGTAACCCACTAATAAAACCACTGCTCCACAGTGGTGGTAGTGATAAAAGAAACTCCACAGGGTACTTTAAACATCTGAGTTAGCACATTACTTGGGAAGAGAGCCAGATAGACTGTTACTTGGAGTTATGTAGGAAATAGTATGTTTGTCTTTTAACCACAAATCACTTAAAATACTGTATATTTTCACCAAATCTCAACTTGCAGGTTTTCTCCCCAGACTTTGAGAGTCACGTTTCAGGAGGGACCACGTGTGGTCTCCCTGAAGACAGCATGGAAAAGGTCTCCAGGTCGTTCTGAGAGCAGCCCTACCTCAATCCTGCCGGTGTCTGGCTGGAAGCCCCTGGCTGGGTCCTCGGTCGTCACCCTGCACTGGATGGCGCAGCCGTTCACCCGGATCTTGTCCTGTTTGAGGTTGAGGTCCGGCAGGCTGCGGCCCTCACACACGTGCAGCTGGGCGTGCACCAGGTCCACACTGTTAAAGTGAGAGGGAAGCAGTGAGGTCAATCAGGTGATTGACGGCCTGAACATTGTGTGAACAGCCTTAAATGTCCCCTGATGTCACAGTGGGGAACACTTTTTCTCTGTTAACTCCACAGTTTTAAAGACCAGTTAGGCTTTTTATTGAATACAAACATCTTTAGCAATTCTTGGCCTCAACTCACAGAGCGGCTGGTGTGTTTGCAGCAGACGTGAGGATTTCTGCAGCGCTTTATATTTGAACAAATTAATCTATGATGCATGACAAGAAAACAATCCCACATGGATGCCTCTTAATAGCCTAAACAAAGTCAACTAATACAAAAAAAACCTTTGTTTGTAATTTGATTTTGCTTTAACGACGACTCCTGGGGAGGCGAGCAGGAAATGGAGAACCCAGTTTTAGATTTGAAAACAACTACTGAAATAGCAACATAACTTCTGTTTGACCAGGAGCTAGTGCGCCTCCTTAGCTGCGTTATATAGAATCTCATCCTCTGGTTCTATAACATGTAGAAGCCCTACATCTCAAACAACTAGATCAGAGTTTTAGATCTTAAAAAAGGGACATTTTTGCTTCGGTTAAATTCTGTTCTTTAACAAATGTACATACAAGTCAGTGCATCACAAAGAAACTCCAAGAAACCTCAAGCAGGTCTGTGACCAACGAAAAGTACAATACAAATATGACTGATACGAGCAAAACACTTCAAGATTGTGCCACTCAGCCGACACATTAAACCTCAGCTGGAGAGGGATAAGCTCTGTGATAATATCTTCTTATCTTTTTATAACTAATAGGTAAAAAATCAGACCAGATGAAAAATTGTCATCTGCAAATCCCATTACACAAAAAAACAACAACTACTTGTCTTATCTTCTGCTTCAAAAACAAGTTTCTCAAGAGGCAATTCCCAAACTCATGACTGCTCCGCATCCCATCTCAGACCTCGTATCTCAAGACGTCCAACTAGAACTTGATTCTTCTATCAGCGCTCATCCGTCACGTCCGTATCGTTGTTAAGAATCCACAGGAGCCTGAACGAATCCAGGACGAAAGCTGTTTCCGTTCATTCGTCACTGCTAGTTAGCTTGGTGTGGTGAACAAGAAAGGACGGGCCATCAAATAAAACCATGTATTCAAAGCTTAATGGATGTCAGTGGAGGTGATTATAACATTATAATACTGTGCAGGTTAACATCACTGTTAGCTTCTCCAACGAGCTGACTCCAGGGTTCGCTTCTAGTATATTTTATTCAGATACTTCTAAAAATGCATTTTTAATACATTATGCAAATTTCTAATTCAGTAACAATTAATAATTCAAATGCCAAAGGTGAAAAAAATAAGTTATTTTCTCCTATTTCCTGCATTATAAAGCCTCAACATCCATTTAGGCTCATCTGTATGCATTTATTTAAATGTGACGCTCAAGTGAGACTTGCTGGCTTGAGCTTCCTGACCTCTCACACTCTAATGCATAGCTGGAATGTATATTGGTATTTTGTCATTGTTGGGTTTTTTTCCTAGACGATTTAAATGCAGCAGTGGACGGACACGGAGGGCGGGGACACATAATTCTGTCAGCGTCCCCTCACCCAACGCACTGCCAAACACAAACAGACCACTGGGAAGCTTCTCCGCCTTGAAGGGTGAATGAGAGACAGACGGCGCACACATTAGCAAACAAGCTCAGATTTTGGACACCGTTTTGGCTTCCTTCTTCTTAATGTCTCAATTAGCTGGTATCCGCATTCTGGCCAAACAGAAGGACAATTATGCATCAGCCTGGTGTGAAATGTGTTGGTGGAAAAAAGCAGATCCTCTCCTGATTACTTGGACGGGCGCTAACGTCATGTTTTTGTTACACTTTCATGAATTTGTTGGTATTTTTCAAATCAGACGGTTCCACTCACATCCTTAAATAACAAAAGGGGACAAGATGAAATGTGGCACTTTGAGAGTGATGCCCCCCAACATTTGTTCTGGAAATTATTCTCAGTTTCTTCTTAATGAGGATGCCAGACTGTTAGCAAACTCAGATTAGATTCTAGTCCAGCACATTGTCAGCTCCTCTGTTAGGACACTGTGTATGAATGCAAATGTTTGGTGTGAAATTTACGGTGCCTGAGACTAAATGTTGGACGATAAAGTAACCTGGTGTTTGCCTTCTGCTCGGCGACACCGTATCTTTGTTTAAATACCTCCAATTACTCATCCATACCTGCAGAGCCAGGCTGAAATGATAATATACCACAGCTGAAACATGGTGAATGAGTTTGTTTGTTCATTCATTTATTCAGTCAGCTGTTCACTCCTGAAACCATTCACCTACTTTACATATTCATTAAAAGTGAGGCCAAAGAAGAAAAAAACAATGAAAAACCTCAAAACTTATGATTGATGCATTTGAATGTTTTAATGGCTGCCTCTTCACGGAGATGGAAGTCCTTTAATACGATGCAAATAAACACATTTCAGCAGCAAACAAGACAACAAGACTCTGAGTCGAGAGTCAAACACTTGGCATCCGCACATTGGACTTAAAATATACATACAAATCAAGTTTGGCCTAGTTTTTTTCTCCGCACACAATTTTTTTCTACTATGAAAACATAAGGCAGCACTGATTGAATGAGAGCCCTCCAGGGTTTGTGAAATTCATTGTATACTAATTTGACGCAGACAAATTAAAGCGCCTGCAGCAACATCTGTCCCTCAGTGCAGCCAGTTACAGATTTAAAGTCCTGTGTATCATTAGTAATAGTAACTCATTTCTCAATAAGGCTGAGCTGCACAGGAAGAGGATGAGGGTGTTGTGCCTTCAGCAAGAGTAGGGAGCTGGGAATTGCACTACAGCAAATGCTCAGCCAGAGAGCGGTGACAATAAATACTGCGCTTCAAAATGTTGGCAAAACTCTGCGTTGGATAACACGAGGATCAGTGAAGAGGACTGACCTGAAACATCTGCACAGTCGGGAGAGATCCCCATCAGAGTGTGAGGCCGAGACAACACGACTGGGAACGATGTGTACGACTGGATAAAGTTAAATAATGGCAAGATTTAAGATTCTGCACACATCACCACGTCTGACAATCAGCAGCATTTGAAGTCACTGTAGAAAATCATGGAAACTCTCCAGAGAACAAAGCTCAGTGCCACCTGAACATGGACAGAGACACATTTCATTTACAGTCTTCAAAACATAAAAATATGTGAGAACTGGCCACACGCTGAAGTCAAACTCAAACAAATACAGGCCAGCATATCAGAGCTATTTAGCTCAGCTAGCAGTGACTGACTGTTAGCGGTCACGGCTAGCTGGTTAGCATGCTGACTTCAGTAAGTAGTGTTGTATAGATGTCGTAACTTCTTTGAAATGATTAAAATTCATACACATTTCAGCTTTAAAGCTTTTTAAAGCTTTAAAGCTTTAATTAGAATTATAATATTTGTATATACAAATCATAGGATGTGAAATAAAATTACTTAATTAAAAAAAGGTAATGCCAATAAAATAGGTTGAAATCAACAAATGAGGGTGTAAAGTCAAATAAAAGGCTTTTTATAAGCATCTTGCTTCTTTTATCTGAATCTACGGTTGAAACTGAACAACAACAGTCTTATTTATACACATAAATGATAATTATGGTAATAAATATGAAAGACCTTTCTTGCATTTCTTCTTCTATAGATCGTATAAAGATGAACATAAAGTCGGCTTGTTATTGTTCCAGTGAGGTTACTTTTCTATTCAAGCATCAATAAATGTGCCATCTGCACAAAGAAATGTGAGAACTATTATTCTTTAGCATAAAATGGATTAACAGAATAATTCAGTATATTGATGTGGCGCAGCTGAAAGGGCAGGTTCAATACTAGATTCAGTCTGCTGTAAGTGCAGTTTAAATATTAGTGATTTTATTTCTGTTAGACCGTGACCAAAACCAACATTTACTAAACGTTCCTCCTGCCTATGTGAGAATCTGAATGCTCTCACGTCTGACTCTCTCCATATTGTTTCATGTGAGCACCCATCAAGCACCACACACACCAAACATGGCAGTTTAATTATATTTTGCAGAGAGCCTCAGGAGCCAAGAATTACGCATGAGCTGCGACACTACCTGGGCTCAAGGTTCGCTCTGTGTCAATTAGTCGGCGGGGATTTGATTAAACACACATTATTTAGGAACAGGCAGCATAAACGCACAATAATAAGGTCTTTAAACTCCATTTTCACTACAGTACAAGGCCTTAAGATTACATGAGCTAATAATGCACAACCCGCCTTAAGGCGCTTGTCATTTCGGCTGATGTTGAGCTTTAGTAGTGCATATTTAACCAAATAATCACATTACAGTAATCAGAATGGAACACAGAGGAAAATGTGACTCGTGTTTCCAGGACGCCACGAGCCCAAGAAGGTCCATGAAGTAAAGTTAGTGACAGGACTTAACTTGACAAACATCTACAGCACCCCAACTTTCATTTTGTCTTTTCCTAAAAACAACAAACCCAAAACTGTCAAAGTAAATATTGTGTCAGCTCTTTGTCTCAACCTTTGTTAACGTCTTCTACTCGGGCATCCTCTTCCCTCACTTCGCTGATCCTCACACGTCGAAGGTGTAAACTGGTTCTTTTTTCCCTGACAATGCTAAAGAATACATAAATCTCTGAAGATGTCAAACATAATATTGCACGTCTGTTTTTTCCTTCCCGCCGTCTTCGATGGCCAGCTGTGCCTTTGCCTCACTGAGGGCCCTCTGAAGAGCTGCCAAGTTTCTATTTGATCTCTGACAATCTCAAAAGGAAAGCTGAAGTGTTGTAGCAGATACAGTATGAGTGAATCCAGTCAGAACTCTCACCTCGCAGCCAAGTACTTTAGTTTTGGTCCTCCTGTCTTTTGGAACAACCTTGCTTAAGGCTTCTGATGTGCCTGTAAATATCTTACATTTGCTCACTGATGAAATCACCGATGACAAACCAGCCAGGAGATACATGTATTACACAGCAGAACCGCATGGAAGCCCAATTATTTACAGCCAAGCACTAGCTACGTTCCCCTAAGTAATAAATTAGCCATATTTTACAGCAGCACCTGAATAGTCTTCTTCGAGATACGCAGTGTAAATCCTTCCTCCTCCAGCGGACACATATGAAATATATCAGTATGGATGCTGCAGTGCAGCCTGGAGCATAAAGTATGTGAACGCACCTCTGCACCCAATCTTATATTTCAGCTTCTGTGGCTGAACTTTAAAAAAGGATTTTCAAAATGTTTCCCCGGTGGAAATCTCCGCATTCAACACCGAGTCCAATCAGCTCTCATGGCCGGGCAGAAAGTGTAAACTCCGATTGAACTTAACAGGTTTCCCTCCAAGTAAGCTTCAAAGATGAGTAAAGAGCCTTTCATCCGAGGCCGGGGTCAACGCCGTGCACATATTGTTTATCGTCTGATGCAAATATCTCATCGCAGTTCAAGCGAGTCTGAGCAGTCAAACGTACTCTGACCTGACAAGAGTGTTTTGTTGCAGCGTATCATGACATCAGCAATAACCGGGTCGACTCTAACATCCTGTTATCCACACGTCATGTTAGATAGCGTGAGATATCACCATCAAAGACAATGGAAGCCACTCTGTCTATTACAGGCATTCAAGCGCTGTAATTGGGAGTTGGGCTTCACTTTGTTGAATCATATTATTAGCACACGTGTAGATCAAGTGCTGAGGAACTGCGGTTGGTTTGGCCTGATTAGGGTGAGTCCTCCGCCTATTTAAAGGTCCAGTGTGTGGAATTTATGGGGATGTATGGAGATCTGTTGGCAGAAATGGAAGATCAACTGGTATCGACATCATTATTGTTGTTCACTGTTGTTCCTCCGACATCATGACTAATGATGCTCCAGGATTAGCTCATCTTCAGACAAAGACTAATCATGAGAGAACTCTGCTGGGCTGAACTGGTTAAAGAACAGGATGCTGACCTGCTGTGTGTGTCCCACTTGGAACGTTATCATTCTAATTATTTCTACACTACGTTCACTAATCACAGTGTGCTCTTTGCAGTTTTCTGTGCGTGCTTGGTTAGGTTTACGAACGACATTACTTAAACGTGATTGGTCAGCAGCAATGATGGTGGAGCAACAATAATTACGATGTTCAAGGAAAACGGGGACGAAGATGAAATGTGTTAATCCTTCCACTGGGAAACTCAGTTTTTATCTATATTTTGCATACACAGGCCCTGAAGACGCACGCACCTATTCTCATGCATTACTGCAGAGGCGTCAGAGCGAGGGGGCTGCCCTGTATGAGGCGCCAAAAGCAGTTGGGGGTTTGATGCCTTGCTGAAGGGCACATCCGCAGTGCTCAGGAGGTGAGATGGTTCCTGCACACTGAGCATGAACAACAGCAACACGGCGATCTCACCTCGTGCAAGAAAATCTTGTTTATGTTGCCGTGTTAAGTGTGTGTGTGCTGTAGACGGGGGGATTGATTATGTAAATGACATGCATGTAAACGTGTCTATATATGCACACTGGTCATAATGTATGTATCCGTCCTGACTTCAGACTCTTCTTCAGCTCTTGTTGTCCTCGTCTCTGGCTGTTAGTCTATTTCAGTGTGAGTACAATGACAACCTAATGTAATCCTTGTATGTGCCGTCCTTGGCTCGTCCTTCAGGCACCCGGTGGTCACAACCAGTAGGTACTTTGGGAACTACTCCTTTAAATAATACACCAAGTCCTTGATAAATGAACTGAACCTTTAATGAGACAAGAAATATCAGTTTGAATGGATGGTGTTCAGTATTACAATGCTGTTAAACCAGCTTTTCAACCCACTGAAAATATGGTGCAATTACCCAACATGCATAGTTCCTGGGAAGAAAATGAAATGAGTGGAAATATTTTTTTGTACAGCGTGCCGATAAAAAAAAAAAAAGGAAAAAAAAGGCTTCCACATGACATATTCCTCTTTCTGAGTGGATCATCATAGAATTACTGCAGGTCATCCTGCAGAGTCAAGAGTGCAATGGCCGTTTCATTAAAATGTAATTCTATTAAAATGAATTATCATGTGCGCCCTGAGATAGATTGCCAGGGTTGGGAGATCACAGTGGAGGATGTATAATGCAGTGACCTGTGACAGAGAGGGCGAGCTCCCTCACACACACACCTGTGCTGTCTTTTTACGTTCCATTTAATCTCAGATGTGCTCATGAAAATGTATATTATATGTATAGTGAGATACCGGAGACGCCATTTCCACATACGTGCCTGCACAGACACGCACGACTTGCCCTCGATGGACACATCCTACATCACAGTACATGGAAAGTACATTAGCTCTTTACTGACTAGAACCTGAGGGCACACACACACACACACACACACACACACACACACACACACACACCATCTGAAACCTGCACATACATTCACACACAAACTCTGTCTCAATCTGTCGCATGCACACATGCACACACACACACAGTGAAGGCTGAGCACTAATTGCATATCATTTTCAGTCGTTTCACTCAGAGCTCGTTAGCGAGGGAGTAGGGGGTGGCTGCGCGCCCAGAACTAAAGGGGGTGACAAAGAGTGAGTATAGTGTGGCGAGGAAGGAAGCTTGTTATGGCTATAGGAGATGAAGAAATAGTCGAGAACATATGACAAACAGGCAGGAAGGTAAAGAAAATATTCCACTCTCCAGTCTCCAGATCCACAGGGATGAAGGAGACCGGGAGATAGATAAATAAGAGGCAAGATGACAGCTTTGGATCCCCAACTCGACGCAGAGTGAAAAAAAATGAAGCAAGGGGACGCAGAAGGAGTGGGAGCGCAGGAGAGGATAAAAAGCTGGATGCCAACGCCGAAAGACGAGTGAGTGGGAAAAAGTGGGAGCGTGGAAGAGATTAGATTTGGCCTCGCTCGGAAAGGACAAAAGGAAACCAAGGCAAACAGGAGGTGGGAGGAGGCGAAGGTGGGAGACAGTGAGAGAGGCTGGAGAGGAGAGAAGATGGGAAGTGGGAAGGAGGGATGGATGGATGGATGGATGGAGGGATAAGACGGGTAGGTGGGAGTGTGAGACAAGAGGGATGAGGAGGAGAAGAATTGAGGAGGGAGCGAGGACGAAGAGATGACTCAGGGTGGAGGATGCTAAATTATGGAGGGAGATAATGAGGAGGGGAGAAAGATGGAGAGGAGGTGGGACTGCAGAAAGAATATCGGGTGGATAATAGACGTAGAGACGCTTGAAGAAATGCTTTGTCATTTAGGGACATACGCCTACTGCTAAATGCCAGGCTGCGTACAGCTTTAAAAAGTATAATTCAGGCACTTTAAATGTACCTCAACCTACTATTTCCACACAATGGAGGCCACAGCACAACTGTTACTATAAAAACAATTGTGAAAAATAAAGTTTACAGAATTCTTTAACACCCACAGCCATCACTGTATACTGTCACTTGATTTGGTTTACCAAATGTTCATTTTAAAAAGGGCACTGTGTCCTTTTGGAGACAAAATTTGAGAGCTTGTTATGAAGAAGGCTAAGCCAGAGCTAGCTGGTTAGCACTGCAGCTTCAACAGATACCTCTGCAACACAAAACCACGACACAGATGCTTTGATATGATTCAAGTCTTATTTCTCCCCATTATCTTGATCAATTTATTACAATTCTTCAATACTACCCCTTCAACTTTGCATGTTTAGATCATTTTTATTTACTTTTTGCTAATTTCATCACCAAGAGACAAACTAATGTTCCAACGGGACTGTTTCATTGGAAGTATGACACCAAGTGTAAAAGGGATGAAAGAAGGGAATAAAAGTTGAGAGAAGGGGAGGAGAGAGAGAAGAGAGGAAGGCCGGTGTGTTGAGAAAGAAAGAGACAGATACAGGGTCCAAAGAAACACTCAGTTAGAAGAATGACGTTAATCTAATTCTTTCAAGTTCTGCATCCTTTCTCTCCTCCATCTTTGTCCTTTCATCCTCCCTGCATGTGGCCTCCAAATGCAAAACCTTTATGTCTTTTGAAGTGAACACTTGATTTTATAACTTCATTAGTGTTAGTCAGCACTGTATCACGGTGTGTGTGTGTGTGTGTCTGTGTGTGTGTGTGTCTGTGTGTGTGTGTGTGTGTGTGTGTGTGTGTGTGTGTGTGTGTGTGTGTGTGTGTGTGTGTCGGCCCTGGTGTTCGGGTTTGTTAATGTTCGCACAAACAACGTCTCTGGTAAATACATTTTTCAAGACGGCTCCGGGGCAAAGTGGTAAAGAGCAAAGCACAAATGTATTTCTCATTTCTGTGAAACTAATGCAGACTCTTGTCTACTAAACGTGCACACACACACGCACACACACACAAACAAACTTCTTGTCTAAATAAAGAAATGGAAATATAGCTAAATAAATATATATGTGTTTCCAAGTGAGGCCTGCAGGAATGGAAATGTAGAAAACAGGACGAGAGAGGAAGTGGCAGGAATAAGTGGCGAGGGAATCGGCAGGACGGATAAACACAAACAAATACAACAGTAGAAATCAAGAGGGGGAAGCGGAAGAAAAGAAAGAAGGGGACAAAGACAGATGGAGGAAAGTGTGAAGGACAGATGGAGAGGACAATAAAGACGAGTAAATGGAGCGAGACCGAATATGAAAGAAAAACAAACGACGACGAGGCAGAAGAGAGGAAGAGAGGACGGTGAGGAGGAAGGCGCTGAGCCTCCCATCTTGTTTTGTGTGAATTTCATTAGACGGCTTTCGACAGCAAACAGCAGACAGGAAGAGGAGAGAGCCTGGCGAGGGGAGGTGAGAATCGGAGAGGGAGACGGGAGGCATGACTTGTCTGCATGGGAGAGGGGAGGAAATAAGAAATTTGAATCATTGTGGCATGAGGATGCCATTTTGACATCAATTTAGCTGGCAGCCACAAAACTATGCTGCCTCTTCGATACGCAACTGCAAATAGAGCGCGGCTGGAGACGGAGGGAGAGATGGAGAACAGGATGAAGAGTGAGGGGGGAAATATTAATCACAGTTTATCATTGTGAGGAGAGGAGAGGAGAGGAGAGGAGAGGAGAGGAGAGGAGAGGAGAGGAGAGGAGAGGAGAGGAGAGGAGAGGAGAGGAGGTTTAAGACACTCGAGAAAGAATTAATTGTTTTCCCAGTGAAGGAGGGATATATATGGACGACACACGACCCAGAAGACTCTCACACACAAACAGGATCCTATCTGATTAGATTTCCTCTCCCTTTCAGCTCGCTTTCTCCCTTATTTTCTCAAGCCTCACTATCAGCCTATTAATTAATTCCTGCTTTTCTTGTTATGAAGCAGATGGAAGAGTGAGGAGAGGAATGCAAAATAACCCCAGCGTCCAGAAGGCGGCAAGGAACAAGATGAGAAAGGCCGAAAGGAGGAAGGGAGGAAGAAGGAGGAGGGGAGGAGGAGACAATGTGTGCAGATGAGAGGAGGAGAGATAGATGAGGAGGAGAGAGTGAGACGGGGAGAAACAGACAGTATTTCACATGATGCTGATGTCAGTATAGTGCAAACAAGACCTTAATATCCTACATGCGACACAAAGGTTTACACTCTGCATTTACACATTTACTAATCCAATATCACATTTGCTTTGACATGATCACCGCTAACAAGCAGGATCGTCACTACACAGTTTGGTCGCCTCGACAGTCGTTCATGCTGCAGTTTACACGACACGTGATGGTTCTGCTGAAGCAAACGGTGAGACGTCTGGTGTTGTTGGGTTCCTGTTATAAAGCTGCACTGTGTAGTTTTCTTGTAAACAAGCTTCACACCAAAATATGGATTGTGTGCACCCAAACTAAATCCTGCATTGTCAGTGAACAAGTTAACTACGTTGAAGTCGTCTTCTTCGATCACTCTTGCAGACTGCTGGCTCTCCGAGGCACACAACCCTGGACTCATCGATCATCAGGCTGCCCAATGATTTTCAGTCGATCTAACAATCAATGAATCTAGTAATCATTTCAAGGCTGGTGTAACTTGATTAATATGTTGATGTTTAGCCATCAAAGGACACCTGACTGCATCACTGCTGCCCCGGGAGCGACCTTTATAGAGAGTTACAGATGTAAAGATGTACGTCCCTTCTTTGTTTACATGTTGTACCTCAACTCTGCAGTGCAACATGTTTAAGGCCTTATTGAGGAGCCAGTATGAGTAAGCCCTCGCCCACAGGGGTCCAGATTCATGTGGAAAATTGATGTGCTGGGCTGCATTCGAAGACAACACGCTGCATGATTAAACGTAAGATATTGACCTGATGCCTGACTGTGTCGGGGTTCTTGTTTTAGAACCTGGTTTTTAATAAAACCCACCACAAACCCTTCAGCGCATTTCATTAAAACCCTTTAAATAATAAAACTGCATCCACATACATCATGTTTTGTTCATGTGTACATCCTGACTTCAAAAACAGCATTAGGTTTGTCAAGTGGGCTCCTCTGATCCAAGGTTTGCTGTGAATCAGATCCAGAACAGAGCCAGCAGGTTCTATACAGGAAACTCTCAAGTGCCACGAGCTGCCATGAACCATCAAGAAGCCCTCGCACTCCCACACAACACTTTCCATACATCTACTGTACACCGAGTGCTTCACACTCATCTGTACAGACTTACTTATTACAGCAGTCATGTGTTATTCTTGTGACATGGGAAAGAATCTACTGTTCACTTGAAACTGTCCTCTTTTTGTCGCACTTAATTTTGATTTGACCACTTTAGGGTGTGAAAGGTTATTACAGCACATAATTCACTCATTACTGATTAAATACTTCAAAGTATAATTAGTTATTTTATGAATTACAGTGTTCAACCTCAGCAACGTGATAATTTGTTACTGCGGGATTCATCTGCATGTAAAAGCAAAAAGATGAATGATTTGATAATTTTATTCCAATTGAAAATGTAGAATTTCATTAAAAGGTCCCTTTGCTCAGAAAGTCAGATTTCTATGTCTCTGTCTATAAGCTTGTTCAGGCGTGTGACAGCTGACCAATCGCAGAGGACTGGGCCTTTCAATGGGGGGGGCTACAGTGATTTACAGTATGTGAAGATTAAAGCATGTAAACTTGTTCTAATAAACATCCAAAACAACAATATTCATCTGAAAATACGCACAACAAGGCGCACTACAGCTCAAGGTTGTGTCATTAAGTTCAATTTAAAGGTGATGTTGATGTGAAGCACAGGCCTGCAAGAGGGCCCATACAGTACATACACAAGAACACAACAATAACACAAATGCACATCAGCAGGCACACACACACACACACACTCCAAAAAAAATGCAAAAGCCCATATAGGCCTGATAAAATGCAATCCAAGTTCTCTCACTCGGAAAATTGCACAGTGGAAGTCACAAATAGAGAGAGAAAGACAAGGAAGCCAGATAAATAAGCCCACACACACACACACACACATAAGTACACATGTTGTTAAAAATGCATCAGTAACATGGCACATTTGGCACACCCACAGAAAGATACCCAACAAGCAGCAGGCACACAACACAAGAGAAAGACACAACATGGCCGTTATCAGAAACACACACACACGATGACACAAGCATATGAGTCACAGACCAGCCCAGATAACTTGATAAGTGTAAAATATGAGCTGCGGTGGGATAAAATGTTGGCGACAATGAGGAGCGAGAACAGCTGGGAGAGAAAGAAACGATACGCAATAAATACAACATGAAAGAGGAGAACGAGGGATGCAGCAGCGCAGAGGAAGGAAGAAATATTGGAGGAAACATGAGTGTACAGAGAGGAAGACCGAAGGATGAAAACACAGACAGCACATAGGTGAAGAGATAAGTCAACTGCTGGAGAGAAGAACTCTGACCGCAAAGGAAACTATGTACACTGAAGTCAAGACGGAGGGAAGACAAGGTCACCAGAAGAACGCTTCTGTAAACTGTGATAGTTTGACTTCATGCTGACTGAGAGCAACAACTCCCTGCTCCAGAGAGCTCACTCAGTGCTAAGATGCATTGTGGGTAATGTAGGCTCCAGATTCTGTAAAGGAAGAAGAATGCTTTTCATAAAAAGAAGGCGACATCTCTGGTTCTGCTGTTTTGATTATTTGGGTTTTTTTAAAGTAACAGGAGTATAGTGCTTATCAGTTTGTCAAAACCTGGTTCGTATATTACCCAAAATGCAACTTGGCAACCAAGTGACATCATACATGCAGCTTCCTCTGGAGCCAAAAAAGGTTGAAACACTTAAATAGGTAAAATTGGTGGAGTAACCCTTTAAATATCAACATCTGCTGCTTTTCTTTGACTGTTTGGACAAAAGAAGCCATTTGAAGACTGAAGGATTAATCATGCAAATAATCATCAGAATAAGTGATGAACACATTAATTAGTTGCTGATCTGCTCATTAGCAGGATCATAACTGTTGGCGCAGAGATAATTTCACTGTTACTCTGCACAAATATTGGGGGGAAAAAATGGACGTGAGCTTCACAGAAACATGTCTGCACAAAATGATGCATTCAGTGTTCAAACTGGTGGACAGAAGACGAACACATTTAGAAACTCACGTGTATCCTCATCAAATTTCACCTGCAGCCATCCCCACGGCTGGATGTTTCATTTACAGGTTTTAGACGAATGAGCCGTGCAACATAAGGAAACGAGTGTGCAGCTGGGAGGGAGTCACCGGGTCTTCCTCTCCATAAAACAAACCCCAGCATGAAACCATCCTAATTAAACCCCAAGCTCTGAAGAGACTGGAGATGCATCTTTGATGTATGAATGTATATGTGCACTTATCAACACAGGCAGGCAGAGCCGCTCATGAAACAGTTTATGTGCACGCCTTTTTAAAGCAAATGATCTTCCCAACATGGTTCCCAGCGTGATACACAGATAGGTAAGCTTGCTGAGCGGAGACAGCCCAGCAAAGCGGGAAAGCTTCCTTTACGTCTAGCTGGGAGGGATTTCATCTGTCATTTCACCCCATTATATTCCACTCACAGCTCTCTGACTAACAGGCTGCTGAATCATTCGAATGCAAGCGGCAGCACCTGGCATCCAGTCTGCCGGTCGCTGTGCGAGCGGAGTGACACCCGACAATATTGACAAACATGACCTGCGATCGGTCGGTTCAAACACACAACTCTCCGGCACCTCTCATCGCAGGCTTCAGCAGGCCGAGCGGACAGTGTGTCATGCAAACTGGATCGCTGCTTGACAAATCCCTTATGGTTCATGACTGCATAATCACAGCAGGGGTAAAAGTGACATCTCCATTAATGAGTCTTCAGCTCGACCCAAGCGATGGACATTTGAAGCTAAAGGAGGAAAAAAGAAGCAGGAGATGCTTCTTCTGTTTTCAGCTTGGAGGGAAGACTGATGTCCCCCCCAACACTTCTGCTGCTATCCCCAAATGCACATCTGTCCCAGGGCCTTACCCGCCATCCAGCACCTTTTGATGCTGAATCCTCTGATTTTCGTCAAGTCTTTGATACAACTTGCCTCGGAAGGCCCGAGCCTGCAGAAAAGGCTTAGGAGGAATCCAAAGGGGATTACTGGACCGAACGTATGGAAATTACAGTTTAATTTATCATTTAGGTCATGGTAATTCATGCAAATTAGGATTTAATTAATTCTAGCCTTGGGTTGAAATGGTGTTGCTCTTGTAGGGTGTGCAGTCTTGTCAGGATCCCATGCAAAGAGGATAATGTGGTTGCATAGGAAACACACAGCAAGGTAATTATCAGACAAACGCCTCCTGTAGCATCATACTGTTACTATGTGTGCAGGAGGGGCACAGAGGAGCCGAACAACAGGTCCGGTATGGAGCCGGTACGCTGGAGCGGTTAATGCTGACGTGTGCTGCCCAGGAGCACAGCGGCACAGCTGGGCACTGCAGGTGATTAACCCTTTGTTTCCAGTCATAACTCATTACTATTAGACTTCAACATCAATGTGTTCAACCAAAGTATTCACTTGAAAAACATCAGTATGTTTAGTACAGACGTTCTTGTTCCTCTGAAGAAACTTTTCATCACTCTGATGAACCTTTAACTTCTCAGAATCTATGTTTAACCATAATCTGGTGGCAAGAAAACTTGTGAGTTTTTGAAAAAGATGGATTTGTTGCTCTGGTTAAATAAAAAGAACTCAATGTTATTAATGTGATTACTGTAACCGTACATTTTGCAGGGTTTCTTCAGGGCCTCTTGGATGTTCAGATCAAATTTCAGCGCAAAATAAGTAAAATAAGTGACTGGTGAGAATACACACAGAAACACTTTAGTTTAGCTCAGCGAGCCAAAAATTTCATAACTAATTATTCAGAGTAGCACTAAAGGATTTTGAAAGGTCCCATGAATCTATTTTGTTTTCTATTGAGCCTTTAAAGTCCATAAAATATATATTCTTAATCTTGTTAGGGGCTGCAGAACTAAAACAACTTCGAATGATATCACTCACATGCAAATCTGTCATTTCTGAGCAGCTCAGCTTGTTCTGAAAGTTGTCCCGGCTGGGGAGGAGTGCTGCCAACAGCTCGTTCATGAAAAAAGAAAATATTCAGTGTTCACTAGTCAAATTCCTTTATTGCTACGATGCTAATGGCTACTAGCAATCATCTCCATTCATAAATAATGAGCGAGTGTCCAGTGAGATCATGTCTGAGCAGATAGAGTCTTATAAACGTCATGTTAGACAAACTTAATGTTAGAGAGCAGTCAAGTTTGTCCATGTGCCTAAAAGAACATTTAATCCAACTAAAAAACAAAGACGGCTGTGATTAAAATCATGATATGCATCTTTCCTGTTATCATAAATAGCTCAACACTCACACACACACACACACACCCTCATTCTTATTCATCTGCTTACTTCTCAATCACTCACTGTACGCTTCGCTGCACAATTATAATCACCTTAAAATTATTTTATGACGTGCTCACAAAACCAAACAGAAGTCCTCTGGGTGCCCACACACACACACACAAACTACACAAACTACACAAATTGGCTAAACATCAGAAGCTGGATTCAGTTGTGTACTGCACTGGTTCATCCAAATTTTCACACAAACATCAAAGCATATTGTAATATAACGGCTGATTCAGGTAATCACTACTTCACAGACGATTTACTCAAAACACACACACACACACACACACACACCCTTACAATTATTGTAAGCATTATCTTGCTTATTGCGGAGCGTCCAGGCATGTCGTCTCCGCGGCTCAGCGGTATTTCCTTGTCAGTGGTTATTTCATGGAAGCACACAGAGGAGACGCTGCCGAGTGTTTACTGCCGTGTGCGTCGCCCCGTGGCGTCGAGGAAGGCAGAAATGGACGCGAGGCAGAGGAGGAAGAAGAGGAGCGGGGAAACAGATAAGCCATGAGCAAAATAAAAAAATAAAAAATAAGGGCGGGAGAGAGTCCAGAGGAGGGAAAGGTTAACAGAGGATAAGCAGAAGAAGAAAGTGATGATGGAGGCATGCAGGAACAATAGAAAGAGGCACATTTCTTCACAAGGTGGCCATTTTTCAAGCAAGCATGTATCTAGTTTCAGCATGCTAATTGTTAAACAAGCGTATAATGATACTGGGTTGACCTTTTCTAAAGTATCTTTGTTATGCTGTGCTTTGCCAAGAAGCATGAACATGAAGTGTGAGCGGGAAAAGCTGAAGAGGGAGAGGGAAGATAACTGCTGATGTGGCAACATCTCCTCCAACTCCCACGTTCAGAGAGAAAAATCAAAGCGGAGAGAGGAGAGCCGGAGAATCTGGCCGCTATATCTTACGTTCGACAAGGAGGGAACAAAAAGAGGGAAAGATAAAGAAAGAGACGTTATGGAACAAAAGGGAGAAAGAAAATGCAAGACGAGCAGGAAAAGAAAAAAAAAAAAAAGAGGCTCAGTGACAAACTGAAGGAATGAGAAATGGAGTTACATTGCACTGTGGAGTGAATTCATGCAGACTCAAACGTATCTAACAGACGCAGGCTTGAAACTTTGGTCCGACGGGGCTTCTGTGCTTTATCCCTCCAGCAGCTCTGGTCTGTTCCTTTAATTCACCTCGTGTCCCATCGACCTCTCTCTCCGTTTCCACCCCTCGTTTGTCAGACCTCCCCTGTCAATTAATGCCAGGCATTGTTCCTTTCCGTCTCACGCAGCTCGCGCTCCCTCTCTGTCACTCTTCCGCAGCTTGATGAAGATAGAGGGTGGTCATTTAAGGGTAATTAGCGAGCCTGAACAGACAAATAACCAGGTGCAGCACAAGCATTTTCTCTCAAGTGCTGATTACATCAATGCATGTGCACGCGCCAAAGAAGCGAGTAAACCGGTGCTGCATCTCCCTCCACAAAAAGCAGCAAAGCCCAAAAACAATGCAGGCTCAGTCCTCTCTGACAGCCATCGAAGTGCACTCACAAACACACTCTGTTTAACGGCCAAATTTGTGAAAATGAAAGCAATAAAAAGTGGAGAATGTGCTTGTTTTCTGCTTTAAAGACACTCACAATCTTGTTGCGGCGCTGCGACAAACACCATACTTTATGGCCGCCTCTTCATCTGCTCATCTAATCGCTGTATTTACAGCTAAACGCAATGAAGGCATCACTCTAGAGCACCGCCTCACAATCACACACACTTCCAGAGAGCAATATTACATGGCAGGCTTTCCACTAGTTGCGTACACGGGATGTAATGACAGCAATTTTTCTCTTAACCAGCAAAAATCACAGCATCAAAACATGAAATATTAGATAATATCCAGTTCAAATGTTGTTACACTGAACACTGTGATGTCAGTTCTGGGCAATTTTTTGCCATTTCTATAAACAAAACAAGGTTTTTTTTTTAAACACAAATTGGCTTCAGATGTTTGTCGCTCCATTATCACGGCTCTCGATGTGTAAAAACTGTATTTATGAAGCAGACAATCGATCCAACACTGTTAAAGCGGTCAATGATGGTTGTCTGTGTGATGCCCTCAACCTCAAACAATTCAAATGTGACATTTAATCACATTCAGCGCGAGCATGCATGAACAGATTTATTATCTGCACTCCTGCAGGACTGCTGTACTGCTCTGCGGCTGTAAATGCAGATCCCAGTCAAGCCAGTCAGCAGTCCGTCAATATAATAATATCTGCACGCTATTGGATTTTTGTTTGAAAATGAGCATCGACCAGTCACCGTCACCCTGCGTCTCTGTGATGGATTCGATGCAGTTTGTTTAATGACCTCAGAGATTTGGTTTTCAATACTACGCTGATCGTCTCTGGGAACGTGTTATTTATCACCACATTGCAGCGGAGGACGATTAGTTATCTTTTCCTGGGGGTTAAAAAGCCGCTTCAGAGGCGTTTCTTTGCCTGCCAAGTGGGAAACAAACTGACAAGAAGATGGCGAAATTAAAGACGCTGCACAAAAATATGATGGCTTCACTCCAAAATATAGTTATCAGTACATAAAAGTCCTTGTCAGTCAAAAACTACTAGAGAAATCCAGCACTGGGCATGTCAGCAGTCCATATCATGTCACTCTTATCTGAAATATTACACTGTGGTTCCCTTCAACTCATCATAGCTCAGTATGAGTCGGACACATCAGCAGAAACGCTTGCAAAGAGTATACCTTCTATGTAATGATATATAGAAATGTGACAGATCACCCCAAATACAAAAACACATTTTTCCTCTTACCTGAAGTGCTATTTATCCACCTGGATAGTTTTGGTGTGAGTTGCACAGTTTCAAAAGATACTGGCCATAAAGACGCTTGCCTTCTCTCCAATCTAATGGAAGTAGATGGCACTCCGCTTGTGTTGGCCAAAGAGCCAAAAAGAAAAGATTTGAAAAGCTGAAATCCAATTTCTCAATTCACAAGAGTGGTTTCATGTTGGAACTACTTCCTTTTACTCATCACTGGGCAGAGGAAGGTGTTCATCTACCTATGGACGAGAGGTTAGCTCACTATGCAAGCTAATGCTACACCTCAGCCAGAGACGATAGCATTAATATTTTCCTTCCTTCTGCACAGTGAGAAGGTTGGTGGGTGGAACAGAAAATGGTTCTTGTGGATTATCTGCAGGAGCTGGTCTATGATTTCTGGAAATTCATACAGCTGTGGAGTTTCTTCAAATGTAATTTTGTCCTTCGAGCATCTAGCTCCATTATATTCTGGAGAAGGCAGACAAAATCTAGATGGATAAATATCCCTGCAGGTGAGGTGGATTCTGTGGTGCTCCGTCCCTTTAAGTGAGTGCAGTATCAGAGCTACACTGCTCTGGTTTGCTGGAGGGCAGAGATTCTGATGTCAAAATCATGAGCCAAATCATTTTATAGGTCTGGCCAGTTCACTAGCTTCTCTCTCGTTCCTCACTGGGTCTGCTCATCACTCCTTTGACATTTTTCCAGTAGAGTTCTGCAGTTTGTTTTGTTTTTGGGGGGGATTCCTGCAGCCAAGAATGACTTGGCAGAAGCTGCTCTCAAAAAGTCTGACACAGCGCTTCGTGCTATTTTGCAGCTCATTGATGAAGACTATGAGATTTGAGATGGTGGCTTGACCCTGAGCTGAAGTTATTTTTGTCGAGCATAGTTTGCAAAAGTTGTCTTTGAGAGTTTTTCTTTTCTCTTCCTGGAGATGGTGTTCAAGATAACCACGATGTCCAACCAGGGAGCAGAAAAAGTTCTGCTAGGGTCCAAAATCATTCAGGCATAAACATGCTCCTGCTCTTTTCTTGTTTTCTTTTCACAGATTGTGTTAAGGACTTAAAATAGAGACAATCAACTTTCAGCTTTTGATAAAAAAACAATCCCACCTCAAGGTCCTTTCAGTAGGTTTCCTGAAGCTTTTGATCCAGTCACATGAGGCGTATCTATAGTTGAGTTGGTCAACATGTCACACAAGTTTAGCTAAAATTTAATATTTCCACTTTCATCCCACTCTCAGCCCGAGGCTATGGTGCTCTGGATGTGAGAGTGAGTGAGACGGACAGACGCTTTGATGGGCCATCAGCAGAAAGGCAGGTGTTTTGCCAGACTGTCATGCCAAAGATTGACAGGGTGAGGAGCTTGTGAATCGGGGGGGGACTTGGAGCAGATAAACTGGCCTGAGAAGGCCTTGGGATCCCCCAGGAGGAGCTGGAAAGTGTTGCTGGGGAGAAAGAAATCTGGAACACCTCGGTAGTCCTGCTGCCTCCGTGACCCCAGAAAGAGCAGAAGATGACGAGTGGACGGATCCTGAGGACAGTTTGGACTTCTCGTTGAGTTTTTATTGGATGACCTTGGAAAAAACATTTGTCAGAGACCTTCTGGTGAGATGTGTCCTAAGTGCAGTGTCAGAAGGCAACCCCACGTTTAGCTCGACGAATAGCCGTCACCATCTAAAGACTCCATTCAAAATGGAAACTACCTGAACATTAATGTGAGCGGAGGGTCAGCAGCCTTAAGTTTGTGCAGCTGGAGTCCGACAGGGCTTTTTGTCCACATTATAAAGAGCCAGCACTTACAGTGTTCACAAAAAGCTCCATAAATCAAACAGTTAGTCTGAGGCGT
This sequence comes from Acanthopagrus latus, assembly GCF_904848185.1. NCBI lineage: Eukaryota > Metazoa > Chordata > Actinopteri > Spariformes > Sparidae > Acanthopagrus > Acanthopagrus latus. Next base: position 21,751,842 of record NC_051048.1, read on the forward strand.
CAGAGGTTAGACGCGGTTCTGGTTGGGTGTAGGTTTAGAAATTGTTTGCCGGGATTTGAATTGATGGAGCTTGATGGGGCGATGCATGGCGTGTCTGAAAGTGCTGCCTGAGAAATAAATAGACTTCGGGGAAAAGAAAATGTTTCTTGGACGTCAACATGGTCGACTTGTTGTGCTTTTTTTGGGTTTTCCGATGAAATATTACGGACCGGACTAATGCAGGAGCTGGAGGAACTGCTGTACGGGCGATCCACATCTGAAACTTTGGACACACATGACACTTGTTCCACACGTCTACACTCACTGAAAGCCCCACTGACGACACTGTGTCCTCGTGCCATGTCGTCCAAATAGGCAGGAATCTATCTGTTGGGCATGCAATCACACACACACACACACCACACAGCACAGCGGGAGCCTGGGGGTATAATTACATCACTTTAGGATCTAAAGGACTCCTGTCCACCAATCTAACAGAATGTGCAATGTCCCTTGACGGTGACATGCGCGCTACACGCAAACAATCACTGACTCCACGCTGCCACTGACAAAACACACATTCCGCGCACAAAGGAAGGATCGTTTAAAGCTAAATTATGGACAAATTGAACCTTGAGAGAGGAGAAGTTCAAAGGCAGAGCTGGAGTTGAATGCAGAGGCGGTCTCGCTGTCTCGTAAACACACTCGCGCTCAGGCCTTTCAGACAGACGAGCGTCTCGTCCACGAGGAGCTCTCACACACACACACACACACACACACACACACACACACACACACAGACACACACAGACACACACAGGGTATGCCTCCCAGACAAAATATATCCTCCATGTATCTCACATTTGGTCTGTTGCATACACACTCAGGAGACGCGTCGGACAGAGGTGCCTCTATTGTGCAGGAATTCAGTAATGCAGGAAGACAGATAAAAAGGTACTCGTATAATGTTCCTCTGCAATGTTTTTTCACTGCAAGAGTGTCTTCGCTGATGCCTTTAGACATCAAACTGTTTGAAGACGGGGGCGTATTTTTGTAAGCATCTGTGAATGAGAGAGAGAGAGCGTGTGTGTGTGGGCATTCATTCTGATTATAGATTGTGGTATTCCGCCTCCTCACTGACACTTGTGTACGCAAGCCATTACTGCCGCTGAGAGCGAGTGAGAGACGGGAGCAAAAGCAGCGGTGGAAAAGTGAGAGGATGCCTTCTCAGTCAAAAAAGATGCCACCTTCACAAGCTTGCAGCGCCGGCGAAAAGGCGAGAGACGCGATGCGACAATCAAAGCAATATTCATAGAGGGTGGAGGAAGAGGAGCAGCAGAGGAGGAAGAAATGGTAGAGAGACGGGGGAGTGTGGGGAGCGGTGGCAGGGGAGAGGAGGACGGGGCAATGGTGGGAGGACGTATGGAAAAGAGGAAAAATAGATGTTAAGATGGGTTTGTGCATTAAGTATTAGGAGGTATGTTTGCTGTGCCTCCTCACAAAGGCAGCTTGTGTTTGGGGTTAGAGCCCAACATCATTATACAGAATCTCTGCCAAGATTCATCTGTACTGGCTCTACGCTGGCCGATAAGAAACAAATAGCTGCAGAACAGAAAATGCAAAAAATAGATAATTCAACAAGAGGTGTTTTTTGTTCCAACTTCCAGATTTGTTGTTCAGGGGCTGTTCATATCGTGACATCACATGAATGCATTCCTGCTGTTCCCAGTGTATCAAGCCTGTTTATATATCAAGTTTGACGTAATTATCCTAACTTGATTTCTGGAATCTTCCCTTGAAGAAAAGTCTTAGTGGGGAACACTTATTCATTTGCAAGTTATGTTGCAAGAGTTAGCGTACATAAATTACGTAGCATATGCACCGTGTTACGTAATGTGACGTCAAAGGCCAGCAGTCAGTCACGCCATGTTTGGAATATGATGCTATCACAACAGAAAATGCCTCATTGTTTGTGACAGGCGCTAATCAAAGCAAACACAAAGGAGCTGACTTAATTACTTGTTCGTGGACCTGTCTCGGCCGATGTGACTTAATTACTTCATAGTAACTTGATTACAGCCTGATGGAAGGATGGAGCGAGAGACGGATGGGGGTGGAGAGTCACAAGATGGCAGGATAAGAGAGGGCAGACAGGAGGGAGCATGGAAGTTCATAAAGGTACTAAGAAAAGATGAGGTGTGAGGCGAAGCGGGATGAGGTAAAGGTGAGGTAGAGGACAGAGGGGGGGAGATGGATGAATAGACAGATGTCAAGGTGGGGAGAAGAGAGGATGAATGTGAATGAGAGGAGAGAATGACAAAGATGCGATGGAGGTGAGAGGAATGTGACGGGAGGAGAAGGAGCGACAGAGTGGAGTAGCAGAAACACAGACGGAGGAACTGACAGGGCTGAAAGGACGGAAGGGAGGGAGGGAGACAGAACAGGAGGCAATGGTCCGAGGAAGAGAGAGAGAGGGCGGATGGAGAGATGGACGAAGGTGGAGAGACGGATGCAGTGAGTCAGCTGGGGACAGACAGATGAAGGAGAGAGCCTGAGGGAGGAGTGAAGGATGAGACGGATGGGAGAGAAGAAGGGGATGGATTAAGGGTAGAGGAGGAGAGAGGAGACGATGACACGGGAGCGTGTGTCGCGCTGACCCTCGCTACAGACAGCATCCCATTAGTAACACTTAGATCAAACTGCATAGCAAGCACGCACACACACATCAAAGGGGAGGAAGCTGCTGTGAGAGCGGCTAATTGAGGGGAGAACAAGGCTAAGCTCCCGTCTGCAGGTGGTACTGTGTACCTGGGCTTCTCATCACCGCAGCCCTGATATCAAGCATCCAGGTTATCTCAGTTCAGCCTGAGCAGTTCCTACAGAGTCCAACAAGTTTCATGTCAAAGTGCAGAAACTCCTTAACAAGTCAGTTGGCACCCCAGCTGACCCCGAACCACTTCACTGACATCTGACAACACTAACCACAGTGTCAGTCAGAGTAACTTCACCAAATGAATGAAGCCTTTATATGCATTTACTACTTCTGAGTAATAATTAGGGAAGAAAATACAAAACGTGAATCTAGTTTTGAGCCTCTTACTGAATCCATTTTTCTGCAGCTTGAACATTATAAAAACAGTCCAGACTTCAGTGAGATGGTTGGTACGCGGTGAGAAACTTCAGCACGTCACAGGTGAAGGTGGGCAGCAGCAGGAGGCACAGTGGAGCGACCTCTTAACTCACTGGAGTTTTGTGCAGGTTAAATTTACATCTGGCCAAGATCAGGTGAACAAACATTTGCTTGAAACAGCTGCTAGACGATGAGCCACCAGATCACAAAGACTCATTATGAGCCAGCAGCTCGTACATTTTCATACTCATCAATTAAAAATTCAAAAATACAAAAACTTTAATCTGGACCAACTAACCAACTTTGAAATGGCTGAACACAGATGCTCCTTTTCCACCAAACTGGCTCTTCTTACACCGGTTCTGTTCAAGGTTCTTGTAATCTTGGTGCCATTTATTGAACCAGCCCACGTTTCCACCTGCTGTGACTGTAATCAGAACTGTCTTTTCAACAGAGGGGGTTGCACATTACATAAGGACCTGTAGAATATAACAAGCCCACTGCGGTTTCCTCTTCACAGTCCAAAACAAACACCAAACGATGGATCAGTACAAATCACACAGATCTGACAGAATGAAAGAGAGAATCAGTGATACAATAACGGTGGGCTTCTTCCCACAGCGTCAGGAGGCTACAGACAAAAAGCCCCTCTGAATTTGGGAATATATGCAGCAGGAAGGAGGATAAAAAATTTAAAAAAATCAAATGACAAATGAAGATAAAAGACAAAGAAGCTGAGGCTCAATAGCAACCAAGTTGGAGAGGGAGAAACTGAGCTAATCGAATAGGGAACGAGGGGAATGATTGATGAGAGAGGAATTAGGCAGCAGAGATGAAAGTGATGAAAGACGGTGTGGGGAGGAGAGCGGGAGAATGAGTGGCGAGTTTAAAAGGGGAGTTTCACAACTCGCTATGAAAAATACCTCGCTGACAGGTCTATTAGTAACACAGTCGCTTTCAGACACACAGAAAACAAAAAGGAATGTGCTGACACGCCTCAGAGAGTGGTGCTGCAGCGGAGCCGAGCAGAGAAACTGAGAATAATGGACATAATGTCCAAGTACAGTAAAACCTCATACAGTCTTTTACCATTTACACTCAAATGTAATACTACTTGTTCCCTTGTAGTACATTTAGATGGATGCACATGGAGTCACTACTGGGAACGTCTTGTTCTCCTTTCAGCCGTGGCTGCTTAGAACTGAACCTCGGTCCGATATGAGTGTCGCCCGTGACAGCCGACACTTTCAGCACATGACGGTTCAAACACAGCGCTGCTCAGGCTCAAGTAATTACTGCACTCCTGCAGATTTAAATGACCCCAATTCCCCAAAACGTCAAACTTCCTGGGCGATACAGGTTTTTTTTCTCAGCGGGAAACAAAGTGGATGTGACAAACCGGTACAGGACCAGAGCAGGGTGTGTGTGTGTGTGTGTGTGTGTGTGTGTGTGTGTGTGTGTGTGTGTGTGTGTGTGTGTGTGTGTGTGTGTGTGTGTGTGGTGGGGGGAGTCTGTAATACATGAGAATGATTTTCCATCAAGTTATTGTCTCGTGATGGGAGAGCAGCGCTGCAGGACGAAGGTGTCCACAAGTAAGAGTGTGTGTGTGTGTGTGTGTGTGTGTGTGTGTGTGTGTGTGTGTGTGTGTGTGTGTGTGTGTGTGTGTGTGTGTGTGTGTGTGTGTGAGAGTGAAGGCAGGTAAAAAAAGCTGTCTTACTATAAAAGCAAAGCGCACAGACAGAGGGAGGAGGGATATAAAAGAACAAAAGCCGGGTGGGCGGAGGTGGCGGTGGCACAAAGACAGAATATAAAGAAAACGTCTACTGATGCACAGAGTGGAGCAAAGATCTTCACCATTCTCATTTTCTCCTCACAAATAATGCTGCATGACATCCGTGGCGAGTTGCAACTAGATGAAAACATTAGTGTGATATTGCCGGAGCTCTTCAGAGCTTTATCTACCCATTATAGCCTTTTTCCAGTTTTAAATGTATTCAATGTGACACTGCATTCAATAGCAGTAACAGAAACAAAAGGCAGTTCTGGAAGGTTTACATTGTAGATATATCGACTCTGTACACTTGAGATATATTATTTATGAAAGTTAAATAGCCCGTCTTCTTCCCACATTATTGCTTTTCTTCAAAACCGCCACAGCATGACTCTGCACATTTCAATTTTTCAGACAGTAAGATGAATGTAAAGAAATCGTGCTGAAGAGGAAACTTAAAACATAATTAAAAATGTGGAGAAGCAAACGGTCACACAGCTGCTGAGGCTGTAGGAGTCTGCTTTAGTTCAACAAATTACAAATCATGTTTCTTTATTAACTAAACGCCACTTTCACCTTTTTACTGTCTTATATCTGTTGCACTGTGAGGCCTCCTTATTCATCCTTATCTAACACAGAATGGTGACTACTTTGTATTTTGACAGTATTAAAGGTACATTATGCAGGACTTCCCGACCACTACACATCTTTTTAAACTTTTAATGTACTTGCACTTAACATAATACCCTTTATATGTGTTTTATATCAAAATGTATTAAACGGTCTCTGAGTGTAAAGTGATAACTTGAACCAAAGCTGAAATTTTCCACTTGCTGAAATTCTTAAAACCTCTTGTGCAAACATACCTTTACTCAGGTGAGCACATTCTTATGGGTACTTGAAATCGGTTTACGGATGTCTGAGGGTCACACAAGCAGTGGAATATATTAATAAAATAGTGGATAAATGTAGACTAAAAATGTGTGAAACTGCTCTTCAGTTGTTGTCTCGATGATAGAGGGACATCGTACGTTCACAGAAAACACCAGACGTCTATAAAACTGTCGACAGGACGCCTCCAACTGTAAACGAGGTCAGCTATGATCAGATCAATAACTGATATGCAGACCAGCAGGGCGATGCAGACATGGATGTTCAAACTATACAGACAAAGTTTTAAAAGAGCGACTTTACAAATGTTTTCAGGATGAAGTGCCTCAGTGCGTCTGTACACGAGTAAACGCCTCACTGGACTCTAACTCACAGGTGTTTTCAGGGTGGAGCTCCGCTGGGGATTTGCGGAGGTACCTCATACACTCTTAATGGAATCATAAAGGTGAAATACATCCTGCTGTAACAGGAGAAACAAAGCTACCAGGAGAATCAGAGCGGCTCTGCACAGGCCCACACACTCCGTGGAAGATGTCTCATCAGCCAAGTAAAGTGGCCTGCGTGGGAGGCACTGGGACTGTCAAGGGGTTTATTAATCCATAAACAATATAAGTAATAACACGTTTCCTTAACTGAACCCAACCCAGGGCACAACGAGCCACCACAGCCGCCTCTGAGTCCAGACCAGGCAGGTGAACACGCAACTTTTTTAAAATTCTAAATTAAATATGAAATGGCAAGTGTGCCTCATCATCAATCTGAAAAGGGTTAGGGTTAACTGGTTCCCAAACTGGAGATAAATATCACGCTGTCACATTTGTTTTCCAGATCGTCATCATCAAGTCACATTACCCAGGGCTAGTATAAATATTTAAAGACCTTAACTGACAGGATATACTTAGAAGCAGACACTGTTTTACTCTAAATAACACAAATTAATGGTTCGGGAGAACAAAATCCACTTTTTGTTGAGACTAGTGGTTGCTTGGCTTTATGATCGGCAGGAGTTCAATGTTTACTGATGAGTTTGTTCAACTCATCCGGAGCTGATTTGCTCTCACTGTGTTGTAATGCAAATACAGCAAGATAGACAAAGAGCTTCTTTGTGAAGGAGCGGGAAAAAACACACACAAAGACTGGAAGACAAAACAGATGAAAGCAGCCAAACGATCAAGACGGCGAGAGGATGCAGCTCACACGGCTGTCAGTCATGTTTGGTACAAGCAGGTGAAACCATTTTGTTTCCATGCAGCCCCCCCACCCCACAACTTCCTGTATTAGTTCATTTGTCAGACTGTCAGCTAAATTCATTAATTGAGCTCATTACCCTGGGAATCTAATATGAATTAGCATGATTGTAGTTTTCTGTGTGTACACTCGTCAGCGCTGAGTGGAGATGTGTGAGTCTGGGTGTGACTGTCAGGACTGTATACCTGCAGCTCATGTTTGTCTTGTGTGTATCAGCTAGAGACCCATCTGTGTTGTTTCAGCCGAGCAAATCTCACAGGTCATCAGCCGAGCGGAATGCTATTTATATCTTTCATTATCCTCTCTCTCCTTCTTTCCCACCCTCTCCCTCTTTCTGACCTCATCTTTCAGCTCGTCTCCTCACTGATTCCACCTGTTCTCTCTTTTTTCTTGCCACACGCTTTAAAAAAAAAAAAAACAAAACAAAAAAAACACTCTGAACCAAACCAGTACCTCCTCCATACATCCAGCCTTCACTCTTCTCTACTTCAGCAACTTTGTCATGGTGGGAACCATCTAACCTTGAAGCTGCACACCTGGTCTGTGGACAGATGATGCCACACAAACACACTCAAAAAATGACAACCACCCCAACCGCCCAGCTGCCCGGCTGCCCGAAGCCTTCTGCATATGTAAGCATCGGCTACTCACTCTGTGATTTCTTCGGTGACCGTGTGTTCAACCTGGAGTCGAGAGTTGACTTCGATGAAGTAGTGCTTGCCGTGTTTGTCCACCAGGAACTCCACAGTGCCGGCGTTCTCGTAGCCCACCTGCAGAAAAACAACACGGCGGGAAAGCAATTTTTTATTAGCAATAATATAAGTTGTGTAAACTCTCAAGGAGGCGCACTCACTCATCTTAATGAGCCATGACAACAAAAGGAACAAAAAAATAAAACTCTTGTCATCTTGCTATAAAAATATGACCGCATAAATGAGGAAAGGTTCATGTTTTATTAGTGCAGAGCGAGAGGAGGGGCATTTCTCATCATTTTCCTGTAATGTGATAATTAGATCATTAATCAAAGGGGATTTATTGAAAGTTCATCATCATAAAAGCTTATTTTTTCTCCCAGAACCTTTCAGCAACAGCACTGCAATCAGAATCACAATCAACACCGGTACGATGAATACACAGGAGCCTGTCACACGCCAGTGTTAGTGAGCGGCGACACTGATGTGTCCTTTAAGCTACGTCACACAGCGCACACAAGGCACAACGAAGCGCACATGCAACAAAACACAGGGCCGCATTTCATGTGTCACTCTGCAACACCTAATACAACCCCGCATATAACCAGGGACACTGCTATCTGATGCTAACGGTAGCTGACGTTAGCTAGTTAGCACCATTAGCCGTGCATCTAGAGGTCAGAGTAGGAGCTCAGAGAGCCACAGCAGTGTCGGTGTCAACAGTGTCTACAACACCAGCACAGGAATGTTGTACCAAAACGCCTGCTGCTAGCTTGTTAGCATGCTAACTTCAGTAGATGCCTCTGCAACACAATACACTGATATGTTTGACATGTTGATTTTTCTAAAACTCTGTTGATCATTTTAGTTCATTATCAAATCTTTTCAACTAAAATTCTTACATATGGCACCTTCAAAGTTAGACTGACATGCAGCTAACTTGGATATTTGTTTTGTAGGATTCTTTATTTGAAACAACATGAGGATCAAACAATTCCAATGCTGGTTTTTCAAAATCAGTAATATTCTTCCAGTTTCTAACACTGATAATAAACACGCTTCTTGCAGCTAATATTGACAAGCGATCATTTATCAGTCACTCATTACTGGTTACTCAGTCTCTTAAAATATAGAGACAATTTAGAGTGTTTTGGCCTGCACAGGTCTTCTATGCTTGTCCAAATAACAGCAGGATTTAGTGTTTGCCATTGATGATGAACAATGGGGCAACATGCTTGATCTAGTTCTTATTTCTTCTGTTTGTGCTTTTGACAAAATATGGAGAAGATTCTAATGTTTTACAGAGCAGACTCAGTCATTTCAATTATCAGGTTATCATGATGTCTACAGTGTCTCAAAGACCACTAAGCAGCTGTAAGCCTTACTCAAGTCAGTTTCATTGACACATATTTATCCCTGAAGGCTTTACAAGTTGTACACCCTACAAAGAGTAAGAAAAAAAAACTTGACTACTGAAGCAAACGAGTCGGGATCCTTCACTCAGGATGGATAAATAATCAGCAGTAGGTAACTTACATGTGTAAGAGCAAAGAACTCGTACAGCTTTATAATACAAAGAAACGGAAAGGTGTTTAATACTGTATGAATAAAAAAATATGAATCACAGCAGCAAGGGGAGCATCCTTGAGCCCGTCTGCAAACTGTTCACTGGCAACACTAAAAACTCTTTCTGAATGTATCTACAAGTTATTAGACTGTCAGTGCATTTCACTGTTGACTCGCAATAACATTGGCTGCTGGCAACTATGGTTGTATCTAATCAACTTGGTTAATAAGAAAAGCTCACGGTCTTAACAAAACAATACGAAGTGAACATCATATAGCAGCATTACAGAATACAATATGGTGGCGTGGCAGATCAGTTCAGTGGACCAAAATGAAGCAACACTGACTCACAGGACTGAAAAAAAACAAAGTGCAGCGCCTCAAACAGCTCACTGAGTCTTCAGAGGACATGGATCATTACTGCTGTTCATGATGGTGAGTCAAGAAGTCCAACAATGACTGAAGATCAGCTTTCAAGAAACTGTTATTCTCTTTCTGGGAAGAGAAATACTCTCACTTTAATCAGCAGTGTGGTGTTCAGATGAACCATTAAAAACACCGTGCACTGCTCGTTATACCGATAAAAACAACCCAGTGGCTAGTTTCATTGCTAACTCTCCATTAAGCAGACAATAACAAGACATAATCCGATCTATGGTCACCTCGTCAGACGTTTCAACTCAGTATATTCCATTTTCAGTTATACATGCTCAGAGTGTGGCAGAGGCTGGGTATTTCCATTTTAATGTCTGTTTTAACTATGGCTGTTATAGAGGCGGCGTCTCCATTATTGTTTAACACTTCGTCCTCTGCACACTGCTGATACATCTGTGCAGCACATGTGTCCTTTCTTTAATCTCCACATATAATCATTCTGAGCGGATTGTTCTGTGCTTTTCTGTTGGATAGAAAACATGAACATTTCAGAGAGATTAGCATGTTAGCAGACACACTCTTCCTTCAAACCTCCACTGCTGGTTGTCTCAGCTCTGGTTTAATTTTGCCCAATCAGAGCTGCAAAGCAGGGAGCAAATGTGATATCAATGCTATAGAAATGAAGTTTATTATCATTATTATCATTTCGAGACATGGCAGGTTTCCACAAATTACACAGTTGATTTGAGCAAAGCAATCTGATTAGCTTCCCAACCATTTTCACCAATTTAACCAATCAGAACGGCTCAAGTTGCACGGATCAGATTCAGCCACATCGCTGATTGTTCCCATAAGCAAAGCTGTGCTGTGTTATGAAACATAGCAGGAAATATCAGAAGACAACAACATCAAAACATCTGAATGAAATTAGAGGGCTGTGTGCAATCAGATGTCCAAAACACAAGCTGCAAAACAGCAAATCTAATTATCCCAGTAGGCGCAGATGTGAACGCCTCAAAACAAATGAAGAGGCACCAGCTCTACCTCCATCTGAAAGTCTAAAACCATTTGATGGATAGACAGTTTTTGGTTTTCTTCCTTGAAATGAATGCGCCATGAGGAAGTCAGTGGCCTCAACCAATTCCTTCACTGCCATCGTGGAACAGTTTAGCCTTTAATTGTTCAACCAGCCGAGCGCCTAAAGGATCACTTTGATTCTCAACATTTGGCAGCCTCAACTGTCAAGCCAATCAAACGGGCAGAGGAAGAGAGAGAGATGGATTGCAGAGACAAAGTTGGCCCAAAGCAAAAACTGTAGCCGTTTCAAACTTGGCAGCGATGCAAACACAAAACAAACTACAAAAAAAGATCGAGAAATGTTTTGGACATGAATTCACAATGAAAAAAAGCATCATGCAAAGCACACGAACCGCTCGCTCAGTGCACCTCAGCTTCTCATCCAGCTCATAACTCGTATTATTAAAGCTGCATATAGTGTTGCTTAAAGCTAATAAAGGTGGCAGGGTCCGCCAAATCTGAACACGTAACACAGTATGAAACTGTGTTGTTCTTTAAGGCCAACTGCATACACAGTTTAATGGGTCATGCATGTGAAGACAGTTTGTTTGTTTGGTCTGTTTAAGTATGAAAATCAATTAAAAAGTTCATCTTTCGATTCAACAACACACACACCCACACATAAATCAAGCATATCAATATTCACTGTGACCAAACGTAAAGCATCATCTGAGTGAAAACATCCAGACACAGTCAGACAGAAGAGTTTTCTCTGCATCTGAGCTGCAGCTCCTTCACAGGTTTCACAGGAGGCTCATTAATGGAATCACACAGTCATGGAACACTACACACAGTCCAACACACAACACTCAGTGACCTGAACACATGCATACACACTCAAACTCATACATACCAAGACACAGGCGTGCACATTCAAACAGCTGCATGTTCTACAGCCCTGTTGTGAGTTTGTATGTGTGTGTGCGCTTTATACACACATACCATCACCTAAAAGGACACATAGTGTGTGTGTGTAGTGTATGGGATGCACTGACCATGCTCTGGCCCACTCGATATGCATTCACACATGAAATGCTAATTCTTTCAGCCTGACTCACCCTTCTTTTAACCTTCTCACTGTGCAGCCCAATGTTTCAATGTGCTTAAGTGTGTGTGTCTCTGTGTGTGTGTGCAGTTCGTGATGACAAATACATAAAGCTAGTAACACAAGGCCTCTTTGATGAGCTGCAACAGTGAAAGATGTAGAAGACACACTCCAGCATCACCAGCACAAGGACAGAAATTCACACACGCCTCCCCTCGACTTTAGTGCACACTTACTCACACATATACCAGTGTGTGTGTGTGTGTCTGTGTGTGTCACTGCATATTGTACTCTGTATCACTGGCTCACACACACAGACACACACACACACCCGAGCGAGTCAGTGAGTGAAGCAGCAGCCAGTGTAACAGATTGAGTGGTCACTGTTTTATAAGGTCTGACAGACGAGTCAATGGGCTGCGCTGGCACAAGGACAGGTCACTGGGTTGTTGTGTGCACACAGACTGACACACACAGACACACACACACACACACACTTTTAAGAGTGCTTTCACACATTCAGCTCCTGACTACAGTGTGTGTGTGTGTGTGTGTGTGTGTGTGGATGATCATGCTGCACAGCAGGAGCTGATGAATAAACACAAGGCACAGGGTTCATGATGCTACAAAACAAAGATGATATGATGGATGAATAGATTACAAGTCAAACAAATACAACTTTGTTTCTACTGGCGTGCAGAGGACGAGTTACGGAGTACGACAGTGAGAAAAGACGCTCGCCTGTAGCCTGGCGGTACACCAGCGGGTACTTCTGTATCTGTTGCCAGATGGCAGCAGGGACGTGGGTGCTTTAAATCACCTGCTGCAAAGCCTTCCTGTCTTGGGAACGTCCAATGCCAATTTGTGATGTTTTCAATCATCTTCTTAGGTTCCCTCAAAAAAGAAAAGAAAAATGCAGTCCCCTCTTCTTCTTCTTCCAGATTTCTTTACCGGGGTGGAGATGTGTGACGTCCATGACAGCTCCTCTGTGATGTTGATTCCAAGGATCCTGCGCCGCCTCAGCTCCACTGATGTGGACCAGAGTGTGTGACTTCACTCCCCTTTCCTCTAAAATCAACAATCAGCTCCTTAGTTTCTCTGAATCTTAGCATTACTTTGTTCTCGGTGCAGATTTTTAGTAGCTCCCAATATGAATTCTCAGATCAGATACTGAGCTCCTGCTTCTGTAGGCTGTGACGGTCTGGACTCATATAACATTGGTGCTGTTGTACGTTTCCTTTCTTATGCTTTTTGTAAAGAGAGCATCACGTCTCAATTCAACCAGGCTGTCTGGTTTGGCACTGATTTACTGAACTACATTTGCCGATGTAAGATATCACTGTTGGTGTACATTCCTCAAGATTGAGGTCATTATCCCGGGCGGCAGCTTCTCTGAGCCCGTCAGTGCATTAAAAAACAGTCCTGCAGAGCTGCTGAAGCTTCGTCTGTCCACACTTTAATAGTTTTTCCTGACAGCGTTACCGTTTTTATCAGCTGGAAGTAAGTAGGCAGGAGAAGCACGGAAATGGGGGACAGGCTTTGGTGGGTGTATAGCTTCAATAGGAAGTGACAGAGACAGATAGCTGGTATTGTACAGCACAGAGAGGGCGAGCGAGTGAAACAAAATGCATTAAGAGCAATTCATGAGTAGTGGGAGAAAAATGGTTGAGTGTAGATAGGTGTGGGAAGAGAGGGAGTTAAAGAAAGATTGATGGGTGAATGAAATGAGACAGGGAATCAAAGTGTTGGGTGGGAGTGGAGGGGGAAAGGGGACATAGAGACGTACAGTAGAGGGTGAAAAAAGTGGATTAGATGTAGTAATCAGGCAGGGGAAGGACAGCAGGGAGCTTCAGCGATGGAGGGACTGCCACTCTCCCTGCCTCTCCCTCTCTCTCCAAGCACTTCAGCTTGAAATCACTTGTGTGTAACGTTGTTACAGGATGTCAAAATTCAAATTCAACGAGGACCCTTGACAGCCCCACCCCAGCTCCTTAGCTCCACTGCGCCCTCACTGTGCCAGAACCTTTTCGCAGAGAGCTCACAATACTGGAAAACGTTGGGTGAAATCATTTATCAACAAGATGGAGTAAAGTAGAGTCGGCATAAAGAGCCAGTTTTTCCTCCCTCTGTCCCTGCGAGTGTGTGTGCTCCTTGAGGCTAAAACAACCTTGCTGATGTCTTGGGAGGATAACAAAATTTGTTCAAGTTAAAAAGAGAACGTCAAGCGTGGAGGTTAGTACAGCAGAGGGCCACACAAAGACTCCAGGGAAGAACAGTTTGATGTACTTTTCAGTGACTGCGAGACAGATTTCACTCATGTCTCCTGTCCGCAAGAGCAGCAGGAGCACAATCACAACGACCCGGTCGACTCAAGAGAAAGAGGAAATACTTTGATTTTAAAAATCCTGTTGTAGTCCCTGTTGGTGCTGATGCCAAGGTCAAAACTGGGCTTGCGTTAAATCGATGACTCTTTGCAGCCCTTCATAAAGGGAAAGAGACTGTTTTCTTGGCATATATTAGGCCTGAAGATGCTGCTGCTGACCACTGCATCCCTTCATGGCCACACACTTGTCAAATAATTATTTTTCAGGAGGATAATTATCACAAGGCCAGATGACTCAGTAGCTTTAGTTCACCGCAGCGGCCGACACTGAGCACCTCTCAGCTGAAACACAGCAGTGTTTCCCTGGTGCGAGGGGGTGGGATGGGTAGAGGATGTGTGTGGCCTTACACAGATGCAAAAACTCTGGTGCTCTTTAGTTTGCAACAAACTGCAGAGGTGACCTTCAAGCAGTCAGGGAGTTTCAGCATCACTGACAACAAAACAGGATCCTGCCTCACAGCAGCAGCTGCATCTGTTGGTTCAGGTCCCAACTGAAGACTCTTCTGCACCTTGTCTGCACTCGAGCTGGCATGGACTCCACAAGTTTGTGCAAATCCTGATGACTGACGCTGTCCCTCACTGACTGGACGGTGTTCAACAAAGCTCCTACTGGAAGACCAAAGACCAACTGCTTGGCTTTCTGACTGGTGGTCTTAGACTTTTGACCCGACGGAGTGTTTGTGTGGAAACAAAGGGACAGAGTGCATTTGAGTTTCCAAGAGTTTGTGCAGGAAGTTCATTGCTGAGGGCTATTTTACAATTGTTTCCTGTAACCCTTAACAGATTTAAGAAGGCAGTTTGAGAAGAGCTCTTCTGTTTGCATGAGTGTTTTTGTGTGTGCGTAGTCGTGTTTTGTGCTGGCACTGCACATTGTCTAATCCTTATCTTCTTTGCCTAAGCAGCGTGATGCTTGGGATTTAAGTTGCACCAACCCTTGTAAGTGTAAGTGTAGGAACGCTACCAGTACGATCCCTTTCAGCTTTTGGCGCCACAGTGTGCCTGATTCAGCAAACTGTGATTGCTGAGTGGCATGTGTGTCCGTCGGCGTCGGTGCAGAATAAAAGATCCATCAAGTAAAAGTGTGCCACCCTCTTGTTTCATTATACAACATCGGATATTTCCCCTTTACGTTTTAAAATACTCCTTTTAAACCACAGAAACCTCAACCCCTCAAGAAGTTTAGAGCACCAGGGAGTGCTGCATACTGCTAATAATGAGACAGGGTTTTTTGTTTTTTTTTAGTTCCTGGCAGCAAAATATTGGGTCATGTTCGCTCTGATGAAGTCTGCATGAGTTCAGAAGTGTTTTCATTCTACTGCAGTTCCGTTCCTGCAAGGACACACAGGCGAGGAATCCTAGCAGATGAGGGCTGGTGCTAAGCATAACAATCCTTTTTGTCTTTGAACTTAAAAGTACAGACACAAGCAACTACACTACTAAAAACCTGGCTTGGATTAGTCATGGAGGGAAGGAATAGAGAGGCTTTCAACAGTTTATTCCACAGATTTTTTAATTCAATCGAGCAGGCGATGCTGCTTTGAAAACAGTCCAAAGTACCACCGTGCACACACAAAAAATCAATCCCAGTGGTCATGGCTCGACACTCGATCCGTCTTAAAAAAAGGAAAAATGGTTTCCCCTTAAGGTTGTTGCTGCCAGACTGATGTCACTACATGCAAAATCTGTGAGGAACAGTAATATCGATGAGTCAGAGAGCATCACACGTAAAACCTGCCGATTAATCCGGACCCCTGCTGTCTCCCTCTGTGCCCGACGTCCACCAGCCAGACAGCAGTGCATGCTGGGTCACAAATTGCCAGGGGGGCAGTCAGAGTAATGTGGTACATGCTCTTCGGTTTCATGTGTGACGCGCACGACGCAGCAGAGGGAGCAAAACAAATCAATCGTGCAATCGATGGTACTGACCTGTTAAATGGTTATGCTCTGGTCAAATTGGTTCACGGGGGGTTTGTGTGTCTTGTTGGTTTACTTCAGGGTGACATTCAGAACAGAACAACCTCCTCCACCTTCACCATGCCTGCTGAGTCTGAGCTAAGCTAGTCATCCAGTCCAACATAAAGGATGCAGCTACGTTTCCACTTTCATCTGAAAATGAGCCTCAAGTACAATTTGTCCAAACAATCTAATATAAATGTACATTTCTATAGGAGTTAATGGGCTGGGAGTTCAACAGAGAAGATAGAAAAGTGTTAGTTAATGTGTTTTATTAAATCTAGATTAAAACCAGCTAACTGAAGTAAAAAGATCAAGCTCCATTTATAACCCATTTGGAGAGGAGGAATAATTAGAGCAATCAATAATCCTATAAAATACTCACACACCCATATGTACAGTGAGAAAGACAGACTCCTGAACCCATCCTTCAGGGAGCTTGCTGGGTTTCTCTACGGCATCGAAAGAAAACACGCAAAGGCAAAGCTTCCGGCATCGCCATAGGGTGGAATGAGTAACACACAGATGGGGAGGCGGGCGCCGCGACATCTTAATTTTCAGTAAAGCCCAGGAGACAACAGCACACAGCCAGAGCAAGAGGAGGGAGGAGGCATGGCGTGCTACCATCTTTATAACAGCAACACAGTAATCTCAAATGTGGCCTTCACTTTGAAAACAGCTCCACTCGCATCACTGTCACGAAACACAGCATCATCATAAAGAGCTGTTTTACTCTTTGTATAATACACAACGGTGTGACAGCCTGAAAATGAAAAGCTGTTTTAAAAAAGGTGCTACACACAGCAAGTGTAGAGGCACACAGTCACATTAGCCCTGCAGTCATTACATAATCAGATCCTACAGTTCATCTCACTCCTCCCTCCTCTCGTCTAAACATCCCACCACTTCTTCCCCTTTCTTTCCCCTCTTGTGGGGATTGGAGTTAATCCGGCGCCAGGATTTCCTGTAATCTGATCCAATTCCCTTTCAGACTCACGGCACACACAAAACTCTGATCCGATTCATCGGCGATACAAGTGCAGAGGAACACAAACACGCTCGCGCTCTCACAAATAGCTCAGCTCCGTTTCAGCAGTGCCACCTCTCTAATCCTTCTGCTGCAGGCAGCTGCCAGAGCAGCGGTGCTCACCCACCCGAGCACACAAAGTACACAACCCAAAAACACACACGGAAACACACGCATATCACATTCCTGCCCAAAGGCACACAAAACTACTGATTATAATGAGCACAGGCCTGCACGCGCCCACACACACACACGGTCCTTTATGCACCCAGGCGTTCATTTTCATCTCAGCTGTAATGGAAGGAGCTTGACCGGAATCCCTCCGTCCATTTACCGATTCACAGACTCAGCCAGTCATTCCAGCTTTTCTCCAGTCCATCACTTATTGCTTTCTCCTTCGACTCCCACCCGCTGTCAGTGAGATTCAGGTCACCGTCCATTCCTTTTCCATCTGCTGCTTTCTGACACTCGCAGCCTCGTTGTTATGCAAAGTTATTTGCTCGACATAAAGAGGACAACATGCCCCGTCATCAAATTTGTAGCAGGAAAACTAAAACACTTGAGGAAACGTACGAGGGATACAGAGGCTCTCTGAACAGGACGGATGAAACGACTATGGATTGAAACTTATTACTGGTCTCAAGGGAGAGGTTTTACTCAAGAGGTTCCTGTAATTGGAAATTTCACTTATTATGTCGTTAATTCTTGTGGAGTATTGAGTCGGGATAGGACTCCCTCCTGAATTGATGCCCAAATTACCCGATGTGCGTGTGGTCATTAGTATTACATAATGCTCAGTTTGGGCCCTGAACACCTGGACTTTGCTCAAAGCGCGGTTGCGACGGTGGCCTTGTGTGATATCTAAATTCAGAGGATCTTTGCGCTTCTCAACGCTGGTTAAGCTGTCAAAGAGTCTAAACTACAGCACACATACTAATGAGGAGAGGGTGCCAAGTCATTTTCATTGGAGAAAGTCTGAATCCTTTTTTATTTTTCGGATCTGACCAGAATTTTGAAATGAGTAAGATCTCGATCATGCTCCGTCAAGTTCACACACTGCTGATTTAGTCCATCATTGTCAGGTAAGGTTTTAAATCTGGGGGGGTTTGTGGGAACTTTCCTGCTCTGGTAGTGATGCGTTTTATGTCAACCAAAGATGGGTTTGCTGGAGCTGAAGGAAGGAGCAGCTGTAGTGTGAGAGGGCTCCATGCTCCACACTGCAGCTTCAGTGCCAACATCAAAGTCCAGGCTGATGTTTGCTCCGCGAAAGCAGGTATACGGTGTTGGAGTGTTGGCATGCTAACATTATGCATTACACAGCAACGTCGGGTTTACTAGTGTGTCGTCAGGTTTGCACTTCAGGTGAGGTGTGGGATCAGCTCCTCCCGCCTGCTCCGACCGACTGATTTGACCCATTAATTCTGCAAACTGTGACCCCCCCGTTCACACCCGGCAATAAAATGCAAATAAATGGGTCACGATCTGAATCTGCCTGACCACATCTGGAGGTAGTCTGGCTCGTTATCCAGGTGTAAATGCAAATCAGTACAGTCTGATGGTATTTCAACACAGCACTGATACAGAATGACACCAATTTTGTATAACAATTGAATGCATGTTGTTCAAATGTGCACTGAGCAAGCAAAAGACAGAAAGAACCTCCTCTAATTTACCGATGAGATGTTTGTTCTGTTCCATGAAAGAACCAAAAGCTTCGTTAATCAACAACACGTTCCACCAGCTCGGCTCACCGACTCAACACTGTCTGAGAGTCTGTGAGTTCACCAGTGTGCCAGCTATAAAATCTCACCACCTCTGGCAAACCTCTGAACTGGACTTCTCAAAAACCATTAGATTAATTGAATTTGGCAGAAATGCAAACTTTATAGTGGTTCTAGAGGAAAAGTAAGGAAATCAGCAAAGACATTAGTGTTCATCCTCTGCGCACCATAAATATCTGCACAAAACTTCATAGCAATCCATCAAATAGAGTCGTGCCACTCGCATCAGGAATAATAAATTACTGCTCCCACCAGACTCCTGCATAAAAAAAAAAAACTATATTCTACAAATAATCCACTTCTTTCTGAAGTGAAAGCTATTCATTTCTCCTGCACCATCCCCCTGTTCACAGCTCTCTGATCCTTCCCTTAGCTCCTTCCCCTTCATCTTTTCTCTTCCTCTTCACGGCTACAAGTCAAAAAAGCTTTTTTCTCCCCTCGACTGCCATCTCTCAGTATGTGGCAGTTGTCCTTTGCTCCACTTTCATCACTCTCTCCTCTTGCTCCCCCTTTACGTTTGTGTCCAGCCTTCAGAAAATGAAGTCTTTTCAACTAAAAAAAAATAAAAAAGTGTAAGGAAATTTTTAATACAAAAAGAAAGGCTGTCAGGAGAGACTGTGGGCTGAAAGGTCACAGATGGACAGATGGTAGAAGAGCAGCGCAAAGACGGGGCAGAGAGAAAAAAAGGGATGAAGTGATGAGGAATGGTGGATGATGAATGGAGCAGATGTCTGGACAGCGAACACAGACAACGTGATGGAAACTGGATGGAGCAAAAAGATTGAGAGGCAGACACTGAGATCAATAGAGAATAATCCACTGAAGAGGAGCTATAAGCAAAATCAAAGCACCTGTGGATTTACAGCATGACGGCCTAACAGGCTGTTAGTAACAGGCCGGGCGATGAATTATGACTGAGACATGTGATGTAAGAGTGATGAAAGACGGGACACGAGAAGCTGCAGAGTTAAAAAAGGTTTAAAGCCGAAACATACGCTAACATGATGTCACGTCACTGAACTGCACGACAAACATGAGAGTGGAGCAACAACAGCACTTAGACTGCTGCCTCGATCAGTACTGACACAACTTTACATAAATGTCATGGTTTTGTTGAGACGTGACAGAGCGTCACGGCTGAGGCGATACCTGGCGTCTGGTGTCTGAGGCTGCATCAGCCGTGGATCTTATTTTACCATTTCAACCTTTATGAAAATGTTCAGTGTGCCGAATTAAATTGGCATCTGGTGTTGTGTTAGCAGACTGCAGAGGAAAATTAAATATGTTATTTTGTAATCAACTTAATAAGATCAAAAAACAGGAGGATTTCAAATTAAAACACTTTTGACGAAATGGGATTTAAAATCACTTTCCTCTTTCCTGCAAAATGTTGTTTGAGCGTGCAACACGGTCACATTCATGCTCATCCAGTATGTATTCAGGATTAGTTATGATGCTGAACAAACTGGTGACAACACATTGACCTACAGACGAGGATTAGAGACGCACTCTAAAAAATATACATATTTTTAACAATTCTGACAATTCTCTTTCTCAGAATTCTGAGATTAAGTCAGAGCTGAAACTTTTCTTTACAGTGGTAAGAAAAGACACACCAAGGTAACAAAATCATGATTCTTGAATTCAGGTGACTGCACAATAATGAAAACATAATTATGAATAGTGTAATCATTTCTGCCCTAAAATTCTACACATAGGACCTTTAATTACAATCACTACCTGCATGTTTCCCAGCACATATTCACTTCATTCCACTGCCAACGTTTCCAGGTTCAACAGTGCACAAACATCGTGAGGCAAAACACTGTTTGATTCCTGTTTGATCACATGCCGTACGCAAAGCATTTCCATGGATATTCATAATGTCATGCACGCAGATGAAAGAATCAGAGAGGCAGACTGAGTGCAGTTGTGTTTTTAATAAAACTAAATCTCACTTGAGGCATTAATCTTGGCACATTCACTGTATTTTCATTAGAATGATTTTATTTTCTCGACGCAAAAAATAGTTTATAATTAAGGTATAAATATGTTAAACTGCACTTAAGGCAAACAGGAAATGCATTTACCTCCGTGCATGCTCAACTTGTCTTGTTCATTTCAGATTAATATTGTGTTGAAAGGTTAAACAGGTTAAACATACGTCTGACAGTCAGAGTCCCAGAATTACAAGAATTCATTCACACTCAGTTACGTTCGTGCTTCACGATGTGCCGTGTTTGCTGAGAGCGCTCTGATTAATTCTTACTAGTTTGCACAGTTTGTATTGGCAGTTGCTGGTCCCAATGCATGGAGGACTGAAACAGCCAGAATCACAAATATACAAAACAAACAAATGAATTAATCCATCAGTAAATCAAAATCCCATTAAATGCACCAAAAATAAAAGAAAAAATAAGGTATTAATTCATATATTCACTTTTAAATGTAATTACATTTCATTATTGCTCTCCCTTAGCATTTCCCCTCCATTCATTTCCACAAATGTATTTATGTATGTAATTTCCATTTAAATTTCTTTGTCCATTTCATCTTCATTATGCAAATGAGAGGGCTGTCACTCAAGTCAATCACAGCACAGAGTTCTTAAGGACTCCAAACAGGCCAGTGGACATCTACCAGCAGCAGCGTCACTGTTTACATCCCAACATGCAGAATTCTGGGATGAAATTAAAAGTGGACTGGAGACCTGATCACTGTTCTGTCGTGATGGTCGCTGCAGACCTGCAAAATGAACCCTGGCAGAGAGCATCAGGCAAAAAGGCCATGACAATGAATTTTACATGCACTGATGGAGATTTGCAATAAACAATGTTGTGTGTTCCATCTGCATCATTTCTGCGCTCTGGAGTAGCCATTTGTGTGACAAACAAATCAGCCATTCTGCAGCAATAAAAACTGTTTCAATGTGATTTCGCAGTCGTGACACATCAACAACCGTGTGGCCGCAAAAGAAACAGAATCGATCAGTCGATTTCTCTCACATTACTGAGAGATCCTGTGAACCAAATGGAAGCTGTAAGGTCATCAGCCAGCAGTGCAATGGGAGTGGTACATAGTCTGAGAGCGATGCAGCCATAAAGTGCTCACACAGAAGCCAGAGGGATGGAGAGGCAGAGAGAGACGAAAGGCAATACAGACAGATTTTAAATCAATACAGCCACAGAAGACAACTAACAGGAATTTACAGTCCAGGCGCGGACGTGCGGCATTGTGGGCTCGTAAAATCTGATGCTTTCTATCAATTAAATAAAAAAGAAAAAAGACATCACAGTGCAAAGTGCTGCCATAACTTTAGGTGTACTGAAGGGACAGACTGAGAGGAAGACTCGTCCCAAAATAACGCTGCACGCTTCAGAGGAAGTTTCTCTGAGCTGATCTGCTGTCAGCACGGCGGCCCAAACTCTACATTTTATGACACCATAAAATAAAGTGCAGTATTGTGTGTGTGTGTGTGTGTGTGTGTGTGTGTGTGTGTGTGTGTGTGTGTGTGTGTGTGTGTGTGTGTGTGTGAGCGCGCGCGTGGCCGGCTTTCACAAAATGCCACATGTTGTCTTATTTTCTCTACTTTTTCCAGCCTGCTTGGCCTCATCATTTTTCACCAGTCCATCCATCTCTTTTGCCTCCAAGCTTCTTATCTCAGTATCCTGCAGAAATCTCCTGTCTTTAACTTTGGCCTTTCATGAAATGTCACTGACAGCTGACTTCCACATGTTTCATATCCCTGCAACCGAGCCAGAAAGGTTGAAAATAAGCAGTTTTCTCACTGCCTTGAGACATTAAAAGGTGCAATATGTAAGAATTCTAACAAACGATTAAAAGACTGTAAAGAAATAAGAGTTCTGAATATATATCAGGGACGTTTATGTATTGTGTTGAGGAGAAATCTACTTTAGTTAGCATGCTAACTAGCTAGCCCCAAGCCAGTTGGAACCTAAAGAGGTGATGGTCTGCAAGTGAACAACACAAACACTCTCCTGGTGCCTCAACTCCCAGAATCAGCAAATATGTAGCTGCATGGCTAACTGAGCTAACCAGCTACAGCTGGCCGCAGTTAGCGGTTACTCTGGTAACATGCTGCCCCCTATTGGTTTGGAGTATTAACTCAACACGTGGCCAATTCTTTTCAGCTTCAAAATACACTAGAGGTGCCGTTTAAAAATGAACTAAAAATATCAACAGAAAGTGAAGAAATAAGAATTTTGATGCAATGACTTTTATGTTGCAGAGATATTTACTGAAAATAGCATGCTAGCCTAGCCCGACACAGTCATGCTAACCAGCTGTTCAGAGCTCCCAGCCCATGCTGCTGATGCTCTACAGATGACTGATTTCTACATATTGCACCTTTATATCTATGGGGTACATGAAAAAAAGGATTGACTCATTCACTGATCACAGACACTCGACTTTGGTTTGTTTGTTTTAAAACCCAGCAGGTTAGGATGTTGAGGCTGAAACAGACAACAGAAGAAACCAGCTCAAAGCAAAGACAACTCAAAAGTAACGCTCGGATGTCAAGTTTTACTGCCTCAAACTTGTACCAAAGATCTACCCTCCATTTTTCTTCTCCATCTCTCTGCCTTTGCGATATATGAGACCATAACGTTTTATAAGTGTCTTTCTTATTCTCTGCTCTTTTACTGCACAAGACTTCTCTCCATCTCTGTCTGCTGGCCTCAGTCTCCATCCTTCAATCTACTCAGTCTGCCAGCTCTCTATTTTTCAAATGAGTGCTGCTTTCATGCCGTCTATGACCAATTTTCATGAGGTAAAGTGCCGCTATTGCTGCTCCCAACAGTGTGAGGTTATATCTAAATCTAAGTTTTGTTATCCAGTTACAAAACTTACGGCGTTGCTACACTGCAGGTACCCCGAGTAACAAACGCATGCTAATAGGATTACAAACACTTCTCTGTAGAAATTAAAAGAACAATCAGCACTTAGATTCTGACTCTAGGCATTAAAAGAAAGACGGTGGAGCTTTAAAATGAATAAATTACACATTTTCCCTCTTTCGAAATGCAAGTTAAATCCATAAGAAATGCAACTTAGCTTTTTATATATGCAATTCACGGTTTTGCAGCTGCAGTCTTACTGGTTCTGGAGTGGTGAGTCCAGGGTTAGACGGCTTTATCAAACTCTGGGCAGATAATGATGCTGAACTGTGTGACTGGTATTTGTTGCCACAGTGGACTCAGTGGACTGTTTATTGTTGGGATGTGAAAGCATTTCACTGAAATTGGATCCAGTTCCAAAACCTCTCGTATGACCAGAAGTCCCTTATTTAATCCTGACCAAGACAAGATTCGTAGCCATGCATCTGCTGGTTATTGTTTACAGTAACATGGTGGGCTAGGATCTGTCTCAAGTTTCTGATAGAAGTCATTTTTAATGACCGTGAAAATGTCAGTCTTCATCAGATGGACATAACCTTTTACATGCCTGTGCCGACAATGTGCACAGCCAGCTCTTCTTGACATCTTGCCAGGTCTCGTTTCAAATTGGCGATGCAGATTTCCTAGAATATCGATCCCTGCTCCCATTAGTCAGTGATTCCATGGAGAAAACATCCCTGAAGTCTGAATGTGTGGACTTGGTAATGTGGAGGCCATTTAACTCAAGCCTGTGATCGCTCTATCCGTCAATAATCTGCGCTTAGTTCAGTTCTGAAAGCAATCATTCCCAATCATGTTTGCCGTATGCAAAGAAAAATGCAAAGGCCTTGAGACTTGCTGAGAAGTTGAAACTGTATATCCCATAAAAAGATGAGTGTGCGCTGAATTCAAATAAGCTCACACGCCGGCAGTCAAAATGTCAAGTCTGCCTTATTCTGAAAGTTTCCCCATTACCCCTCCATCGGCCTGCACCCACTATTCACAAATCCGTCTATTCACATCTTACTTACACACCCTGCTACATCTTAAGGCTTCCCCTTTCACCGCCACTCCTCCCTGATCTCAAATCTCTCACCTTGTTCACCCTCTCCTATTCTCCATCCATCCCTCTTCCAAATCTTTCTTAATATTAGGCATTATTCTTTTTTTTCCCTTCCTTCCATGAGTCGGCTCGTCATGTCTCCCTCCCCCCTCCTCTCTTCCACTTTGCCTTGATTTCTCCGGCTCAGTCCCTTCTGTCTCTGGCTCTGCCCTCGTTCACCCTTCCCTCTGTCAGCACTTAATGGAAGCATAATGAGCTTGTTGTCTATGAAATGATGAGAAGGAGTGAATGCAGCTGCCTAATGATCAAAGAGCAAAGCACAACACACACAGCTGGTCAGAAGCCGGCACATCCATGCCTATACACAAATAAAGCAATGACAGCACACACACACACACACACAGACAAAGATTAATGCTTGCCTGTACACAGAGGTGCCGAATTACAGACACACAAACAGATCAGAGTCTTTTCTCAGAGGAGATGCATTGTTAGGAACTTGTACCCAAAATCAGGCCAAATGCTATTTTCCTTCTTCCTCCTTTGCTCTCACCACGGCTTCCTCCCTCCTCCTCCTCCCTCCATCTCACTCCTCTCCTCCGCCCCTCCTCACTCCGTCCAGAAAGGTAGTCAGAGCAGAAATGGGTTTTCTTACTTCATAACACTGCAGCTGTGTGCATGTGTCCGCATACGCTTTGGTTTGTGTGTGTGTGTGTGTGTGTGTGTCAGACTAAGATTTGGCTGCACTCTATGCGACGACACCCACACTGCAGCATTTGACACAGCCGGAGGGAGCGAGGAAGAGAGAGAGAGAGAGAGAGAGAGAGAGAGAGAGAGAGAGAGAGAGAGAGAGAGAGAGAGAGAAAGGAGAGGACACGAGGAGGAAAGACGACAAGAGTGGAGGGGAGCGAAGACGAGGGTCTTGTGTTTGTGCGTTTGTTTCTACTTATGCACGTTTGAGTGTGAGTGTGTGTATTTCCATGTGAGAATATGCAACTGTGAGTGTATGCCACAGTAATGCATCCCCTATGTATCTTACACTTGGTGTGTGTTGTTGTGTGCCCATAAGGCAAACACATCAATATACAATGCAGTTCCTGCTGTGTGCGGAGGCAGATGCACCAACATATGCTTAAATTTGCATCAGTTTCTGGTCTACTGTGTGACGATCTTTGTATTTTATGAGCATCGTGTTTTTAACCCTTCAGCAACCGGCCTCATACAGATCTGAAATACGCTTTACACTCATACACACCAGCTTAGACTCTAGGTTGATGGTGTGTCATGGTAATGAACATACTGTATGTACACGGGGGGAAGAAAATAAAAGATTCAGTCCTTCCCCTGTGTGTGCACCAACATTTCAAACCAAGGTTTATTAAAAAACTCAAGTTGTTTGAATGAATTATGGTCCTTCTCTCTGTAACACGTACAGAACAACCTCTGCCAGTCTGCTGCTGTCTCGGGAACTCACTAACTCATGCATTCACCTCCTTAGATACAACAGGATCCCTGAAATCTGACGTCCAGCACTGAACTGTTGCACTTGGCCCCAGTCCTACGACATCGGAGCCAGGGATGCTAATGTTATATATATATGAAGCACTGCCCTGATAATGAAGCCGTGTTGTGTGTCACCTCGTGACTTCACTGAGAGACTACACACAGTTTATCATGTGTATGTTCTCCCTGTGTATGACCTCTAATGAGAGCAACAGTAATCTAATTAGCCCATGCACTGAACTGTTCACGATCAATATAGCAATCAATGAAATGTTCCATGTAAATAATCACTGATTGGCTATTTATCTGCATAGAACATCGACTGATCAATGGATCGTATTGTGAACACTTGCGAGCATGGACTAATGAGATTAACGTCCACCTGGTTAGAGGACTAATACTGAATATTAATCAGCTGCAGGTTTTATTTATATTTCTGTGATTGATTAGCATATTGGTGGTAATCACAATATTTAAGATTTTATATGGATACTAATACAGGTTTGCATGTGTCACGTGCTTTAAATATGTATAAAAAACAAATAATTCCTCACAGTTGTTGAGTAAAAGTGGATTGTGATGAAACAATAAGATGATCATGACAGAAAGAAAATTGTTCTCAATTTAAATCCTTTACAGCATTTACACCAATTTCACCCCTACATGCTTCACTCGCCACATAAATAAATAATTAAAACCGCAACTAATTACTTCACTCTCACATCTCACACATACCACATTATATTACGCCTGCAAATGTGCTCTATAGAGCATGATGTCACCAATTGTTGGTCTACAGTGAATTTTTATGTAAATTGGTTTTTATGGAAGAAAAACACAGCAAAGCTTCTGCTCTGCACTGGAAATAAAACAATCCAAACAGAGACAGAAAGCTTCGAGGGGAGAAATAAAGCAAAGCGCACAAGAAGGAGGTGAAGAGAGAAAAGTTGGTGAGGTGAGTTGACTGAAGTCTTGTACACATTATCCCACAGGGAGCTTCACTAAATAGGGAAAACTGCTGATGCCAGTGAGCCTGTTATTGCCTGTTGTACAGTGTGTGTGTGTGTGTGTGTGTGTCCACTCCAGTTTCATTAACAGCCCGAGCTTTCTTATACAAGTTAAAAGCAGGCGGAGGAGAGAGAGCAGAGGGAGGGAGAGGAAGGGCATCTCCCGTTCATCTCTTCCTTTTCATCAACACCAGGGTTGTTTCACAGTATTCTCTCAGTGCTCGGGCTTTGTGAGCAGCAGAACTGGGAGAACGTTCTCCTGTGGACTGCTCCTTCAGGCAAAAGAAGCTTCCCCTGTGTTTCCTATCTCATTTCCCCATCGCAAAACGCTCCCCCCTCTTTCTTTCATTCTCCACGTTTGACTGCACGAGGCAGCACAACATGGCTAACAGTTCTCGTGCCCGCGTCAGAAGATTTGTTCTTTTCTGTCCTCTGAGGACGGCAGAGCTGGCAGGAAGCGAGACAGTCGTGCACTACAGTGGACTCATTTAGATGTACTGTACGTCGTTAGCATGCTAAATAAGGAGTAATGTAGCGGAAGCTCGTCAGCACGGCAAAATGAGGCCTGACGGGGAATCAACACCCCAATGCGACGCTGATGATTTCATTAGACTCTAAAGTGTAATTTACAAGCTTCTGCCAAAAAAGTAGCCCAGCACGGCCTTCAGTAGTCAGGGACTAATGTCTCTCTGGCAGCGGCTGTCGCTCGTTAATCCAATTAGAGATTAACAAAATGCACTGGACTTCCTGACTGCGGAGTTTAATGTCAAACTGTGGGTCACAGAGCTCAAATATCAGACCTCGCAACGTGTTCACGCAGCAGGCGAATCAGCAGTCCGTACAGCGATGCAGCGGAAGGCCGAGCTCCTTCTGCTTCATCCTTTCAAGCTTTCATAATTAAAGTTTACGTCCAGCGTCCGCGGCTCGACTACAGCGATAGAACGGCAGGCACGGAAACAAAAACTTTCAACGAGGCTCGCAATACGTTGTACAACTTGTGTAATCGTTACATAAAAACTTCTTTGACTTCAACTTTATTTGACTCTAAAACACAAATTTACAATTCAGCACCATGGATTTTTCAACGTGCAGCTCAGTTAGGATACCAACAGTTCACAGCCGTGGTCGGGGTCATAGATTCAGACTGGTACAGAGAGATAAAGGTGAGTCAGGCAGTGTAGACGACTCCTCTGCCCTGGATCCTCACTGCTACTACACTGCTCAAACAGGGGGATGCATGGATCTGGCTTAAATGCAGCCATTGTTGGTGGACCAATCAACATGTCTGCTTTGAAAAGAGGACAACAAACCTTCCTGTTTTAAGCACATGGTTTGTTTTGTTGCCCGTCTTTACTGAAATCACCCATTAGCTCTACGTTACGGCTTTAGAGCCACTTTAGCTTTCAGTTTATATCATTTTGTTGGTGATTTAGACAATTCACTTCCATCTCTGGTTGGCATCTGATGGGTTTTGGCTGTTCAGACGGTCTGTTTGGAGGCAAAATGTTTTGATTGCTAGTTTTGTTCTCACGTGCATAAATTAGCCGCATCTCCGCTTCTTTTATCGCCATTTCAAAATCACTTGGCTCGGCTGCTCTGACACAGCCAACGGCCCAGTTATGGTGCGTCTGAGCCGACCACTGCTGTGAGCATTCATTATTCATAAGCATGCACATTTCACTGTTCTTTACTCTTATTTCTGCACATTGTGGTACGAGCGGTGCCAAAGCTTGCGTGCTACTCTCTTCCCACCATTTTCTCCTCCATCCTTCCACCTTTTCCTTGGCTCCAATTTCAGACGAGCACAGTTGGCTCGAGTTTCCCCCCCAGCTGGCAGATAGAATCAATACCTCCCCTCTTTTGTCTTCCCTCTCACTTCCTCCCGTCTCAGTTCCTGCATCCTCTGACCACCTCACTTGGTTTCAGTACACTCTCAGTCCTCAATAACAGCAGGCTCGTCTTCTGTTTTCTCCTCCCTCCATTCATCCGCGCCCTCCTGCTTTGTGCTTTACTCCCTCCATGTAAGACCTCCATCCCTCCAACCACCTCACCATCTTTGACTCACATGGCTTCCTTTCTGAAGGGTTTCTATCCCCTAGAAAGCCACAAGCACTCGCATATACTCTCATTATGTTCAACAAAAGGAAAAAAGGCACCATCCATCTCGATATACCGCTCCGACTCCACGGCTCCATACATGCAGCAGCATACAGGACGAGGATTCTGCAGGTGTGAGGAGAGAAGCCGCGGACGCTCAAAATAGAACCCATCCAATCACAAGTGCCAATGTCACCCTGACATCTTAGACCCATGCACTACTTAATGCATCCGGCATTACACACAGCACAGCAGAACCTGCCTCCCTGCACACACACACACACACACACACAGAGGTGTTTATCACTGGACTTGCATTACAATATTCTTTCAGTGCTGGGTTGTACCGTAGTTACAGCCGTCATCTTACACACTCCATTCGTTTTTGTTAATGCCGTTGTGCTTCTGCTCCCTTAAGACCGTTTCCATCGAGCCGAGTGGGCGACGCTGCTTTCTGTTTACTGAGGCGTTCATCACTGGCCATAGATTAAATGAACTGCGTCAGAACAAACAGAGAGGAGCAGAGTATATTTATTCAAATTATGTGGCTTAATATTGGCCAACTCAATTTTCAATTTAATTAGATCCAACTCGACGTGACAGGACGTACCACAAATCTGACATGTGACTGTTTTTTTTACTACAGATAAAGTGTTATTTAAAGTGTGTTGGTGGAAATGTTACTGTCACTTTATTTCAAAATGAATATAAGTAAGTAATAATGTTAGAAGGGATGAAATACAGCTGCAGCCTGCAGGGACAAATCTCTCTCTAGAGTTATTATAAATGTAAAAGATTGCAGGGATGATTTATTTCACCTTGACAGATTTTGAAAAGCAAAACAAATTTAGTTTTTTTCCACTGGAGCTTTTTTTTTTTTTTTTTTAATTCCCCATTTTCAGTTTCACATTTGGCATTTCCCTCATTTCATTACTGCTGACATTTTCAATTTCATACGTAAGCTTTGGGTATTTCCCATTTAAGCCATTGCATTTTTTAAATTTTACTTTATTTCAAATCATCTTTTTGCATTTAGAAATTTGCATTTTCAATTTCAGCTTTCACTTTAATCAGGGCCTGATTATTCCAAGTATCTTAGTAAAATAATCTTTTAATTTTTCAATTTTCATTTTTTCCATTTGGACTTAAATTTAATTATGATCAAAGATCTCTTTCATACAGAGGCTGCTGAGCGCTCCAACTGTGACTTTATAAAAAAAAAAAACATTCTACAACAGATTTAAGAATGCACACACACTTAAATCAACTCCATAAGGTCTTGTGTTTCTGCCATTAAATGCATAAGACAGCAGCGTCCACAGACTCCAGTGAGGCGTTAACAGACCTCTGAGCGCATCGTCTGAAGGGAACAATGCTTCCCTGAAAACTAACTCCAGTGACAGCATTCCCATATATGCTAACCAATGATATAATCCACACATGACCATAAAATCTCTCTTTCTAAAAATTGATATCGGATCGTCATGACCTTTTGATCCGCCTACAGAACAACACATCTACATCGGCACTGCTGACCTTCCTATAAGATCTGTAACTAAAAAGAGATCAGAGGAAATAGATGATCCAAGAGAACAAACAAGGTGATTCACACAGAGGAAATCTGCAGATTTATATACTGGAGACCACAGAATGTGAAAGAAGAGAGTGTCAGGTGCAAAGAACAACAAGAGGAAAGAAACAGACGAAGAAACCAAAGAAGAAGTCGAGATAAATTGTCAAACAAAGAAAAACACGGGGCAGGACAGTGAATTAGAAAAGGAAACAAGAAAAACTGATTGATGCTCACCAGGAAATAGGGTACTGCCCTTTTTTTTTGGTCTACTCGATTTCCAAATGCTGGTTTTTCTTGATGGAATATTAAAATACGCTTTCAGGGTGACAAGTTCTGTCAGCTCTGAAGTCAAGATGGGTCCAGAACACAAACAGACACACACATACAGGCCACTGTTTATGGATCTGTACGTCATAATAATGTTTACAGTACGCTGACCACCTCCAGGGACAGAGGTGTGTGTGTGTGTGTGTGTGTGTGTGTGTGTGTGTGTGTGTGTGTGTGTGTGTGTGTGTGTGTGTGTGTGTGTGTGTGTGTGTGTGTGTGTGTGAGCGTGTGAGCGTGTCATCTCCTCACTCACCGTCACCACAGTGATTGACAGCAGAACTAATTCCACATTTAATACCCTCGGTGAATTGGCGGGCCTGAAACACTACACAAGATGGTGGCACAGGCTGATACACACTCGAAAGCAGCGTTTTCATGTTACACACACACACACATACACGCCTGTCTTGAGGACTCAAACACACACAGAAGGTGCTGTTTTTCAGGTAAGGGGATGTCAGGCTGCAGACATCTTCACACTACTGTCACTGAAAAGCCAATTATTCAAGTCAGACGAACGCACACGAGATTCCTTCTCACTCTTACGAGACGAACAAACATCTTTCCTCACTCACTTAAAAATCCCTTTGTCCACGCAGTGCAAGTGCTTCAAGGTCAGAGGAAACCAACTACAGTGCTGTCTAGATGAGGAAACGTAAATCTGTAGTTTAAATTAAACACTTAACAAATACAGTAAGACAGCAAATCTGCCTGAATACACTAAACATTAACCTCTTTAAGGTACAATGTGTAAGAATAATTAACAGAATGTGAAGACAGAACAGTTTTTTTGACTTCTGTATAAATGGTGCTGGCATATCTATTAGTTAGCATGCTAACCAGCTAGCCCCTTTGTACCTCAGACGTGGCAGCTAATAAGAGCTTTAGCTTCAAGGTTAAACAGCAGCTACAGTTAGCCGTCACTCTGTGATATGCTGCATCCTGTTTGTTTGGAACATGGAAACAACAGGCAGCCAATCTTTACAGAATGCACAGTTATACCTCATACTTTTACTGAACAGTTTTCTATTTTCACAGCAGTTGGCAGGACAAACAACAGTCTGGAAACATAATGAAATCAGCTTTTTAAAAAAGGTCAAACTGAACATTTTTAGGAGACAAAATCATTTCCACAAAACTAAAAACTAACGATTAAAAAAAGAGGGCAGAATAAAAATCTCTTTTCCTTAAAACATTATTCTGATTGTGAATGAATTAAAAAAGTTTGTCTGGTCCAGAATGATTGTTTTGTTCGTCTCTATGGAAGAATTCTGGAAGACAGTCATCGTATGAAGCCAACAGTAGAAATACAACATCATTGATATCATGTATCAGTTCTGTCTGCGATCAACAGCCTTCATAATTACCAGTTTGTGGAAAAAACATAGAAATAGTGTTCTACATAATGCACCCTGTACTGCCCTAATGTTAGCCAGCCAGCGTTAGCAACTTAAACATTAGCAACAAGCTAGTTTTCACCTGAGGGGCAGATGATTCCAACAGCAGCAGTGTCATGACGTGAATGTAATGGAGAGGGGGAGGAGGAACACATCAAGTGGCTCAATGACACCTTTAACTTGTACAGTAATGAAGATTTACTCTGCACATCAGATTCTATTTCTTTCACATGGAAAGGCCTAAACCAACAATTAGCCTGATACAAGATATCTGCGTCAGCCCCTCATACGTCATCCTGCTGTCAGAAATCTGCCAGAGCACTCAGCGTATCAACGTGATGCTGAAAATAAAGCCCAACAAATTCACAACTCTCTCCCGTTTGTAATGTTTGCAAAGAATGCCCAGCTGTATCGGGGAAAACAAAAGCCTCTTTGGTGACCCATTTTTAAAGCTTTACGTCTTCAGCACAAATGATGAGGCTGCGGGAGGGTGAAGTGCTGCGACAGACGAAAAGCAGCGAGACAGGCAGCTCGTTTATGTTCGTCTATTTAAAGAACTTATTTGACAGGATTCAAAACAAACATTCGCGGCCTGTAGTTTCAACTCAGAGGACCAGTTTGGGTGAGAGGCTGCATGTAGAGCACTGTACGATCCCACACATGCACACTTGCTTTGTTGAGAGTGCTGATGAGCTGCCGACATTTGTGCCTTTGAGTAGCAGCTCTCTCGGGGGATGGTGGGAAAACAAGCAGGCAGACGCAAAGCAAAATACCCGACAACAAACAACAAATTATCTCTCCCCGTCCTCTGGAACACTTAGCCACATACGATGCTTCCCTTCAAAAACACGTCTCGCGCACAGAATTCAAATCTTTATCTCCCATTTCTCTCTCTCCATCTCGCACTTGAAACACAGCAGCAAATTAGAATGTTCTGCCCTCTTTCCCTCCACGCGTGAGGCGAGCAGAGCGTAGAGAGCCCTGCTTCCATCTTGTCTGCTTGTTTATTACAAAAAGAAAATGTTCACTTCACTCCCCACTGCCCAACAGCACCAACACAACTGTGTGCATCACACGCAGTAAAAAGCCTTCTTAATTGTTGATGCTCCAGAGGTGCCAGGATTGAATTCATAATTCCAGCAGACGGTAAATATGCCATGAAACAAAAATGGCAGGCGGTGCGGCCTCGACGACATTAAACTAACCGACACACACCTGCTTGACTTCCCTCTCACACACACACTGAGATGAATGTTAAGCTAATTAGACAGATCGTTGTGTTGCCCACAGACATGTTAGGTGAGTTTACCTGCATACTAAAACCCAACCAGTCGCTCCAGTGTGGCTGGAAGCAGGCTCACACATCTGCTGACGTCAAAGGAACAAAATTCATTATAGCAGCTCTAAAAGCTTCATCATTTTGGATCAGCGACTTTTCTCTTTTGCTTAGACTCCTTTACAGCGGCTAGCTCTGCCAAATTCCCATCATGATATAGAGGCTTGGAAAGAGTGCAAGAACCTGCTGCCAGACTTCTACATACAGACAGCTCCAAGAGTCACTGGAAAAAGAGCGAAAACGCCTCAAGTGCTGCAAAGACGACGCAGCGCAGAGTAGAAAGAAATATATAGAAATTGCCTCAGGCAGGGTCAGTCGTATTACTAAATCTGGGGCCGAATATAAAAAGCTTCACGCAGCAGCCAACTTTGAGACATTATCACACTACCATATTGTCAGAAACAGATGTAGCACTTCTGTAGACCCATTTCTTTGATCCAGGCATTAAAACAAAAGGCTTCTGCATGATATACTGCCATTAAACAGGATGTTTTATTACTGAAGAGGGGTGAATAAACAACCAAATGATCCAGCTCATCCAAGTTCTACTTTATACTTCAGCCCTTTCCATTTTATGTGCACAAAATGACCCATTAGGCGTTTGTTTCTTGCTTTCCTGCAGTGCTTTGCATGGAGTCCTGTATGAGCACAAAAGTGGAAAAGGTCAAAGTCTGCACCGACTGAAGCTCCTCTCTCCCACAGAAAACACTGCTCCTGAAACGCCTCGCCAGCAGTCCTGCCGTCAGGTCTGTGACTTTGTGACATCATGCTGTGTCACCATGTCACACATTTGCATAATGTATGCCGAGCAACTATTATTCTGTTCTACTATTAACCCAAAAAATAATCATGAACCTAAACAAAAAAAGCGAAACATGTCCCAGTTAAACCAAATCAATACTGAAAAGACTGTGTTGAAGGTACCAGAGCTAATGTGGTGTGTTCTGTCTTATCACAGGATGATTAAAAAAAGATCTTAACTAAGAAGAAGCAACAGTGCTCAGACGACTGGTCAGGTTTGGATGCCAATGTTTGAGCAGTCGTGTTTTTATAAAGCCCATGCTTCTGGATCTTACTTATTGACAACATTTATGAACTCAAACCCAGAAAATCAATGTCGCGGTTTGAGGCTATCCATGTTTCAACAAACGCTAACAAAGAGATGGTTTTAAAATGGATAGAAGGAAGGAACAAAGCCGACCCAAAGAATATGAAAAGAACCAAGAGTACGTAAGAGCTTTTGGGACCACGGAGGACTTTGTGACTTGATCTTGACTTTCCCTGCAGGCATTAATAAAGATTTAACTTAAATGACACTGGAAAAGACATAAATGTTCAGGCAGTCGAGCGAAAAAGAAATGGTTACTACCCTGTCGACAACAGTAAGTACAGACACGTTCCTTATAAATTATGCAGTTGCCAGGAACAACAACAAACAGACTGTCTAAACTCGCTGCTCTTCACTCGTTATTGACACGTCCATTTGGGGCAGTCAATACAACTTTGTAAATGCAGTGAGATACGTCAAATTTAATCTCCAGTGTTACAGTCTGTGTAGTAAAGGCCGACCACAGGACAGTGCAGCCTGTGTGTTGTATGGGCACAGATGCTGATGACTCAGACTGCACGTCTTAATGGTTGAGATCGGGGGATTTATGCCTGGATCCAGGCACTCAAGCTCACTTACCATCATAAAAACTGACACTCAAACAACACAAGCTCCAGACTTCAAACCTATTGGAGCCACTGCAGATGCAAGAAAAACAGATACCCAATAAAACTGCTGCACAGCAACAGAGATATCAAAGAGATATTCAAAAAAATCAGGAAATCATCACATGGATGGATGGATGAGCAAGCAATGAAGCGCCCAATCAGCGGGTCCAATCAGTGTGATTAGGGAATCCTCACACTGCTCAAGTGAGATGCATCATTAATAGAACTAATCAGGACGGGCTGAGATATTCCATGTGTTGGCGAAAAGAAATGTCAGCCGTGGTCCATCCGCTGAAAACACAGAAGACAACAGAGCAAAGACATGGCAGCCAGACAATCGGAGCGCCGAGGAGAGAAAAACAACGACCAACATGTCCACAAATCAGCTGTTTGAGCAGCAGGTAACGTAACAACAGAGCGGGCCATTTGACAACATCTCTGATTTCCTCGGGAGCTCTGAATTGGTATCCAAAGCTCAAACCGCTCTCTACCGAGAGCTCAAGTAACTTCCTGTAGCAGTCGGTGTTGCCAGGCAACTTTGTTCTCTAGGACATTCTATGAAGAAATGCCGTGGCCTGCAGCGAGTTCAAAGACTGCGGCGTTTCTCTGAAAGACTCAGATGGAGGCCGCTGATAATGGAAGATGGGCGATACAGCGCAGACGGCGAGATGAAGGGGGACGGAGCGCCGGCACTATGGAGCCGCCATTAAGACCAGATAAGAGGCGAGGAACAGCAGGTGTGTGTGCAGGAGCAGGAGGAAAATGTGAGTGTGTATAGATAGATAGTGGTGATGGTATATCATCCAGTGAATCTTTCCATTTATAAATCTCTCTCCAGGTTTACACAGAGTGCGTTTTTACAAGAGAGGGAGACTTTTTGTGGTGTGAGCTGGTGTGTAGGTGCAGGAGACTGTACACTGCATGTGTGCCGCTTAATGTCTGGAACACTGTGCCAATACATCCCAGTGAGCTGCTGATTAAAATGAAAAGCCTCTAATTACAGTGCAAATTGAGCTGGACACATTGAGGTGTCTGAGTGCAGCACTGAAAAGAGTCAGCGTCTCCACATGAATAGTAAATTACATGAAGACTGGCCCCCAGAGACGAGCGTGTATACCTGCTAATGTGTGTTTGTGTCCAGACAATAGCACACGTGCTGCACAGGCGTGCCATCACCATCACTTCCTATTCCATAAGGACCGTGGAACGCATTAAAAATGAATGTCGCCCTGCACCGTCTCTCACACGCAGACGGGCTGTGACAAACACACACACATTAATAATAGCCATCGAGGTAGCAAAGTTCAGCCTCAGCGCTGCTTAGGGAGCAGGTTTCAATACCTGCGGTGAGAGCCGGGCTCAGCTCTGAAGTGGAAGCCTTCACTGTGGGGACCGGCACAATGTGAAATGCAATCACAACACATACCGGAGCAGGGAAATGCAGCGACAGGGTGGAGGGAGGGGGAGATGAAGAGGAGAGGAGGGGTGTTTGGAGGAAGATGAATGGAGGATGAGGCAGAGAGAAAGTGAGACCCCTGGTGATAATCTGCAAATGCTGCAGGTTTGATCCTTCAGCTGTGTGCATGTGTCTTCTGTAACACTTTACAATAACCAGCATTAATAAATGATACATGTATAGTTAATTAAACTTCAGTTAATAATTAATTATCTTACTGTAAGCAACAGAGTGTTTCATAGTCATGTATTAAGCAACTGTAAAGGTTTATACACAGTCGATACCTGCTTACATATTAATGAAGGATTTTATTGGTTGTTAACAGTGAATTAACTATAAACTAATGTTTCATTAACTATTCATTTACCATTTATTAAACAAGGTCTGTCCTGACAAATTCATATTCAGAGCAATTAGGCAGCAGCATATCACCAGAGTATCCGCTAAACGAAGCCACAGCTAGTTAGCTCAGTTAGCCTTGCGGCTAGCTGCTCAGACTGGGAGCTCTGGGGATCGTCAGTGTTTACACCGAGCCCCCGGGAAGAGACGGCCGGCTTTGAAGACAGAATTTGCAGTTGCCAAACCACGTAATTACATCACGTGACGCGATGGGGCCCAAAAGACTTTTCCCAAAAGCTTCCATTGTGAAAGGAGCAGCAAAATCCCACAACTTGTTGTTTTTACACTCAGGAATCAATGAACAGCGTACAGAATGTGTTCATTAGTGAGCTGTGGAGGTGACAAACTAGTTTCTGTTCTCCAGTATATAAACACATTTCTCACCGAGTCAAACTTTAATAGTTGTTATAAAACATGACTGTCATCATCTTATTACTTATACTACCATTAAAGATGACTGCAATTTAGGATCTTTTGCTGAGGTGCAATGAGCTTCTGATAATCATCTCACTCACACTTTTGTTTATGTGTGAGCATTAAAAGTTAGAATATTTTAATATCTGTGTACAGCGAGTTTCTTTTGTCCACATTGCTTTGACGAGCACCAACTGAGAAATGTGTTCACATGTGAAGCAAACACTGAAACGGCGAATAAAGCTCGACACTGAATGAAGCTGCAGTTGTGTTGTTTAACCAGCGACATCACTCTCTCATCAATACGTGGAGTAAAGTCCTGTGGACAAACACTCGCCACTGCCGCCGCTCACGAGGAGACCCGGCCCGTCACTTTGCAGACATGCCGGGTCGTGTTGCCGTTTGATTTCTGCAGAAAAAACACAACTCGAGCAAGGTCACATCGTGAGTCTCACACAAAAGTTTCTCCCTCCCTTACATAACCATTTCCCTATCAGTATCATTCAAGGTCATTCCTTTCTTTAGCAAATCACCATCCTTGTCTCCATCCTCCTCTTCCACGCTTCTCTCTTCACTTCTATCCATTCCTCAACTGGGCCATTACCTGAAAAGGCCATTACTTGAAATCTCCTCTGAGAGATGAGGCTTGACTCTTAAGTGATGCTGTCATAGTCGAGCCAACTTTTCAGCAACACTAAAGCCAGACAGCTGGGATTACAAATGATTTGAAAAAGAGGAGAAGACACAAGGTGAGCTCTTACTTTGCAGCGGATGTTTCCTTTTTTTTTCATTTTGTACCTAATCAGAGTGCACAACTGGTGGCAATAGTCATTAAATTGTTTCGCAGAAATGCACTCAAAAACTGTTCAAACATTCATTT
Source organism: Acanthopagrus latus (assembly GCF_904848185.1). Taxonomy (NCBI): domain Eukaryota; kingdom Metazoa; phylum Chordata; class Actinopteri; order Spariformes; family Sparidae; genus Acanthopagrus; species Acanthopagrus latus. The sequence goes on from NC_051048.1 coordinate 21,790,826, forward strand.
CCAGGACTGCATTTACCGTCTGCAGTGTTGACATCTATTTCCACCCATTTTCAAATTGCATTTTCATTTCCAGTTCACTAATGTCCTCATTTGAATCGCAGGTAAGTAGCACATTAAAATTCCCGTGGAGAATCCTGTTGTTGTGCAGACTGATTGTAGACGGACAAAAATGAACGGCATTGGGAATTTGCTCAGACTTCCTAATTACAGCCCACAGTTGGGCGGCCTCGCTTGGAGAGCTTCTTTAGTTTCAGCGAGCCACTTCTCCTCAAGTCGGCCAACTTTTTGTTAAACAAGTGCTCAGGAGTCTGTGACGCTGCACATACAGCCACACTGACATTTTAGAGGGAAAAAATACACGCAAGAGGAAATGTGATTAAACTGGATTAACATCAGAGCAAAGCAACATGAATATTTAACATTACTCCAACAGAAATTCAATAATTTAAGAGGGATTAAGTGAGCATTTTGTTTAACAAAATAAGTGTCCTTTCCGCTCGATGTAGAATAGTCGAGGTAAACCTGAACCTTGGGCAAAAGCCAGTTTGACACACAAACAAAACAAAAAAGCAAAGAAACAGCAGGAATCACCAGAGCTTTGCAGTTGATGGGTACTGGCTCCGCCAAAAAACAACAACACACCACCACAGACGTACCTGTTTGGCGAGGTTCACAGCATCAGCGTGAAGTCGGTCTCTCAGATGGGGGTCCAGCTGGAAAGCCGGTGCGATTTCCACAACCTTCAAAACAACAGGATTTTATTGATAACGGCACAGTGACCACGGCATCGTCAGAATACAAATGCAGCAAAGTGATAATCTGGACGACGGCCACGCTGAACATTCATGTATCTACTGTAAACTCAGTGATTACAGCCATGAATCCTGCATCCTGCTCAGTTCTGTTCGCTCATTCTGACACGACGCTGTGATCAGGGTAAAAACCTGCAACTAAATTAAAATGTTTAATCAGTTTTGATTCATTACGCCTGACACACCAGACCTCAAATGATTTTATTAATGTGCCACTGAAAGAAAAATGTAATTCAAAATTCATAATTGCTGTTTTAAGATACAGCAGTTATCAGCTCTGAAAAGCTATGCTACCCTTTCATTTAATGGATGTTGTAATTTGAGACCGATTACTTAACCGCAAACAGAATATGGAAAAAGACCACAGAGTGCAATGTGTTTCCCATCGCAGAACAAGATCCATTTTCATGATTCATGTTGATCCGCTGTGTGCCGTCTGGCTGGGGAGAAGGGCTGCGCGATAAAGCCTTAAAATAACTTTGCTGCATTTTTAAGGTTGTATCGAATGCACAATTTATATTCCAATACTCGGAAATCTTCTAAAAAGTATTTCATAAATGCTGGACAGGCCAATAAAATCAAATCTCACCTCGTCTTTGAGCAAATACTTGGATATTAGTACTGCGACAAAACACAATGATTTTGTTGGTAAAGGATTGTTGATACAATCATAAGAGCCACTGCAAAATGATATGACTTCACTGTAATGCAGCCTTTAAAGCCAGGAGGACACAACACTTAGAACACAATATCATCATTAGGTTTGGGCCGATATCGGATATTATCATAAATCACGATATTTGCCATCGTATGCCATGTTTTTCATCTTTTATTTTGAAGAAAAACAGCATTGAGCTGTTGGAGCAGCGGCGGGCGGAGCACGTTGATATCTGACGAGGTGGAAATGAGACGGGCCAACGATATCAATATGCTGCCCAGCACTTCTGTGGAGGTGATGTGAGCCTGTCAGAGCATTTTGATGAGAGCGGTGAGAGTCAGAAACAGTAAAGTTCAAGGGTACAAAACCAAAACAATGAGCTAAAAGATGGTAAAACAGCTTATAAACGACGAGGACCTGCTGATGATTCTGTGTTGGCTTCATCAGTACAAGCGACCCACATGAACTTTAACTGGATCCAGTGTTTATAGAGCTCTGAGTGACTGTAGAAACCTGGCGGACCACATGATGGACTCCTGCTTCCTCTGTAGCTATAAAAGGTTTATTCTAAGGTAACACAAACAGTAATCATGAGTTTCAGGAAGTTATACACTAATGAAAATTATGAATACTGTTCTATATTTCTGCCAATACTACACTGAGCTACTGAATCCGACACAATGGACCTTTAAGAAACTTTGCCTGGTATTTTTTACTAAATACTGTAATTTGTTTTCATTTTTCCAACAGTATCTGACAGTTTGATATGTGTCACTTTAGTTTCAGTAAAACAGACGGAGTGAATCACTCAGAAGTCCATGTGGTCCTGCAGAGAGCTGCCCAGTGGGTGGATGGGTGGATGTTGTGGGCTGATCTACTTCGTTCCGCTGTGTCAAACACATCAACTCATCCAAAAGATGGAGCTGAATCCAGTTCACGACTACATGATCCATGTCTGATTTTCAGAAAATTAAAAGCCACAAGAACTCAATCACATTTCTTTTTAATCAAATCTCATCCAAATAAAAATAAAAAAAAGCCTCTCCAAGTATGAAAAGCACTTCCAAGATACAGAGGAAAGCTAAAAATATCCTATCGGCACTCCACCATCCCTAATCTATTTCAACAAGCAACTATTCTTGTTTCTGAGATTCAAAAAGATCTTAGATTAAGGGCAAAGGCAGATTAAGTCGCACAGAATCAAAGAGCAGCAGCTCTGGCATGAACAGAGCGGCTAATATGATTATCATCTATAATTTGATTAAAGGGAAAAGAAGAAAGTGATGGAAACACATGATTGAGACTGCTTTGAGGTGACAATATCTAATGAAATACTACACGTGTTAATCAGCTTCCTGTGATGAAAGCATTGTTGCAGTGAGTGACGACTACATGACGGTTCGGCTCTCGTGTGATATTCAGACGTTTTTGTTCATTTGACAATCAGGTGATGCTGTAATACCTCATTTAGCAGTAGTAGCTGGAAAAGAGCCCTGACTAATTAATGAGAATCAATCTGAAGCTTTATACTCTTAAAGAAACTGTTTTTGTTTATCCAAGATGATTTGGTGGGGAATTATGCAGCTGCTGCCGTTGTGGCTAATTTTTATTGGTATATAATCCTCTTACCTCCTGCTGTTCAGGTCACTACGACACCCAGGGCCACCAAGCGCCATAATCATCATCGCTATAATCACCTTATTTGCTAATGTGCTGCTTAATTGGCCTGTTTGCCTGAATAAAAACGGGAGTGAAAACACTGGAGTCGTTTGTAGACTCAACAGACTGCAGCGCCTGCAGGTTTGAATCCCACTCATGACCTTTGTTTCATGCCCGCCCACCATCACCATCCACTTCATGCTAATCTACGAACAAATGCCATGAAGATAATCTTAAATAAATTCCAACATTAAGTTGGGGTTGGATGAATTTTAAAATGAGCACTTCACCTTTTGGTGTCTGCGCTGAATGGAGCAGTCTCTCTCGTAGAGGTGGATGACATTACCATATTTATCGCCTGCGGGGAGAGAAGGGGACAAAGAGAGAAGCAGGTGAGGAGGAACAAAGACAATTATAAGATAATCAGCAGCATGAAGAGAAGGGGGGTTTAAGTTCAAATGAAGGAGGAGCAGCGAAGTCGTTTCTCCTTCATTCACTGTGCGGTACGTTCAGCTTCTTAAATCACAGACAGCTGGCGTCATAACATTGACAGTTTCAGAACTTGAGGACTGAAACTGTCACAGTTTGACTCCTGTTACAGCTCAGACGCTCGTCGTCGACAGACAGCAGACTCTCCGAGGGCGGCTCAGGCCTGCGAGTCAGAGTCCCTTCAATGTCTTTAAAACATCTTTTACATGACAGATTTTTCTCTTTCTTTAAGTAGTTTGTTTTCTGGGGTGTCCGGCTGACAGAATGTCTGATAATAAAATCTTTTTACGAGCATTTCACAGAGAGCCGTCACCATCTTAACATTGTTATGAATAATAAATACGCAGCCAAGGTTGATCTATGTAAGACGAGACCTTTTGGGCTGCAACTGACATTCATTTACTGTCACTTAAACTGTCGGTTATCTCCTTCACATGTGTAGTCGGACCAGCAGTTGTAACCCTGACTTATTAATTGTTGCAGCAACAGGTTGGTCAGCTAGATCCGATCCAACATCCTGCAGGGAGACCCTGAGTCCTGGGACTCATGTGGAGGCCACGAGACACCCAGCACCCACCAAAACACCACCGCAGGCTAACTACACAGAGGATCCTGCTGTTAGCACCGTTGCAAAGCAATATTTTGTGCTGCATATTTGAATATGAAATGGATAATACGAGTTGATGACCTGCCTCTGCTTACATATCATTTTTCTCTCTATATTCTAGCGCCACAATTGACCAAATATTAATCGCACAGTCCGACACGCCTCAAAATTGATATACTACCGTCGAGCACAGACTGTGACCAAGAATTTATTAGACCCCTCTTACACAGTATGCCCTGTGAGGTTTCTGTTATCGCACAGTGTTAAAAAGGGGCCTGAAAAGCAGCAAGGATGAAGGAAAGCAGAGAAAACACAGAGGCAGGAGGAACAAGATGAGATGGTGGGAGGCAGGGAGGCAAAAATAAATAGGAGGGAGGCAAAAGGGGGGAAACTGAAAAGCATCACATCGAGGGTGAAGGAGGCAAGAAGCGAGATGAGGGGCAGAAGAACAGAGGGCTGGAAGAGACACGGCTTTTAACAGGTAATTCAGAAAAATCACAAAATCCCTGCGTGACCACACACAAAGACATACACACAGATAAATTCTGAAACATGCACAGACCTAAACACACCCGAAGAAACCAGAGTGGAGGCCTGATGGCATAAGCACTTACAGTAATGTGCACATTTACATGTGTTGTGCAGCTCAAAGTGCAGACACTTCCTGTAAGTGTCCGTGTTGAATTTCAGTTCTATAATATTGAGTGGCAGTAGAGTTGCATTCACTATAATAAGAAGTAATGGCTGGAGAATCCTCTGCTGGACAATAAATCTCCTCTGCTCTCATTGTTCGTCTGTCTCGCCTCCCTCAGCACGGCTGCAGAGTTCAAGGACCTCTACGCTTCTTAATAGACTCTATTCACATGAACAACAAAAAAAAAATTGACACAAAGTTGAAGACAAACACAAAGTGAAGTCGCAAAGTGCACTTACCCAGGATCTGTACTTCAATGTGTCGCGGCTTTTCAATGAACTTCTCAACAAACAGGGATCCGTTCCCAAAAGCCGTCAGGGCTTCAGAGTAGGCCCGCTGGTAATTCTCCTCCAGCTCCTGACAAACAGACGAGAAAAATCCATACGTGTCTGAGTTACAGCCGCTATTCAAGAAGCAAGCGACTCACAGCGAAGGATTTGTGCGTTTTTCAGAGGGGTTTCTGCTGCACACACCATATTTCCAAGTCATCGAATCTCTGTATCAGGTCAGTTAGTTTTATTTACTAGATCTTTTATTTCCTGTTGTAATCTCTTTTGTTTCCCTCGCCTGTCATTCACACGTGGTGTTTTCTTCATCTTTTTCTCTCGTCTGACACAAATGTTTACTCGCCCAGAGGGAGCAGGATTCCTCACGACCTCCCTGGGACCGGGCTGCAGGAGGTCACGACTCAATCTGTGTCTGTCAGTCTGTGACGTCCTGCCGGCCCCGTCCAGTCTCGTCTGCTGGGGAAAGACTGAGTCACCCCCCTCAGGACGGGCGTACTCCAGCCCGTCCTCAGCTGTCGTCTCCCAGCCTTGAGTAAAGATGCTCTTCAAGGCAGAACAACAAGCTTCTCAAGTAGCAGACATCAGCATCGCCCCACAGCAGGCACACATATCTGTTAAAGCTTTGCACATTGGTTTGTTGACTACCTTTCTGAGGTCTCCAGTTTGGCTTTACGTCGTCATCATCTTTGTAGCCAGAAGTGATTATAATTGGAGCAGAGACTTGAGCTGGGGAGGATATCTTGATTGGATCTGACTGAGAACTGGAGGACACACTGCGGTGGCAACTTGGCAATCACGAGACAGCCACGCCCTTTAGCACCCGGCTCCGCTGTTGATTTTACTCCCAGCAGAAGCATCATTTACATACAGAACATCATGCAAGACTTGAAACTAGTGCTAATTCTCAAAAATTAGGATTTGCTATTTGTTGTCCGTTTCTCATAGTAAATCAAACGTCAGTGCTGTTTTGACTGCTGGACGGACACAACAAGCATTTGAAGGTGTCACCTCGGGCTGCAGGAGACTGTGCCAGGCTTGTAGAGTATGTTAGGAATTCACCAAGACCAGCACGTCCAGACTTCTCCACCGAGGGCCGTGTTGCTGCAGGAGCACACCAGGCTCGGCTCATTCAATCACCTGCTCTCGTCATCAAACAGTTGATTGGTGGGAACAAAAACCTGCAGCCACGCTGCCCTGATGGAACAGTTTGGACATGCCCAATCAACAGAGTGACTGGCAAATTAATCAATAATTGAAATCTACATCACAAATTATTTCAGCCTCCACTAATCATCCGCACAGTGTCTGTAATTGGCTGGTTATGGTGAGGAAAACGGCTTCTGCAACCACCAGAGAAATAAACCTGCTCTGTAATGAAATGGGAATTTGTAAAAGCATGAGAAGCCACTGGAAAGAACACTTACAGCTCGCACTGAATCACAAGTGTGGGGAGAAGGAATTCAAAGTCACACCTAGCTACGGTGCACCTCTATTTTTGCAAATGACGGAAAAGACTTTTGAAAGACTCAAAGTTAGCAGAATTCCATTTGCACCCCTTCCACATCAGTTCAGTCCGTCTGTCAGCTCCGGCCACTGGAGCTTTGATACGTGCCGCTCGGCTTTTCTCTCACTCTTTGGAAAAGCACATCACGTCAAACTCAAACACAAATTCTTTAATTCTTCCTTGCTTATCAGTAAACATACACATCTCATCCTGCAATATGTTGACAACAGTTAGGCTCACTGTTAATTCTGCATACAAATGACCCACGAGCTGGGCTCGATGGAATATAAAGTCAACCTACACATTGTTGCCTGGAGTCCTGGAAGTGAAGACAAACCTCTTTACAATGTCTTCACATCATATTAGCTGGAGCGGCCGAGACCTCTGTGACTCGACTGAATAACTAGAAATGTCAACAACTAATTAATCAGACTGTGGTACAACTTAGAAAAGGTCATTCTTTCCGATGGATTGCTGACTTGTGAGGCTCACTGACTGCAGCACAAAGCAACGCTGCCGCTCCTCCTGTAGATCAGTGGGGAGCTGCTGCGGCTGGAAACCAACGTACTCAATCAAATGTGATGGGTTTTATCTGGGTTCAGTGAATGTCACTGCCACTGGGGCCCACAACCAATAATATAACAGTAACAAGAAAACTGGCAAGTGGAGCATCTTAAATTGCACTTGGCAAATATTTGAGGATGCAAGAAGATGTAAAAAGGATTATGCTGAGGTCTTTCTAGCCACTAGGGGGCAGAATAGAGGGGAGAACATCAGCTGTCTACAATCACTGACATATTTTAAAAACATTTCAGGATATAATCTGGATGGCTAACCGCTAACAGGCTATCTCAGGCTATACATAGAAGTGTTTGTCTTCACAGTCTGTTGAAGAATTGTTAATTTTGAACGTTTCAACTACAATAGTTTCATATTGCACCTTTAATTTCAATGTATACATATCATTTTTTTTTTTTTTGAAATACTCAATGCTTCCTTTACTTTTCCTATAACAACTGACCACTTATACAAATGTCTAATATAAATGTGAAATATATAAATCTAACTACATAAAATAAAATAATACTCATATAGCTCAGGAGGTTGAGTGGGTCATCTAGTAATCTGAAGGTTGCTGGTTTAATCTCAGCTGCATGGTTAACTGGGTTGATCAGCTGACAGCCACTACAGTAAGTTACAGTATATACAGCATGTATGTTTTAACGTTTTTTTGGTGTATGAATTTGGCAGTTTGCCATTCTTGAATATTTCAACTTTAAAGTAGTCGACTCAACAAATTACACAACAAAGGTCTAGACATCTTTAGACTCTGTAATTCAGTAATGTAAGATATTAGACCTTTAAATAAAAGTGGCATTCTGGGTAGGATATTCACATGACAATTCAATGTGACTTACATCTTTTTTTAAGCCCAAGCAAAGAAATAAAGAAGATTAAAAGCTACCAGCCCTGACAGATGAGGAGGTGGCGCTGCTCTGTGCAGCTCTGATTCACCACTGATCTCTGCCCTCTTATATCTGATTGGACAACAAGCAGCTGCCTGCTGAAAAAACTTTGACATGGTCAAACTTGAGAGGCACGATGTCCCCTGATACTGCTGTGAAGAGAATCTGCCACGAGGCCTGCAGTGAATTAAAAAGGCGTGACAACTTGTTTCTTCCTGGTGTCGACAGGCCGCGAGGAGTTCATTCTCCCTCTACTCAAGGGAGAACGTTAAATAATTCTGTTGATTTTATGCTGCTGTTAATAATGCACAACATATTTACAATAAAAACACAAAAGAAAATTGTAATTACACTACCACTGAACCACTGCAGATGAAACAGCATTATTGGTCTTGCTTGGCTGAGTGTCCAACAACAATGAACTGAGGTCAACAGTGTTTTTCCTGGAGGTTAAAACTCGACGTCCTTTGTTAATTTTTTCACAAGCATCTCCCAAAACACCACTTACAGTGAGAGCAGCTGTTGGCTATCCATGCTGAAAAGCCTTATGAATATATTTGGTGACTGTGGATTTATTTAGCTGTCTGTTAGAACTATGTTTATATATTAAACATGCAGCATATTCAACACAGATGAAACTAGACTGTCACCACACTCAGTACATTAGGGAAATGTTGCTCATTATGTACAAGTTAGCCTTTTACCTTTTAGTCTGTTTAGTTTGCTGGACTTTGGACAGTGTGATTATTGTTGCATTATCACTCTGGAGTACAGATAAAGGAAATGAGGTGTGTGTTTATCTTTAGAGTGCTTAGTGTTGGAAGTAAAGCGAGGCTCCTTTCTGCTTGTTGGCTTTGACAACCTGTCTTAACATTATTAGTCCTTTATGAGAGTTTTAGCAGAATGCAGATATATAATAACCAAGATTAACATATAGTGGCCAACAGAGGCCAATGTGCTGCAACTTAAGAAAACATGAGCACATTAAAATGGAGCCAACAGGCTCAACAGGTGGCCTACAAATTGGCCACCTGTTGAATTTATTAACCACTCGGATGCAGCACATCACCAGAGTGACTGTTTACTGCTGTGCACTGCTGCATTTGCATTTTTCTCCCAATTCAAATGTTTTGGGTGGTTGCAGCATGTATAAAGGTGATGGAGCCGTTTCCTTCTTCGTGTGTTTTCATAAGTTGCAGCGTATATGCCCTTGTAGGTCACATTACAAAAACCTACATATAACAAAACTAGAACAATAAACAGGGGAAACACATATGGGCACTGAAAGCCAGATAGCATTAGTAAGAATTTCAACAAAAATGTTTACTCGACTAATACTCGAGCCAAAAGTCCTGTTTTTGCCTACACTTCTCTCCATCAGAGTGGTGAGCGGTCGTCTCTGTGACAACCCGTCACTGCTGTCTGGCTGAGAGGAGGAAGATGATGATGGTTGTGACAGATTGGTAGATGTAAATCCACCAAAGGATGCACAACACATGGATACTTCCATCAAGTTATTGAAGAATATAGCGCTCCAGCCTACAGTTTTCCGTATTTACGTCTACAGCCATGTACTGTGTGTTACATGGCACACATGTAAAAACATCACACAGGTGAGATGAGTGTTTGAAAGTGGGCTCTGGACATCTGAAATATTGAAAGGCTATTATTATTTTCAAGCCTTCAACCAACAGAAATCACTCCGGGTGACAGAGGCAATTTCGTCCACACACAGAGTGACCGGTGGCCACAAAGATAAATCACCAGGTTGTAATTTCACCTTTGATTCAACACAAACAGAAAATTAATGAATATGAAAGCTCAAATGTGTCACGAGGTAGTCGAGTTGCTTTTGTTTCTCCATGTTGTCGGAACAAGCTGGTAAATTACATCTTGCACAGGAGTGCGGAGCACACAGGCTCACCTCGTACTCTCTGACCACCCTCATGCCGCGACCACCTCCTCCGTACGCTGCTTTGAAGATGATGGGGAAGCCGTATGTCTGGGCGAAGGCCTGCGCCTCCTGCAGGCTGGCGATAGGGGCGTCTGTCCCTGGGACCACAGGTACACCTACAACAGAGGGTTGGTAGATGAGTAAACGGATACACAACTGAGAAACGTTTCACTTTCAAAGATTCCACATGCTTTATTTTATGGTAGGAAAAAAAACACCAGGCTCCATTAACTTCACACTGCATTTGAGCCTCACAAGGTCGAATTTTGTTTTACAGCAGAAAGGAGTTGCTTTACGGCACAAAAGTAGGAGAAGGGTGCTGTTAAATCCATATAAATAGAGCTCCATTTTTCACAGTTTCTTGCAGCGGCAGATGGAACAAGTTAAAGGCTGGAAAATATAGTGTTCATCCCCCACAGTAAAGACGGAATTAATGCTCGGAGAGAAACAGACTGACGCGAGCAGAGCAATGCCAGGGTGAAAGGTGGAGGGAGGAGGGGAGTGAGTCATCATCACCACTACCAGCAAAAAACTGGGATTGTGGCAAATTTGGTTTTTCAAATTAAGAAACACCGCAGGTATTCATAATATGACTTTCCTGGCAGACAGCGATACACTCTTTTCACCGCAGACATTTTGACTTCACACTGCAGGAAAAGGAGTTTCTAACATTAATGACTGCTGCAGTCCATTCAGGTGGGCTCGTTCCAGGGCTCTGGTACTGTGCACTCACCGACCCGGTTTACTGAGTCACTGAACACTCCCTGAGGTGCAGCCGCCATTTTCTTTTTTATTATTAGTCATATTGACTGATTGTTTTGTTTGTTTAGCCTTAAAACAAACTCTTTGTTTTCATGACTGAAGAAACAAACTGACCTTAAAGGACGACACAGTTTCACATCGTCTAACTTTCTATGTGGCGGACCCTGCCATCTTTCCAGCTTCACACAGTGTTCTGGGATATTATTTTCTTCTGACAACAGCTTGTTTATTCAGCTTTACCTCATTAATATTGCAAACATTAACATTTCTTCTCCAGAACATAGTGTCCCTTTGACGAACGAGCCGTCATCACGTAAAAGCATCAAACATGCATTTTGATGAACCGGATGTTAAGTTTTGAAACAAATGAAGAAAACTGTATGTAAGATGTGTGTGATTGCTTCTGCACCTGCAGAGATGGCCAGGGAGCGAGCCTCCACCTTGTCCCCCATCTTGCGCACCGTCTCCGGGGACGGCCCGATGAACATGACCCCTGCGTCCGCACAGGCCTGAGCGAAGTCGGAGCGCTCGGAGAGGAAACCGTAGCCTGGGTGGATCGCATCCACGGCGTTTTCCTGAGAAAACATCCAGGGAGAGAAAAGAGAAACAGGTTAGCTGCATTCATCAGACCTCTGTGCACCTGTTGGCTGCAGTGTTACTGCTTTTTAAAAACGCGTCTTTGTATTTCACATCTAATTTTCGGTTTACGCTGTAATATTTGCCAGTGAAGCCCAGAGAAAGGAAACGCAGCCCGGCTGAGCAACAGGAGCTCTGTTAAATAGCGAGCCACTGCTGGGCTCCAGTTAACACTTGGCTGACTATCTGTGAGGGAGATGGAGAGTCTTCGCGCTCTCTAACCTGCATACGATACCGCGGGTTAATGACAGATTTTACTCTCACTCTGTCTTAGTTACAATCGCCTTAATCATCATCTACTCAATGGACACCAGCGGGAGACTGAGCGAGCAGACAGGCACGCATAATTTGAGGGTCGGGGGGAAGTATTGAACACACACACACACACACACACACACACACACACACACGGTAGCAGACAGACAAGTAGCTGCCGAGCTTGACAGATAGAGCCATCTCTGGATCAGTATGTGCCATCTGCTCTTGGATGTGAGGCGGACTATAATTATGGGCTGTCCCGTTGTTAAGGGAGCTGTTACTAGGCCAGGGGAGGCAAGGAGCCACACACACACACGAAATGCAGTGAGTGCCCACACACACACACACACACAGGTTCGCACACATTCATAAAGCGAGATAACACGCTCGTACTTTCACAGTGGCGGGCCGACACACACATTTTTACATTTACACGCAGCTTTATAAAGACACACAGAAGGAGCTGGGACGGAGACGGATGGTTATTTTGGTCACACAGTAACAGAGTGATACGCAGTGTGAAGAGGAGGTAAACATCACACACACACACACACACACACACACACACACACGGTGGCTGGGCTCCCAGATAGGCAGACGGGTTTTGAGAAATTAGTTGGATAGCGAAGTCGCCCCCCAACTTGGCCGGCTGACCGCATGCCCACGCAGAAAATTATAAACCATGCGAGATTGATCCGAAAATGATAATGAACAACTGTCAGCGCGTCCTGGAGGGACGGAGGGATCAGATCTGACCTAACGCAGTGGCAGAGGGAGGTGGAGGAGAGGGAGGCAGGTGGAGAACGAGGCAAGAGGAAAAACAAGGAATGTAGAAGGAAACCTGGGAGGAAAAAAAGGAGGCAGGTGTTTGAGGGAAACAAGGTGTTTCTTTTCCATCCAACAGAGCTGAATACTGGGTGAACAGAGAGGGATAAAGGGGATTTGTCAGGCACTTGTCAGCCTAATTGTACACCACTGAACTGAATGGAATGAGAGTTCACACTTCAGGAAGAAAACAGGGTATTTCTTTAAGATCAAATCTTTCAACTGCATAAAACCCTCAGCTAAGAGGAAGAAACAACAGACCAGGTGTGGTGACCGTCACTGTTTCCCTGTCTGTACTGCCGACATGAATGAGGAGGGACGAGGTGAGTAGTTGGCTTTAAAGTTGTCAGTAGGCTCATTTTTCCCACCGACTGCAGTGTTTGTGCTTAGTTAACTGGCTAACACACGGACAAGATGTTCATAATCTTCTCATTTGTCTCCCAGACAGAAAGAAAATATCAAATGCATTGTGGAAAATGTCCTTTAATGCTATTTAAGTATATTACAAAGTAACCACCTTCAAAGAAAAGAGAACCAGGATGACTTATTCCAGTACTTTAACTTCTCAACATACTGCAGGTATATTTAGTATCTTTTCCACATTTTATTAAGCAATTCTTATTCTCACTCATGTAAAGAAAACTTCACATCATTTAATAAAGTCCCCTACCAGCTTCCATGGTTCAAGACTAGAAACACAGAATTCAACATGGTTACAGGATGAAGAGTTTGTAAAATACATCAGGAGACAGATGACTCCTTTGGAATGAATGCTACACAAACATCAGCATTTAAAGTCTTTTTTCTGGGGATATATATTTTTTAGCTATACAGACTCAAAAGCCTAAAAATGCGTAAGGAGACAACAGTTGGAAGATCACGTGAAAATCCTGTAAAACTGGAAACTGACTTGATTCTGAGGGCTGAATATGATAAATTGTCCTCCATCCGGGAGGTGACATCTAGTCGTGTGTGATTAAATCAATCCTTCTATGATCAAGGTGATAAATCAAGTGAATTATTGGCACGGCAGATAAAACAATTAGAGACTAAAAGCATCATTTCAATAGGGTTCACTGTGACTTGGTCGTTGGATATAATGGATGTAATGAGATGATGTAAAGAGAGTTGTACGAAAAAATGTGAATTTACAAACACTAAATTATTTTTTGGATGGATTTCTCACACCGCACATCTCAAATGAACATAAAGAAGATAGATCTGGAGATCAGAAGAAATTGAATGTGCCATTGGAAAAAAAGCTATTAGCTTTTCAGATTAATGACATAATCCAAATTTCTGAGGTTATTCAATTTAATGTTGTACAATAATTTGAATATGTGGGAGTTCAGATCAGGCCAAGACTAGAAGAGGTGGTTAATGAGAACTATGAACCTTCACTGATAGACAATAATGAGTCAACTGATCGATGGACGTCATTACTATTATCTGTAACTGGGAGAATTAATATGTTTGAAAATTAAAACTACTTAATAATTCCACTGCCACTTCCCCTGGATCCATTTTCAAAAATGAAGACAGTATTTGTGGGTTTTATATGCAGTGATAGAGATGTTAGAGACTTCATTTGTCTTTACTGCATTGACTGTTGGATCGGGTCCAAACACTGTGTGGTCCTACCGGGCCGAACAGCTGAGATCCGTTATATTTAACTTTTCATAAAAAATTATTCTCCTCACTGGGCTGAAATAGACTCATGATTTATATGTTATCCTCTTCCCTACAGAAACAAACTGCAAAAAAAAAAAAAAAAGGGGATAAAGATTTGGTACATAGTATAAATATTATCTATAAATAATATATAAATATCACATAATCGCCCAATATGGGGTAACCAGTACTTTGTACCAGGAAGAGCAGAGCCAACATTTAAACTTTAGGCCTCAAAAGGATTTTAATTTGACAGAATCTGATACCGTGGTGTCTTTTCAGGAGCTGAGATCTAAATTCAACAGTTCTTCAAGCACCTCCAGGTTAAAACAGCGACACTGTGTCACTGTTGTTTGAAATGCAGAAGCATTCAAACCTTCGGGAGGAGATAAGAGCTATAACACAGACGATCATCTCAAATAAATCATGTACTAGACCCTAAACTTTTTTCAGTTGGGCTTCTTTCCAGAGAAACTTCATTTTAGCAAAAAGGAACAAACAAACAAATTTATAGATCTCAGCTCACTTTCTGCCAAAAAAAACTTATTGCACTGCAACAGAAATCCATTCACAGACGGAGCAGCGCTCAGTGGACACGACAGATGGTATCAGGCGTCCCATCACAAAGGACAACCAATATACTGACGCATGTATTTCAAAGTATATGGAGACCCTTTAGTTTAACAGCTGATTTAGTTTTTCTCTACATGTTTATACATTAAAGTATAAAAATGTCTGTATATGGGTGTAATATGTCTATACAGCAGTCACTGAGCACAGCGAGTTACACACAGTGTGACACGATTGTGCAGCTGTTTCTTCTGATGCTTGAAATCAAATTAAAACACACTGTTGGATCAGGACGGGCGAGGCTAGCTGGGCAGCACGATCAAGTGAGTGGAAATCTACGTAGACATCAGGATGTGCCATTTATTCTAATTCTGCTGACAATCTTTTCAACTAGAATTCTTACATGTTTATCGTCCATTTTCAAATCTACCTTTTAGAAAAAACACCTTCCAGGGTCAAGATATTCACAGCTTCCACCGTCAGGGTGAACAAACGGTCGGGCAGAAACGGACAAAATATTTAGATCGACCCGAACAGACGGTGATAATACAACATTCATCTGGACGGAGACCACGTCTAGAAAAATACCTGTGAATGTGTGTCCTGGGCCGGAAGTGCAAGACGGGGCTGATGTTTGTGGAGACACAGCAGCTTCTTTATAAATGAGAACTGTGTGTGTGTTGTTCACACAGCAGCCAGAGCTCAAGCTTTCCATCGCAGGCCGACACGCTGGTGGCATTTCAATGCATATAATTATAAAGACCTTGAAAAGTTCAAACCTCTTTTGGGATTCTGACAGATGAGGTTTATACAGTACTACATAACATTCGGAGAAAATTTATTTTTAGTTCGTTGTATGAGTTCAGTTCCAGAAGGAGCGGATTTTATTCCTTCTGTAATGCATTTTACTCTTTTTATACCCTCCATGTCACTGAAAGTCCTCACCCCTTAATACCATCCTTTATCACATCTCCTGGTAAATCCTCTTTACCTTGGCCACTTTGATGATGTCAGGAATGTCTAGGTATGCTGCAACAGGTGGCAGGCCTTTTCCTATCAGGTAAGCCTCGTCTGCCTTCTGCCTGTGAAGACAAAGGATTTAATATCAGTGCGACGGGATGGAAATACGTCTGAAATACACAGTGCACTGGCAACCATTACAGCTTCATGACAGTGTTTCCAAGCTCAGTGAAGAACAGCTCATGGTAAGTACACAAATAAAGCTTCTTTAAATACTCAAATTAGACGTGCAAACAGCCTTTAGGATAGGACAAATACGGAGGTAAGCACAATCATATAACGAGTAGTTGTCTGTGAAGGACAATTTAGAAAAACAGACATTAAAGTGAGGCAAATTAGGATGTTTGTGCATGTGAACTGAGCAGTGTGATTACCTGAATGTTGGTTATGTCAATACCATTACACTTATGTCCCCACTAATACCATTCGCCAAACAAAGAGCCGGCCCAAAGCACTGCGGAGGACAGAAACGCTCCCAAGCCGACTTTAACTGCTGTTGGCTCTGATAAACTGTTAGCGTTTCATGGTCAATACCGAGCAGTGGCAGCCCAGCAGTTTACCAAGATGTCTGTCGGTTACGCTGCCTTTATTTAAACCTGAGTGGAGATCAGTACCTGTGCATCTGTCCAGTGTCCTGCTCGGAGTAGACGGCCACGGTTCGAATGCCCAGCTCGGTGCAGGCTCTGAACACTCGGATGGCGATCTCACCTGGAGCGACAGAAGAGGACACATGAGGAGCTGAAGGTGAAGGTCGCTAACTCATCAGACGAAACATTCGTTTGTTCTGCAGCTTCCTTCCTGAACGCTGCTCGTCATCTCCTTCATGTTCAGCCCATTACACTGGATGTTTTCTGAGGTTTTTCTTCAGCGCACATTTTAGCAAACATTGTGTAGCTTCTGCACTTTTTTTTGACAAGTGCTGCTGTTAGAATAGAAACTTTAAAAAATATGAAGATGTGAGCACAAGACAAATCCATCTAGTGCACTTCATCACACTGCAGAAATATCCAAAGACACAGCAACAAGTCTGCAGTGTTTTGCTCAAGTCTGAGAACACAGAGTGTAAAATCTCAGCTTCAGACAACCAAAACACTGCCTGCCTTTAATCTTGCTGTCACTAGAGCCAAATGCTTGTTTTTCAAGCTACACGCATTTTGGGGGAGAGAGAAAAAAAAACTGAAAAACCAGCAAGACGTGTTGTTCTCGCTTGAAGGCGAGGACAGCGTTCAAACATTTGAGGAGCATTACAAAGCAAATAGAGAGAAAAGCAGGCAAGAGAGAAACTGAAGCCTGGGGAAGGACACCAGGAGAGACATTATAAAAGGATGACAAAATTAAAGAGGACAAGACAGTGAAGGCAGAGAGATGAAAAGTGCTGGATTCACAGAGAGAAATGCAGAGAATGAAAAACCAGATAATACAGAAAGTTTAGAAAAGAAGAATGCAAAAAGAGAAAAGAACAAAGAGGAACTGAGGTCGCGAAAGAAACACAGTTTGGCAAGTTTAACAAAATGACAAATAAGTGGAAAGGAGACAAGAAAAGCAGTGGAGAGGGAAAAAAGAGGGAAATGAAGTCAGGAAGGAAAAGAGGAGAGTGAAAGGGCAAAATGGAAGAGAGCAAGTGGATCAGAGGAAAATCACATCTGACAAGTGCTGAAGAAGATGGAGAGGAGAGAGAAGAGAGGAGGAGAGGAGGGAGGAGGAGAGGAGGAGAGGAGAGGAGAGAGGAGGAGAGAAGAGAGGAGGAGAGGAGAGGAGGAGAGAGAAGGAGAGGAGAGGAGCGAGGAGGGGAGGAGAGAGAAGAGAGGAGGAGGGGAGAGAGGAGAGGAGAGGAGAGGAGGAGAGAGGAGGGGAGGAGAGGAGAGGAGAGAAGAGAGGAGAGGAGAGGAGGAGAGAGGAGAGGAGAGAGGAGGAGAGGAGAGAGAAGAGGAGGAGAGAGGAGAGGAGGAGAGGAGAGAGGAGAGGAGGAGGAGAGAGGAGGAGAGAGGAGGAGGAGAGAGGAGGAGAGGAGAGGAGAGGAGAGAGGAGGAGAGAAGAGAGGAGGAGAGGAGAGGAGAGGAGGAGAGAGGAGGAGATATTAGTGAAAGAATAGAGTAGCATTGGCAAAGAGGAGATGTGCTTGGTGAAGTGGAATCAGAGCTGATATGATACGATGGTCCAGTCACACACACACACACACACACACACACACACACACACACACACACACACTGAAGTCGAGCACAGTCCGGTGCACTGCAGTGTGATGAATGTGATCTAATGCGGTGTTGATATCGTGTCTCGCCCATGCGAAAGAGAGAGAGATTGACGGAAAGCTCTGCTGTGTGTGTGTGTGTGTGTGTGTGTGTGTGTGTGTGTGTGTGTGTGTGTGTGTGTGTGTGTGTGACCACAATCTATCTGAATCAAATTGATGGATTAAAGCGGTTAAATAGAGCCTTTATCGCGGGGCAGACATGTACATGTGTTATGCTCAGTGCCGTCGTATCGCGCGCAGCTGGAGGTCTTTGCCATCAGGTGTGTATCAAATCAGAATCGGATTGAAAAAGTGCAAATCAGTCAAATCATGAAAACACTGAACTTATTAAAAGCATTTTACAGAAACATGTCCACTGGAATGTATATAATAGGAAATCCATTAGAACAAAAATGCAAGCGTTCATTTATTTATCGCACGTCACACTACAGAGTGGCTCTAATTGCACAGCGAGGGCCTGTGGACAGCATCAGCATCAACAGCACAGGGTCCAGTGATTACAAGGATTACCAGGGCGCGCCTGTGATGTTATGCTGCGTGTAACGACTGCGCTGGCCATCGCTTAGTGTTTCTGGACTTCTCTATAATTATATTTCCACTCACATCTCAATCACGGTAATAAAAGGCTCCACTTATGGTGATTTCTAGCAGCACAGAGGAAGGAAAACAATAACGTTTGACTCTCTGGTGGTCAAATTGACTCATATATTCAATATATCATACATGTTTATAAAAAAAGGCATAAAACATTTAATTTAGGCTCCAGGGAATAAAGAAACCTCCACGCTGATTTTATATTAGATTTAATAACCTCACACTGTTGCATTCAACCTCAGAGTCTGTTCAACTGTGGTACCAACATCAGCACTGAGTAACCTGACGCGGTGACGGCTTGTGTCTTTTCTTGTGACTCAGTAGCTCACAACATTGAGCGATTTTTAAAGGGAGCCTGGGGACATTCAAAGAAGTTGTTGCTTGTACTGGTTAATGTTTTAATACAGATAATTAATACACTGAGTACACGGAGGACTATGGTCGTATTCCACCTGTTTCCACCATGTTAACAGCCTCAGAGCTTCTTACACAGTCACCAACATGTGTGCTTAAATATCAGCATGTGACAGGACAAACTAAATGTTGGTCATTAGATATTAAGAGAGTGTGTTCTTCTGCCTGGGGAGGATCAGAAACCTCGCAGCTTTTTTCTTACATTATAAATGAAACTGTATTAAAAACTGTACTTAATCTAATGGGTCTATGTGAATTGCTCGTCTCCTTCAGTGGTGAATTAACACAGTCAAGACTTGGATGGATGGAGGCTCACCTCTGTTGGCCACCATGACTTTCTTGATTGGTCGATACTCGCTCTGCCGGGAGGTGTGAGCGAGGCGAGAGAGGACGCACGCCCGCTTCACGGCCAGCAGGCCGAGGCCGCCTCGGACCACAGCGTGGCTCAGCATCCTGAGAGGGAGAGAGAACGTGTTTAATGTTCATACACTTAAAACTCAACAAGAAAGGAAGGGAGTGAGACGCAAAACCTACAACTCACACTTTCATGCAATAACAATTTGCCAAGTTCAGTGTCTCCTGTGAAAAAAGACGCTTAAAGGAAAATCATAAAAGGATGGTGGTGCTTTGAAAATGATTAAACAAGGGGTGGGAGCCATTTTAAGAGAGATTAAATCTCCTAAAGCGGCGGGCCCTGTTAAGATGTTAGTACTCTCTTAGAACTTTGTGAAATGGTGTTGTAATGATATTTACCCAGAGTCTTAGACTGTTCCAATCCTGAGGAAGAGCAGCTTTCTTATGAGTCATGAATGATTTACTTTAGAGAAGACGTTATCTTATGTGGCATCTCTGAACATAAACATGATAAAGTCAATATAATCCTATATATTGTGCACAATATCTACATGAACAGAACTGTTTCATGAAACTGGTGGTGCTTGATTGTTTGCTGTTAAAGGGGAAATTATGACTGACTTCTATTTTGAAAATACCACAAATGTTGTCTTAGAATTAAAAACATTAATATTGCTTGAGGACTCTTCTGAATCAGTTAATTATCAATCTATTATATTAAGTGCATGGGCGGACTACATGCTGGAGGCAGAAACACAAGAGCACAGAACAATGCAGCTGGACTGACAACTGACTGGAAAACTCTTCCAAGACAGGAAGTGTTGGATTTCCATAACAGGAAAACAATGCAGGACAGCCAGCCAATCAGCTGCTGCTCTTCTTCCTGCTGCCAATCAACTGCAGGTGTGTCTAATTAAGGACTTTCTGCTGAGCGTGTGGTCAAATTAAAACAAAATGGAGGCATAAATCTCCTGTTTCCCATCACAGACGTTTTAGATCACACAAACAATGACTGAACCAAACAAACTGCTGCTAGTCACCACATTTGTAGATTTAATTGTAGGAAAGACTCAAACCTGCTGATATTTATCCCTCAAATGCAAAACACTGAAACAGACTCATTACTGGTTAATTCTTCATTGTCAGCCATGTTTTTCTGTCTCCTCAGTGACCTCACCTGGTTTCAGGACAAACAGAAAGAAACTATTCACCCGTCTGAACACTGGCACTGTGGTTTGATAGCTTCATTTACAATCAGTGATCCCCTAAAGACACAGTCACTAAAGTGAAGCACCCTATTCCCAAACATACATGGACACACTTACCTACAAGCACATGTAAATGGCACAGGTACACAGGTGCACAGGTGCACTAACACATGCTTTGACTACCTCCTCACAGAGATGCTAAGTGCCTCATTGACAATGGGGAGCTGCAGCTTTACTGTGGGAACTGTCTGATGGTGAGCCTGCAGTGTGACTGCAGTGGTGGGAGTTTCTTCTTCTGCTCTGCTACAAGATTACAGCCCAGCCACAGTCCTCTGCTGCCACCCTGTGGTCAAACTGCAGCGATGCAGTCAAGAGACACAGCTGCTGAGCTGCAACTGGCTGGACAGCCGAGGACTGGCATAGTATAAAACTAAATCATTTGATTTATATTTATTATATATTGCATTATGTTTGGTTCATCATCAATACATGTGACATATTCTAAACTGTAACAGAAATTGAACCATAATCCAAGAATCAAAATGAGAACCAGCGATTTTCTTAAACTCAACTTTTCATGGTTACAGCAACAGAAAAAAAACATATATATGTCTTTGAGTCAAGTGAAGTCTCGGCACTTCCTGTTTACCACCTGTGGTTACAGGGTCTCATTGGAGGTGACTTACCACATGTCCTGTATAGATTCAGAGATAACAACGTGCAGTGTCGTCTACCACACAGACACTACACCTTAACACTGCAATGCATTACATGATGGTGATCATGTTCAGGTCTACAGTCCCAACTGCACTGGACACACAACAAGTGAGTTTGTTCACTGCCCATCTTATCATGCATGGGAAGAACGGCAGAGCAACAAGGTGAAAGTAAGTAAGATAAGTGATCTTATCTGTAATAACAGCTGATCCAATTAAACAAAAATGAAGTTACAAAAACACTGAAATGTCTCCCCCTCGTCTGTGGACAGACTGCAGAGACTTGACTGCCAACATCTGCTGAAGCAAACAGGACAAAGGTGCATGTTTAGTTTCTCTTGGAGGTGTTCGTTCAAATAGGTGTGTGTTAAGAATTAACTGTAAAGAAATCAATGATTTAATGCTCTTTGACTTATCAATGAATCCCTGGAGGCTGTCTGAAGAATACCCAGAGGAAGCTCAGGCTGAAACAGTATACTGTACCTACACAACAGCACCAGCGTCACAATGTGAAACAGATACAGCTTCCCGAGGCCGGAGCAGGACAGAGAGATCAGAGAGGAGCAGATATTATCCGTGTCCTGCCTCCACCTCATCTATCTAATACGGCTGAAATATAACAAGTCAAAGTGTATTTGTTTTGGTCAGGTGGATATGAGCCAGGCAGACACACAGAGAGAATAAGAAATAAGCTGGTGTCCCGTTACAACCTTAGTTTCTTTAAGGTGACATTCTGAGGAAACATGACACGTAACTGAAGATGTCCTGACAACATGCTTCATTTAACTATATAAGAGGTGGCCTGCTCTCTAAAAATGCTCTTTGACCTATCAAAAGCTGGAAGTCTACCAGACTCAGTGGACTGTAGAGGAAAGCAGCTTCCTGGGCTGAAATAGTGCGCAGTAATGATTTTCCTCTGGAGCTGCAATGATGAGTCATTTAATCAATTAGTCGATCAACAGAAAAACACCAAACATTCATTGTTTCAGTTATTTTTCTAGCTCAAAAATATGCTGTTTCCAACTTGTTAAATGTGAGGATTTGCTGCTTTTCTTTGTCATTTTCATGTAAGCAAACAGTTTTTTGGGTTGGCTGGACAAAAGAAGCTATTTAAAGACATCAAGATGGAGCTCTGGGAAACTGTGATGAGTCCTTTCTTTTTGACAATCTATAGGCAAGATGATTAATCAATAATTCAAGTTTTTAAAGAGGTCTTAAAGAAGTCTCCGTCTGCTTCAGTTGTTGAGGAGAAAGCTGCAACGCTGTTTTTCTGTGAAGCTCCAGAAAAGTTTATACAAAACTTTACCCGACTTCCCGTCAGCATGGGGATGAGCAGATAATGACTGAGTTTTATTTTTGGGTGAACTGTTCTTTTGATCAATAATGAAAGTAATTGTTAGATGCAGCCTTATTCTTTTATCTTTTTTTGAATAGCTGATATCATTACTGAAAATGCACCAAACACCCATCTGCCATTCTCTCATTCTAAGATGTAGCTCTTTCCTTAACATCTAACGTAGCTCATTACTCTCTTCCTTCCTCTGTTCCAACGGATGGAGCAAACAATAAAATGTGCAAAAAGGCGAGTGGTTCACCGGGAGCATGAGTCGCATTGCCAAAATGCACTGAGGCAAACTCAAGGATGAGTTCTGGTATGAAAAGAATGTCAAATGGTGGAGACACTCTAGCTGTGAACACCGAGGGTCATTTTGGTTTTGTCTCCATCTCTGGCTCCAGTGATCAGAACGCCTGAGAGATAAAGCTCTTCTTTATCAGGACAGGAAAATAAAAAGGAACTAAACAATTGTGTTTTGTGATGAGTAACGTCCCTCACATTGATTTTGCAGCCTGATCCCTAGATTCAACCCTGGTAAAATGAAAGGTGTTGTAATATTCTAGTAGTTTTAGAGAATCTACTGATGCAGCAACAACTCGTTTGGTATCCAAGTTGTTTCCATGCTACGATTTCATCTCATGAACACACCCAAAGAGTGGAAGCTGGAAGAACAACATAGCTGTGGATATCAGACCATCCCAGGAGAACATGAACGCTCTCTATCATCTCAGGTCAATGAAGCAGCATCAGGAAAAGTTTAACGTGCAACATGACATACACAGTTCAGTTCTCTCGCTCTGAGACAATGATTAAGTCACTGTCCATAGTTTCAACTGCACAGTTCAAAACAAAACCAAACATTACTTGAGTAAAAACACAATAAAGTGTGACTTTGGTTCCATGTGGCTCTGACTGATAAAGCAGGAATGCAGATCATCATCTGCAGCACTGTCATAGCACAACATGCAGTCCTGAGTAAAAAGACAGAAGTGAAAGCAGCTGCTGCCACCGATTCATCTCATCTACTGCCATCAAAACGACAGCAGCTTCTCACTGAGAGCCCAGCAGATGCAACTCGATCAATAGATGTCTATTAATCACGACAGGTTAGATCGGACAAACAGACCAAGTCATGTCAGTTATGAACTGATATTTTTCAGACTTTCCCTGTTCCCTGCACTAACACACACATGCACACAGGGTGGACAAAATAAGAGGAACACTTGCTTATTAAACCACATGACTTTTCTTGTCCCCCCCAACACATAATTTAGAAAATCTCTTTCAGATGGATTACAAGGCTTACACTGGGATCAGTTTTTCCAGTATTCTGTAAACCGAGTCAGACTGCTCATGTGATCCCTGTGTTACAGTGCATTAAATCCATCTGCACCGGTCAGCACACAGCCATTACCCATGCAGTGTCCACCTCATCTGCATATCACACCATCAGGAATGCTTACGGTATAAACTGTTTTTAATGTAACTTAGATACATTTTACAGATCAGTTTTTTATAGACTACTTGGAAATTCCTGTCAAGAACTCCTAACAGAAATGGGATCATGAACAACTCTCCTGAGCATAAATACTTCTAAAATAAGCTGTCAGATAAGTTGAAAGTGAGCTCCGTTTGGCAAAGTTCCCCTCAGGCCTTTTAACAGACCTTTCCGGATGTCCTCACTGTGGAACAGGAATGTGACCTTTGCCTTTAACTGAGTCTAAAGCCAATAACTCCGATTGGGGGTTGTCGTCTCGTCTCACATTTAAATGATCCATCCAACTTCCAACCAGCCCGTTGGTTTCAGTTTTGCACGACACTACAAGCTGTGTCTTTCTAAGAGTTATGTGGCTGCAATCACTGAGAGCAGCCAGGCAACAGATACAATATAATTCAAACCAGTGGGCAGAAATCCAGCTCGTCAGGGAGGACATTTATTTCTGCAACATTAAATCTACAGGCCAAGACCAGTTGCAAACCTGTAGCTATGAGCCTTTGTTTATTCTGTAATACAGAAAAGTCACCGTTCAGTTTTGAGATAACGCAGGGGAAACTGAGGTACATTTAATATTCGAGGTTCAGACCTTGAATTATGGGATATTGTTTTGCTGCTGTGTTCAAGATTCAGGTCCTCTAAACAGGAGTCAGACAAACTGTTGTCATTTTAAAGC
This sequence comes from Acanthopagrus latus, assembly GCF_904848185.1. Lineage (NCBI taxonomy): Eukaryota > Metazoa > Chordata > Actinopteri > Spariformes > Sparidae > Acanthopagrus > Acanthopagrus latus. The sequence goes on from NC_051048.1 coordinate 21,815,745, forward strand.
TTGCAAAGCGACTGAAAATACTAATAACTGGGTAATATTTCTCATTTAAACCAACTTACCTAACCTGCCGTTAGCTAACGTTAACAGTAAACAACTTCCTAGCCAACATCTCCATTTGATTACATCGTGTGTGTCTCCAGTGTCTCCAAGATGTGTGTTGATGTTTCTGAAATAACCGCCACCAATCAAAATTGTTACGCCTTGTGTTGCCTTACACTATCAATCAGCAACGTTAGCTAGAATGTGGTTGAATGGTACGTTATCCATTATCAAACCTGTTGTTTTAAATGTTGTCCTGCTGGATGAAACTATTTGATGTCTCTACAGCTGCTAATCAATCAGGAAGCAGTGAAATTATGACAGCTGGTCAGATTCCCTTTGGTTCGGCAACTTGCATCCTGGAACACAACAGTACGGGTACATAAGGAAAATGGCCGCCTTGTGAATATGGTCTGCAGCACTAGTTTGCCTCCAGGTCTCAGTTTGGTGGATCTTTTGACTCCAGTGTGCCTGGATCAGGGTTTGGCTGACACAGTTCGATAAGACTTCACAGTACAACTTCTTCCCCACCTCGTTCCTACATGCCAACAACACTTTCAAAACGGCCGCAAGACAAAACAAACGCTCAATTTAATCACAGCCAAAAAGCCAAAATGGAATGTAGGTCTGTTTCACGCCAAATGGACTCAATGACCCGTCTCTCTCTCTTTCACACACACACACACACACACACACACACAGACAAGAATAAGCACAAATGTCTTGACACAAGTTTCTGAATAACCAAAGCTGTTGTCAGCCGTCTGTATGACGGCTAAATCCTGCCAAGCACAGTCCGCTCTATCTGAAGTTAAAGGTTGAAGGCCACTGAGATAGCCAGTGTGTGTGTACGCCAGTTTTCTGGTTCATGCATTAACTTCTTAGGGATCAAAGTTCTGCTCTGTTCTGTATGACACACAGTCTGTGATGTTGTGACACACAAAACTAGCATCAACTTTGCCCTAATTGGCTGATGGAGCGGTATTACCTTAACAGACTGTCTCCAGGAGGCTGAACGTTAGTTTTCCCACCTGTGTGTTACAGACAGAGCGCACACAGAGCTGTGATGATTATATGGATCTACCAATTACTAGTAAGCAAGGAGAACCATATTTTTACAGTAAAAAAATAAAATCTTATTGCCAAAATATAGAATAACTCAGTACAATTCTGAGTTACTTTTGAGGTATTTTTCGCTACTTATCTCCTCTATATCTTCTTTAATTACTTTAGTTTCTAGTTACTGTCCAACATTCTCACTGTATTTTGGCAGCAAATAAAACATTCTAGATCAGAGTTGAAGGGCTTGTGAGCTGTGACCATCAGACAGCGCTGTGTGAGGCACACTGAGTTAGACCACAGAGAGAGGAAGGATGTGATGTCAAAGCTGAAGTGGCAAAATTTAAAATCAATTCATTTTATCAGCAGTTGGTCACAATAATCACCAATACCTCTAATCTGAAAAATGCCTGATCAATGAAAACTGAAGGGATTCTGACAAAAGGTTCCAAAAATCACACAGTTTTTATCATCTGTGCTGATGGATGAAAACTGTCGCAGGACGGCAGGAGTAAGATACTGAGAGCGCCCACACATGCATCTTCACATTAAATGGAATTATTCTTAATTTTACTTTAAAACACATCTTTCCAGTAGCTCAGCCTGACTTATTTTGTACTTTCAGGTGACTTTGATCCTTAATTGAATTTGTTGATTCAATTCTGCAGGCTGCTAACCACTGTAGAGACGAGCTACAGGTAAATCTTCAGGAGTTGAGAGCTTCAAGACAAAACGAGATGTTCTTTATTAACACACCAACAGCTGAGGAGAGCAGAGCCCCATCAGTTTATCAGTCAGTACATATCAAAGATATATCAAAAACATCTTTATTCATGTGTTTTATTACAGAACATAATGCAATAGAAGATGCCTGATGCTTGTTTATAATTATTAAATTCCCAATACAGTTCATTGTTTCAGTGTACTGCAGTAATTTAGAATAATAAAGTTTCCTGTTACATTACATATCTCTGCCACAAATGCTTTTTTTTTTCCATTTGAGGGATCATTGAAAAAGGAAAGATAGTGTGTGTATGTGCCGACATATTTCATATTTGTACTATTTTATATACATTGAGAAAGAATTGAGTATTAGTCGGCTCTAGAGGAGCAGGTCGTCCTGCTGGACTGAAAAATCTAAACATGTCTGCAATGAAGATACAGCGAAGAACACCGATCAACACGTGACGTGACAGAACGCCACGACAAGTTTACACAGAAGATTACCTGACACACACACACACACACACACCTGGCAGGGTAGACCGGTTGCTTAATTGTTTGATGTACAAAAACTGGGAATAACTCAAAGTCTATTTGCCGAGTTTGAGTGAACAACAAGAGTGTGCATTCATCCACACTCCCTTCCTCCCTTCCTCCCTTCCTCCCTTCCTCCCTTCCTCCTTCCACCTGAGCAGTCTCCTCCTCTTTCCCACCTGGCTGTGATCTGATAGGCAGAACAGACTCTGTGTACAAACAGGTCAGGGCTCCTCAAACACAAGTTGATGTAATATCTTCATAATAGTTCCATTAAAGAATGTAAAATGCGAACAGATGCACAGACACAAACTAAGAGCCGCTCATAGAGTTAATAACACAAACACCAGAACAGTGTTAATATAAATCCTGCAGGAGTGAAGTTGTGGTTGCAGCGGCGTCAGAGAGGCAAGCAACAGTTAACGATGACGTTTTATGTCCCAGTCATCAGCAGCAGCACATGCTTGTTAAACAGGAACGAGGTTACCAAGGCTGACAGCGCGTTCACACAAACAGATGCTTGTGACTGGACTGAAAAGTGGGCAGTGGTGACAGAGAGGTTAGAGCGTGGGGCCTGTGGAAAGGTAGCCATCAAGGTTTGAATTCACAAGCAGGTGAACATAAACAAGAAATCCTGGAAAAGGACCCTTGAGCAAGACATGTATGGAGTCTCCTTACCTAGAAGACCTGTAACGCTTGAACACAGCAACAAACATAACACTACCTGTATCAGTTTATAAAGTGCATATAACGTGGTACGTTGACAGATTGTGAGCTGCTACAATTAGCTCTCAACTTTCACTGTCACTCAGCTACAACCAGCTGTGTCAACAATATGCTCCGGCCTCCTGCTGCTCCCCTCGCATGGAATATGCTGGACAAACACCAGATTTCTTACATTATTCTTAAATAGCAAGTGCGTGCTGCCATCCTGGCCAGTTTTTCACATTTTCACTGGAACTGAATTATCACAGGCCGTCAGTGACATTTTTAGACCTTGTGATTTTTTTAGATTCTCCTCTAAAGTTTTCATATGTTGAGTGTGTTTGTACGAAAGGAACAAAATCACAAAACAAAATCTCAACCAGAGAGCTGTAGAGGGGGGGGATGGATGACAGGGGGAACAAAAGAAAAGCCACCAGACTCCTTGGACAAAAACAGCAATTTTACCATGCAGAACACGAGAGTTACTGCTCTGCCTCGTTAGTTTGTGCTGTTGTTCGACATTCAGTGTTTTAACATAACAGCTCACATCTGAACAAGTCCTGCTTCTGTCAGAAGGAGTCTGGTGACATGGAGGAGAGGAGAACAGCTTCAGTCTAACAGCGAGGTAAAGCAGTGAAAATGATCCAGTTATAGTGTCCACACTGACTGGCACTGACCATCGTCTCCTGCAGGTAACACACCGACTACAGATAAAACCTCATACAGCCCCACTTCAAAATATCTGAACTAACCCTTTAATCTAATGCCTTTCCTTCTCAAACGGGACGTAGAGGATGGACATTACATGGAGAGGGTCAAGTGAGTGACGGAGCTGCAGGGTTTAATAGCCTGAAAGCTTTAAATTGAGCATTTAATTGAACGTTTTTGTCAGAAGTTGTGTTCAAGTGCAGCAAGATGAACCTCCTCAAGATAAACTGGCTGTGCTTCATCAAAAAAAATGACCAAATACTTCAGCAAAAGGTGCAAAAACAATCTTCATTTCATCCCCTTCAGAAAGTAATTGTTCGCTCATTCTCACCACTAGTACCCGGTCTTTTTGTACAGCTAGCTTCCTCCTGGTCTGACAGACTCCACTCCAGACTCCAGTATGAAAAGGAGACAACTTCTGTGTTTTCCAGGAAGCATAAATAAGCTATTTTCTCACTCTTATTTGCATCATGGGAACCCCAACGACAGGTCAGGAGCTTCATTAGCTAACAGCCCCGAGGAACAAGTCCCGAGGTTTACTGGAAAAAGTGAAATGTTTAAAAGCAACACAAATGTGCGACATCACAAACTAGAAGCACAGACAGCTGGATTGATGCATGCTTTCTATAAGTGCTGATAAAAGAGTCAAAACACCTTCTGTGGCTCATGTTCAGAGACGTGCTGCTCCACTTGTGATGCAAAACACTCGATCTTGTTCTAAATGTTCTCTCTGCACTCCTGATTTGATTTAGCCTTAAAAAGCACACAGGCTGATTTTGAAACTTTCAAGAAATGAGATTTAAAAGGCTTGCTCACTACAAAATAAACAAATAAATCACATTATTCAAGGCTTGCTTATGGAAACGTAATAACCTCTGACCATCCTCAGGCTCTGTGCATCCCAGCAGATACAGTCTACAGTGACAACTGATAGTAACACGAGGAGTAAACTGGCCAACTGATAATGCTGCATGTCTAAATCTCTGCGGGGCAGAAGATAACTCAAACGATTCTGCAGCATGTTTACATTTTATTTTGTGCCTTGTTGCAATCACAGCAGCTCAGCTAGTCCCGTATGTCCAAGACCGGGGAGCACTGAATCCCTTCAAACTGTCATGCATCCCATTTTCCTTGAACTTTAGCCTTGACGTTATTGCAACCAGTAAATAGCATCAGGGTGGATGAATGAATGGCACATGTCCATCAAACACACAAGGACACTACAGTCACTTTGAGACGGATTCAACCTTCCTGCATAAATCAGATGATGTCACCTTTGGAGGGTTTCCTTGAGTTTTGGGGATAACTACAGGGTTTGAGGAGGGCCTCCCTGAGCTCTGGGATGGGACAGCTGTCCTGCCTGCAACGCTGCTTAAAGCAGAGTAAAGGTTGCTCTGAGGATGAACAAACTGTTCAGGCAAATGATTCTGACACAACAGACACACATGCACAGGTTCAAAGGTGAAAGAGCAGAGAGCAATTTTCTGCAACACAGTGCCAGAAATCAGGTCATTAAACACACCGGCAGACAGCTTCAGGCTGCTCTCATGTGCAGCTTACAAGGAAACAAGCATGTTGTGCAATCTACAGGTTTCAACATGTGAACATGTAATCCTGTCTGAGACAGGAAACTAAAGGGAACGCAGGCCTCCCACAATTCAAAACTCCAGGATTCTCATAGAAATCCCTCCTTCCAGTCAAGGAGCCCTAACATAGAGTATAAACCCACCAGCCTCTCTGCAGGTGAGGAGGCAACAATGACAAGTAGGGCCAGGGAGCTAACTCATGCTAATACGAAACCCCATTGAAAAAACAACACATTTTACGAGACTCTTGCAACACCCTCAGAGCACTTTGCTAACTTCTGCTAGGACAGGTTCAAGTTTCCATGTGCACATGTCAGCTGCACACACAGTTAGCATGTCTCCACTTTACAAGCGTCACAGTGTGAAGCAGTTCTAATGACCAGATTCTGGTTCCGGGCGGGCAGGCAACTTTGCAAATGTAGTTCTGCAGAGCTGCAAAACACGCTCGGGACATCTGGTACCACGTTGACATGCGAGTGAGCTCCCACATGCAGCCAGTCAGACAGTCAGGAGGACAGGTGAGGAGGTGTAGGTCACACACACTCAATGACAGCTACACACACACACACGACTCATTCATACTCGAACACACACAGGTAACACATCAGTACTCACGTGCTGCTGGTGCTGTGCCGCTGTCAGGTAACCGGACACCGAGTGTAAACAGCCGACTGTCACAGTGTGTTTATGTGTGTGTGTGTGTGTGTGTCTTCTCTTCTTTGCTTGCTAACTCGGAAGAAGAAGAAGAAGAGGAGGAGGAGGAGGAGGAGGAGGAGGAGGAGGTGTGTATGAGGGGGGGTTTATATACACACACACACACACACACACACACACAGGTACACAGACGGAGTGACTTCGGGACGGCGCGCGCACACACACACCACACACACACACACAGGGACACGAACACTCAGTCGCTCATACAGTCACGGCGCGAGGACCTCTGAAGCTAGTTGCTAACTGTCTCTACTGTAGCTAACTCGGCTAACTCGGCTAACTCGGCTAGCAGCTGGCACCGTCCGTCTCCGTCTGGCGGATATACGAGTCTGCTACTGCGCCTGCCTCCTATTCCCTGTTAATCTCTCTCTCCCTCTCTCTCTCTCCATAAGCTCTCATCCCTCTCTTTGGCATGACGCAAACAGCCACGCCCCCTCCTCCGCTCTCAGCCAATCACGACAGCACGCAGCGAGCGGCAGCGTTTAAAGAGCTGGGGACACACCTGCCGTCACTGTGGCTGTGATGATGAGGAGCAGGTGATGATACCCTGATACCAGGGTCCTGCTCAGGTATTAAAGGTGTGATGTGTAGTTTTAAGAGGGGAAATAAAGAAATAATCAGTCATAATTAACCAAACCACGTAAACAAACGTGTCCTGAAAGGAACACTAAGTTGATTTTTGCATCTCATTCAGCACAGGAAAATGAAGAAGAATGTGTGGAATATCTGTGGCTCTGCTGTATTTTGATCATGTGTTTAAACTGTCCATAATGAGTCTGACAGTGTGGGAGAACAATCTTAGACAAGCCTACAATACCCACAATGCAACTTATCAGATTACATGCAGCTTTCTCTGAGGCCACAAAAGGCACAATACTACTTTTTACATATATGCAATGATGCCAACACCTGTAAACACAGATGAATGTGTAGAATTGACACAGTTACCCTTTAAACTGCCGACCTGGACTACAGAGGAAATACAGAACCCTTAACATTTGAAATATAATTAAAAGTGCAATATGTACGAATTGATGCTCCAAATAAATAAAGTGCTAATCATAGCTGTTGGTTAGTTAACTCAGTTAGCCATGCAGCTAGTGGTGTGGACTGAGAGCTCAAACTCCAAAGGGTTGTTGGTCCCCACTGAGTAAGGGCTAGTTGACTAGCATGCAAACTTCAATAGAGATCTCTGCAATGCAATAAAGCAGTGTCTTTATTGATTGTTATTCTGTTATTTAGGGGGTTTTTTTGTAAATTCAGTCATGTTTTGAACCAATTTTCTTACATATTGCACATTTAAACATGCCACTTGGAGTTTCCTTGACATAAAATGTAGTATGTTCTACATTATCCTCAGAATAACTGATGTGAATTTGTTATAAACCAGTTATACCAGATTCAAATCTGGAGCGAACTTCTCATGAAGTGATATACAGAACAGGAGAAGAAGAGAGGAAAAGTGAGTGCTGGGAGTGAATGTAGTCGTAAAGAAACGTCAGGAAACAGCTGAAAGCGACAGGATTTGATTACAAGCTCTTAAAAAGGTTCTTTGTGGTCCTGCTTTGTAAAGTGGACAATAGACTATTATGCTTTTATCTCCAGAAGCACACAATGCACGCTCTGTAACCGGCTAACACTTGATCCAGCTGTAATTGAAAGAGGAAATGCAGGATAACAAGCACATTATCATCATGATATCTCACTGAAAGTCACATTTCATTAGTTAGATTCATTCACCGCATATATTCATAATGACACAAGGACAGGCACAGATATAATCACACTCAGGTCCAGTCATACGTGATTGTTTCTCAACTCTTGTGTGTTTTGTTATCAGTTTCAGATAACACAGTCTGTGTCAATGACATTCCTCAGAGGACGCAGAATCAGCGCGCTGAACGGGAGCGGCAGACATTTATGGGACAATCAAAGGAGTTACATGTAGTTAGTCAATAAGAAGCAATGTAACATGTAACATGATAATGTTGAGGGATTCCTGATTAGTTAAAATATTTACCTCACACACACTATCATAGTTTCTCACACACCTCCTTCAGAAGCAGAGGGAGTCATCTGCTGCCTCACCGCTGCTCATGTGGCCAGGTCACACTGGACCAGACTACAGTAACTTTTATCCCTGAATAACAGCAACTAAATATTGACTCTGTTGTCATTTTTGTGTGCGTCAAAAGGATGCACAAAAGTCACACAGTGTGTTTGATGGGGGTCAGTGTTTATCAGCCGGGTGACCTCGGGTCAGTAGCACAGTGTGCACAAGTGACGCTGATTCTGGCATGCTGGTTGATTTGAAGCCTGATTCTGGATGAAAGAGACCTCACGTGTTCGATTCGAACAAGCTGCTAACACAAAGTGAGACACAGTGATGAAATGTTAATCAGCGCTCCACCTGGAATGTCAATACGCCAGCAGCCTTTGTTAAGGCCACTGCAGATTCTACCAACCTATAACAGAAGTATGAGCCTCGCACAGCTCTCACCCACCGCATGACTTCAAGTGTCAGCAGCAGACGGGAGAGTGAATAAACTTAAAGTTGCAGTTTTTCCATAATAATGTGTCCGTGCCAACTATTACATAACAGAGCACAACCTCCAACTGTGTCAGTGACAGCATGTGCAGTATCTCACAGGTGATACAACCCTGAAGGTGCAACATGTTCAAAAGATAATAAAATGATTAATGGAATGTGAAGAAACAACAGTGTTGACATGGAGTCAAAGAAGAGAAGAAGACATAAGTGAGCATGTTAGCCAGTCAGCTAATAGAACTGCTAGCTGAGAGCTAATTAGCCAATGACAGCTGCAGTGAGAAGCAGTTATATCAGGTTATATTCTAGTTGCTTTGAGTATGAATTTGACAGATGGCTGAGGAGAAAACATGTCTAATAAACCTTTCCTATAAAATCCGAATCTTTTATTTTTTTACAAACACAGGATCAGAATCGCTGAGAGAAAAAGGTTTTCAGGCCCCTGGCTAGCAGGTTAGCATGCAAACTTCTGTAGATAACTCTTGAACACAACACACAGTAGAGTCATAACACAGGAAACTGTTGACAGTTGTAGTTCATTTCTGAATGTTTTACACTGAAATCCTCACATACTGCACCTTTAAGCATTAAATGCTTCTCACAACAGGACTAAAATAGCGTCTTTTGTTTCGCGGTACCAGAGTGGGGATGGGTTGTGGAGCTCAGTCAACTGGCAAAGAGCTGCTCTCCATGAATAGGTGAATGGCTGGTGCTCAGTAACTTCTCTTTTTATTCTCTCCCCGTTCCCCCCATCCCTCACCCCATTGGTCCGGCCTCCCTCTCCCCCTTCATCTACGTGCTCGAGCTCTCACCCGACACTCGGCCTGCTTCTGGGTCGTCACTGCCGCTCTGATTTCTCTGTGCTCAGAGCAAAACTTTCCAATTAGAGCACAAAGTATACTCTTAAGTATTCATGTAGAGGGTTATGGCTGCATGAGCGAGACAAAAGAGTAAATCTGACATATTAATCATCTCGAAGCGTCTCACACTTTATATTTTGCAGAAGTGGGAGGTGGAGCGTTAGAAAGAGTCTGAAAACAACAACGTGCCAGACATGGTGGACTTTTGTCCGGGGGGAGGAACCACACACAGAGGTAAACACATGATGTCCACACATACATGCATGTACGCAGATGCATTAAAGGGGCACTACGTAGTTTTGGAGAAGAAATTCAAACTCAGGATGGTAATAATTACAATATTAATGAGGTAATAATACAAACAGAAATATTTACTGTTTCCTGTAAGTGAATAAACGAGCTGTTATCAGAGGAAAATCAGGTCTCCAGAACACAGTTTGAAGCTAGACAGGTGGCAGGGTCCGCCACATATAAACAAAGTAAAACAGTATGAAACTGTGTCGTCCTTTGAAGTCAGTTTGCTTGTTCAGTCATGGAAGTGAAGGAGTTTGTTTATTTCATTTTCTTTAGGAAAAAGAATCAGTCAGTGAAGATCTTTCTCTCCTGATGTCCCCAAAGATTCACAGTGCACCTTTTAATAAAAGTCACACTCATATTCCTGAGGTCATAAACTTGAGAACTTCAGTTTCTTAAAGGTTTTATGTAACAGGGATACATAAAGGACATACGTTCCATTATATTGACCGTTCTCACTCCCATATAAACACTGTTATCAGTGTCACAGTGGCAGTAATACTCATGAAGATATGAGACCAAAGAGTATTCACCGCCTTGACAAATGCACCTGAGAGGTAAGTATGTAATGAATAATGGACCTAACCTGTAGAAAAGACTTAAAGACAGAGAAGACGCAGTATAAAAGTCAACCTGTAGATACTGAAAATGTTATTAGTTAAATAATAAGAAACGTGTGGATGTTTGACACGTCTGTCTCTGCAGGTGTGTGTTGGTCTGAATGTTGCAGACCTGCTCTCTCACGCAGACACGCTGCCCACACACACATTCACAATCCCTCTATCAGGGCATCTTTCAGTCACAAAACACACACAGACTGGCTGTAGTTAACCATCAACAGGTCAATCCTGGGCAGGTACTCAGACAGCTCCAAGAGAGGAGATGGTCCACCAGGGTCAATATTAGCCCATTATGGTGTTATATCAAAACCTTTCAGCAAGCTGAGAGCGCGTGTGTGTGCGTGTGTGCGTGTGTGTGTGTGTGTGTGTGTGTGTGTGTGTGTGTGTGTGTGATCATATGTGTCTGTGCTTGTGAGGACCAGTATGAGTTTTAGACTTTAAGAGCAAAGTTTGAATAAGGAGAACAAATTGGCTCTTCCTGTCTGAGAGTTAAAGGAAGGGTTCAATATTTTGGAAAATATACTTATTCAGTGAAGTCAGATGAGAAGATCGATGCCACTGTCGTGTCTGTCTGTCGAATATGAAGCTACAGTCTGGACAGTTAGCTTAGCTTAGCAGAAAATATGTAAAACCAGGGGAAACAGCTAGCTTTCTACATACTGATATCTGTATTTCCTGTTTTATTTTGTAGCTATATCCTTGTGTATCCTTTTGTGTTGCTCTCACATCAGATCAGGCGTTGTGGCACTTTGTTGCATACAAATCGCTTCGTATGCAACAAGTTGTGGCTTCACCAAGGCAAAAACACTAAAAGACAAAACTTTAAGGTTTACATTTTTATTCAAATGTCAACTTTATAAACATTTGAATATGCAAAACATTTGATTACACATTTTACAACAAAAACATGAAAAAGAAGGTTTTCTTAAGATATGTTTGAAAAAAGCACGGCAGTTTGAACTCAACTTCAGTTTGACTTAATAGAGAGTGTGGTGAGTGTCAGGCCTCTGTAGTAGTAATGCTTCTGAGAGGGTTAAACACTACTGCCAGCTGACCGGCTCTTTTCCTCCCACTGTTCCAGCTCCGACAGCGTCTTTCCCCTCCACGTTGCAGTAGAAGGCAGCAGGGTCCTGTCCGAATGAGCCCCACGACGGGTGGAAAGGTAAGACAGTGGCGGGCTCTCTTTGATTTGAGTCTCCGCCATCATTATTAGTGATTACATGAGAGTTTGACACAGCGATGTTGCTATATGTTACCACGGTGCCGGGATCTAGGACACTGGCATTGCTGGGAGGGATGCCGTTGCTACTGGTTACAGAATTGAGGACATTGTCTGCATTGCTCTGCGTTCCAGGGAGGCCAGGGGAGGAAAAGGTCCGAGCTGGAGCCTGGGGCTGCAGCAGAGCACTGCCTGGGGTCGGCATGAGGCTGCTGGGACGACTGAGAGCCAGACGCTGGGTGAGGAACTGCTGCTGCAGCCGCCGGTCGGTCCAGTCCTCCTGAGGCTGGCGGTGGATCTTCATGTGAGCGTTTCGGGACTTGATTTTGTAGAACATTCTGGAGCGAGGGAAGAGGGAAGAAACAGACAGGATTGTAAAGAAGACTTGTAAATGTGAACCATCTGTTGGCTCCCACAGAGACCAAACACTCAGAGTTCGCCCTGGAGCTCCCTCTGGTACCACTGGTCCTACTCACTTGCCACACAGCTTGCAGGGGAAGAAACTAGCCAATGGGGGCACAGGAACCGCCTCCTCCAGTCCAAACTGCCTGCTCACTGGTTGACAGGTGGGCGTTACCTGTGGAAACAGGACTAATTATAAGCTATCGTGCTGTGATTGACTCGTTGAGCTGCATTCCACATGGGATAAACTTCTAATGCATTTAACTCCTTACACAAGATTACTCAATCCTTTACTACGCTCACTCTTCTACTTTATTTGTTTCTATGTGTGTTTGTATTCTATGAGTCATATATCTGTCAGGGACTGGAATGCATGACGCACGGAGCCCCCAGGGCATTATGGGAAGAGGAAAACCACAGCAGGAAAACAATGACAGGACAAAAGAAAGAGGATGAGAGTAAAACCACAAAAGGCAGATATTAAAAACCAAACTTAAAGGAGCAATATGTAGTTTTAGAAAAGAAATGCAAACTCAGACTTTCCTGTCTCTTTAAGGACCCCCTGTCTCCTCTGATTGGTTCCCTCACATACGCCTGAGCCAGCAATGCTAACAACAACAGATCAGCTGTGCTCAATCACTTCCTACGTGCCGAACTACCCACTCGGTATAAATTATGCAAATACTTTTACATGCCTAAGAACAAAAAACACCAATGAGAAAGGGGAAATGAAACAAATTGTAATACGAGGTCTTCTTGAACATCCCAGACTGCTTCTTACACTTTTCTGCTGCTGCATCTCTCCGTCTCTGTTCTCCTCCTCCTTCTGTTTCTTCTGCTTGTCCTGGAGCTTCTTGCTCAGGTAGAAAAACTCGACGCACTGGCCCACCGTCTTCGTCCTCACCTGGAAGGTTCACACACAAACACGTGCAAACACACACATATTTAATACTTGTTCCACTTCATGTTAACTCAAGCCTGAACACTTTACAACAATGTTTTCCAGCCTTTGATTGGATCTCTTATTGTGACTCATGTTGAGACAAGCAGTCAGTTTCCCTGTGAACAGCGTGCTTTAGAAGGGCTGTTGCACTGATGGTAATCCCCTCGTTGTGTAAGACTGCATTAAGGTAACCAGTGGATCTGCAGTTTAATGTCAGCACAGACACTCATATTATAGGTTACAGACGCCAGACGCACAGTAACTACCACCTGTAAGTGACTGTACAGAGAGCTCATGAGCTGAAGGGAAGAGATCTTTACAGCTCATGTGGTTCACAGACGCTGGTGAAACACCAGCATTTACTCCGGCTTCATGCCATCTCCATCTTGTTGCAACGATCTAATAAATAAATCCTGCAGAATATATACATATAACGTGTTTGTGTGTAGATATAATAACACAAAGTACATCAGAGAAAATGCAGCATAAATATCAATGCATTACTCATAGATATACCATTTTCTGTATGAGTGAAAACTCTTTTCCACAAGTTTCCAGAGCTGCACTGAAGAGACTCTTTTCACTGTCGGTCCATGATTCACTGCCTGCAGAGACAGAGAGGAGGGTGAGAGGGGAAACAAATACCAACAGGTCTGCAGTGTCGAGTAAACCAATCCCTGTGGTGAAATGTGTGCAGTCCTGCAGCTCAGGACATAACGAGGCTGACGCCATCGTGACAGTCTGCTTCAGTCGACACTATGCAGGAAAACGTCTTCTCTTTACATCGTTCTCGTGGATTTAAAGTGACAAAGCAGGAGAGTAAGAGTGAGAGAGAGAGTGAGACATGTGATGAAAGTCTCAGGAGGTTACGGCTCCGACAAAGGCTGCTATTGTGCCGACAGCATGAAGGGTTGCTCCTTTGCTGACTCACAACTGTTGACTGCAACAGTTTCAGTTCAGTCTCTCTCCCTGTTTCTGTCCCCGTTTGATTTGGAATTAATCTCCAAAAACAATTCAAAGAGTCAGGTGGTAGTTTGGAATGAAGGGCAAGAGTTAGAGTGAGGTCAAAGGTCAAAGGTTTACCAGAGTAGTGGTAGTCTCCGGTGGGCGACGGCTGTGAGAACAGCAGCATCTCCAGAGTGGCCTGCACAGGAGAGAGGGATGGAGAAGGTGGAGAAGAGAGGGATGAGGCATGCAGTGGTTCTGAGGTGAACTGACTGGAAGGAAAGAAAGAAAGAAAGAAAGAAAGAAAGAAAGAAAGAAAGAAAGAAAGAAAGAAAGAAAGAAAGAAAGAAAGAATTTGTGAATAATGCTGCATGGAAGTTAGTGATGGTGGGTGGAGGAATGGTGAAATGATGGAATGAGTGCATGGTAAAGAATGAATGAAGGAAAAGACAGACAGACAGACAGACAGACAGTCAGACAGACAGGCAGACAGTCAGACAGACAGACAGACAGACAGACAGACAGACAGACAGTCAGGCAGACAGACAGGCAGACAGACAGACAGACAGACAGACAGACAGTCAGACAGTCAGGCAGACAGACAGACAGACAGACAGACAGACAGACAGTCAGACAGTCAGGCAGACAGACAGTCAGACAGGCAGACAGGCAGACAGACAGACAGACAGTCAGACAGACAGACAGACAGACAGACAGTCAGACAGTCAGGCAGACAGACAGACAGGCAGGCAGACAGACAGACAGACAGACAGTCAGACAGTCAGGCAGACAGACAGTCAGACAGTCAGACAGGCAGACAGACAGACAGACAGTCAGACAGACAGTCAGACAGACAGACAGACAGGCAGACAGTCAGTCAGTCAGACAGACAGACAGACAGACAGGCAGACAGGCAGACAGACAGACAGTCAGACAGACAGACAGACAGACAGGCAGACAGGCAGACAGACAGACAGACAGACAGACAGACAGACAGTCAGACAGACAGGCAGACAGACAGACAGTCAGACAGACAGACAGTCAGACAGACAGACAGACAGACAGACAGACAGACAGACAGGCAGACAGGCAGACAGACAGACAGACAGACAGACAGTCAGACAGACAGGCAGACAGACAGACAGACAGACAGACAGACAGACAGTCAGACAGACAGACAGACAGACAGGATTACCATTGTGTTCCCCTGACAGTAGTGCAGACAGTGCAGAGCCAGCTCGGTGTTACTGCCCCCTCCTGGCAGACAGCTAGAACTACACATGAACAGCAGCTTCTCCACTGTGCACACAGAACATCAGCAGTTAGTCTAGTATAATGTTAACATCTCCTGCTGAGTTGTCAGGGCCTGTCTAACATCACTGTCTACATTTACCGAGGTTCTCTGAGTCGGTGCTCTCCTCCAGCTTGTCCCACGGTTTCCAGAGCAACTGTTCCCGAGGAGATTCCTCCTCAGGCGACCACACACCTGAGCCCTCTCCACCTGCAGAGCATGGAGGAATCTCTGCCTGGAAGTCACGGCCCACGTTGATACACCTGGAGAGAGAAGTACAGAGGGAGGGGCGGGGTTTAAAAGTGATGACGCCCTAAATAGCTGCACAGAACTCAAGTTTCCTCTGAGGCTTTCACTCACGGCGACACGCTGCCCTGATCGTCTTCTCCTCCACACGCTGCCTCCTCCCCTCTGCGATGGAGAGATGAGAGGGAGGAGTACAGCCCGCTCCCCCTGCGTGCAGGATTAAGCAGGGGTCGAGGAGTGTAGCGGCCCCTCTTCTGACCCCTGCTGGAGTGAAGCATGCTGGGAAATGGAGTTCCAGTGTAGATCTGGGGCACTTGTTGCTGTAAGAACAGGGACACTGTCAGGATTGTCACTTTGAGATTGAAACATTTAGAATGTGGTAAAGACCTGACATGTTTTTGTGGGTTTGACGCTCCTAAAGCAGCAAGCCCTAAAAGATGTGTTTATGAGCTAAATTTAGTTTTTCAGTTCTGTGTATGTCCATCACCTCTTCAACAGGACAAACAGCTCAGTCGAAGGTGAATAACACGCCTTTTCCCACAAACTGTGAATCCGTTTCGTTTACACACTGCATCTATTCTGTTCATGTCTGAAAATAAAAAGCCAGACTGCGGTTTTAGAAGCAGTGATGCAGCTGGAATGAACGTAATTTCTTGACAAACAACCATTTATGTTTCCGCCCACTCCATCCTCACAGCTTCTCCAGCTGTAGCGAGAGGTGTAACCCGTCTCCTGGTTTGTGGACGGAGGTGTGCAAACCTGGCGACCACAGTGAGCTTCAGAGGCACAACATGTTTGTTTGGACATGTCACGCTGAGTAAACTCATAAATCTTCCACTTAATTACATGTCTTACAGCCTGTAATGAATTTATGTATTAAATTAATATAATTCTTCTGAAAAATCCAGTGCCATGATTTGCTACCACAAGGTTACATACACGTGACTTTATAGGTAATATTGCTTCCCCAGCCACACAAACATAAATGTATTACACACACATATACACACACACGGCAAAACAGGCCACCATAAGTTAAAGACGCAACGTAGGCTTCTTTAAAATTCATCAGTGCTAATTTCCATCCCACTTTATCAACAGAGCTTCATAAACTGAGCACCAGATCTTAACTTCCTCCTGTCGGCACCCAACTCATATTTCAGTAAAGATTTTCCAGTTTTGAAGTGAAAGTGCTTCCTTAATTTTCCAGTTTTGCAATATGAGCTTCTTATTAACTGCTGACGCTAAATCTAAATATCTTGAAATCAAGATATCGCTGAAGAGTGGCAGCGCAGAAAGTCTTGATGTGGACCTGTTCAGAGGAAAGTGAGGGCACTTTATCATGATTAATCTACCATAGAGGCATCCAAGAGGGCACTTTAGTGATGTTATTTCAAACATGGGGGCACGCCGCCAGAGCCCACCAACATGCTGAGAGCGATTACCTTCCCAGTGCATTGTGGGATTCAAGGCGAAACAAGAATACAAGGGATACAAAGACCTGCACTTCCATGTTGAAAATGTAACTTTATTCAAACGGTGGAGAGTTCACGTAAACTGGACCAAGCTAGCTGCTCACTGAGGCTCCAGATGTGCTAACATCAACATGCTAACATGCTAAAAGACACTCACGGTGACAATGTTCACTGTTTGGCAGGTTAAAGGTGCATTATGTTGTTTGGGGGAAGAAATTTTAATCAGAAGAGAAAGATCTTTTTTGTGCCTAAAAAAACTAAACTAAGCATTTATTTGATGACTGAAGAAACTGAATAAACAAACTAACAGTAAAGGACAACATACTGTTATACTTTGTTTATATGTGGCGGACCCTGCCACCTTTCTAGCTTCAAACAGTGTTCAGAGTACAGCCTGTTTCATAGAAAAAATAATCTAAAAAATCTAATTTTGTATTATTACCTCATTAATATTGTAAATATTAAAATTCAGAGTTTGAATTTCTTCTTCAAAACCACTTAGTGCTCCTTAAACCATGAGCACCATCTGGGTTAGCATGTTAGCACGCAAACATTTATTGGACAACATTTTGTTTGGCTAACAGCATTTTAATCCAGCGAGGGGAGATTGTGCATCAACAGGAGGTTCTCATAACATGTATGCTCACAACCTGGCAACTGGAACTGGAGGCATGAACACATAACTGCTATCGTCTCACACTCAGCAGGAGAAAACACACATGCTGATTACTGTACCTGTAGGTGTTGCTGGCTCTGATTGGCTGATCCGTTCTTGACTTTCTGGCTCACCATGTAAGGAGTTATCTTTTCTGATGCCTCATAACGGTGTGAAGGATGAGAGGGAAGATGGAAGGAGGGATGCAGGGACGGAGTGCTGGAGGGGCAGGTGGTGCTGGGTGGATGGAGGGAAGTGAGGAATGGCGACTCTGGAGACTGAACGATGTTTTGCGAGGCTGCAAAATGGGGGGAAACAGATGAAAGTCAAGGTGTTGTCATGACGTAGCCAATTCCTCGTTAGTGATTGTACAACTGATTAATCTTGTCAACATGGAAGAAAGTCAGACGAAACTAGTCACTATCTGTGTAATCTTTGCAGACAGGAAAGCACAACGTCAGAAACTGACATAATCTGTTCTTTGGGAAACAACAATCACTTCTTGTGAAAAACCCACATACGGACCACAGCACACATGCTGTACCTAAGGATGGACCATGTGCTGGTTGGTACTTGTGAACATATATTTTTTTAAATGGTTTACCAATGGTTTCATATGTGACAGTGTGAAAAGTGAAAATGTGATTTGCATGTAGGAAATGGGAAATTTCACAAGCTCACCCTCGAAAACCCACATGTCTCGTAATTTACATGTGGGTATTAACCTGTGGTTGCTCTTGTACAAGGGGGAACAAAGTTAACGTGACATATTTCATCTTTAAAGGTGAACTGTGTAGTTTTGGGGACAGAATTTTAATCTGTAGAGAAAGATCTTCATTGACTGTCGTACAAACACTCTTCGTTTTTACGACTGAATAAACTGACTTCAAATGACGAAACAAAGTCATTCTCGTTTACTTTGTTTATATGTGGCGGACCCTGCCACCTTTCTAGCTTGAAACAGTGTTCTGTTGAACTTATTTTCCTCTGAGAACAGGCTGTTTATTCAGTTGTGGAAAAGATAAATCTTTCTGAATCTGTATTATTGCCTCAGTAATAGTCAAAACATAACATTCCTGAGTTTGAGTTTCTTCTGCAAAACTACATATTGACAAACTCTATAAAATCTCTCTTCAGAACACACAGCTCCTCACCTGTGATGTTGCCATAGTTGCCCTCGATGTTGCTGTGGTCGTCTGACGACTGTGAAAATCTGTGTGCCAGGAGTGGAAACTTCCATATCATCCCAGAGGAGTGGATGGACGGCAGAGACTGAAGGCGGGATGTGAAAAACTGGACCGATTCTCCCCCCTGGGACACTGAATGCCCGGTGCCGACAACTGCAATGGGAGAGTCCATTTTGGAGGGTGAGTGGGAGGGAGGAGGTAAAGGTGTGGGAGGAGGACTGAGAACAGAAGACGCGAGGTGAGATGATGTGGGAGGAGAGGGGAAAGACGCCAGAGAGGGCTGCGTGGGTGAGGAGGAGGAGGACGGAGGCAGGTGGGCGTCTGAATCAAAAGCACAGCTGTGCCTCGACTTCTTCACCAGACCAGGGAACTGTCCGAAATCCCACACCTGTCCCGAGGAATCCAAACTGGGAAACACGGGGAATCTTCTCTTCCGGTGGGAGAGGAAGGCCTCGGAGAAGGAGTCCAGTTTCTGAGTGTAGGTCCCGCTGCCGATGCTGATTGGTGAAGCCAGGTGAGTCCACCTGCTCTCTGCGGTCTGACTCGAGGGGGAAACGCTGAGCCAGGGTCCCTCAACATCTGCTGGCTGAAGCTGATCCTCACCGGAGCCACAGCTGGACCCATAATCCTCTTCTCTTCCGAGATAATTATCACTCACTCTCGAGTCAGTCCTACAGTACTCTACACTGCTGTCGCTAAAGCTTCCCACCGCATTTCTGTTGTAGGAAGTAGACTGTTTGGTAAAGAGGCTGGTGTTAGCCTCCCTGTTGTAAACCGTTTCACTTTTAGCTTCGTAGCCTACATGGTTATAGTTTGCTCTGAGTTCACGCCTGACTCCTTCCTCACTGCCACAATTTATGGGGTAAAAAACATCATTTGTGTTGCCGTAGCAATCCCCTTTACTGTAAAAGTCCTCTGCGATGCTTTCACAACTCTCCCCGTCCTCCCAGATGTCCTCTTTTTTGCTGCTGCCATACCAAGCGTCGGCAAAATGGCTGCCTATCCCGCTCTCTCCGTCACGCTGGCCGCCCATGTTAGCATTTCCATCAAAACCGCTCACACTGGTGTTCAGCAAGCCTCTGTCACCACCCGTGCTCGTCCTCCTCCCCCCAGAGGAGGGGCTTGAAGTCGGGTAGGACGTCGGGGATTCTTCCACTCTGCTTCCATATTGCTCCAGAGGGTCCAGGGCCGGCTGCGGAGAAGGGTATCCCAGATCCGGGCTTTGAAGGCCGGGCAAGGTGATGTGAAAGGGTTGCCGGTGGCGATGGTGGTGCTGGTGGAGGTTGGGGAAGGATTGTGTGGATGAACGGTCGTCCATGATGGCTCGCTGGGTGAAGCTATAGTGCCTACAGGAGACAGACAGAAAAAGACTGTGAGACAATGAAATGGAAATCATGTTTTGATACAGACAGACCTAGAAACTGTGATCTCAGCTTGCAAAGAATATAACTACATTTCCCAGAATGCATTCCAGTTTTGTTATCTGCACCACTAATATCATCAAGCTGCTAGATGTCAGAATACCCAAGATATCATCTTTATAACTGTTGAGTCCTAACTACAGCTAATCTGTTAGCATTTCTACGCGGCCGTACTGGTGTCTTGGAATCGGTAGGTTTTTGGTTTCATGCCTGAAATAAGGTCAGTGTTTAACTCAAGCTTAAGACATTTTTAAAGAGAGTTTTGCTCTGCAACATGTTATACCTGAGTAAATACCCCACAGGTGAATTGTAAAGTGTTTACATGTCTTTATAAAGGTGGTTGCTAACAAGTGGCTAAATGAGACCAGTTGTCAGACATTTAACTTCATCATGCTGATCACAGAGACTCTTCTGTCTTTACAGGCAGACTTAGATGGAAACTAATCTAACTCACCCCTGTCGCTCTTTATGTAATATATCTCTTCCCAGCTGTCGCTCTCCAGCCGACTAGACACAACTTAGCAAAATGTCCAAGAAAAGGAAAGCTAACGTCTGCTGAGAGGAAAAACATGGTACACAGAAAGCTAGAACGTCCTCTCTGTAACTAGACTTGTGCTCTCAGAGCTAGTCAAGACTAAAACCAATAATAATGAAATGCAAAGCTGAATATGTATGAATAAGCCCTTTGATTGGCAACCACAGTGCTGATGTGGCCCAGGATGAAATGGAGCCTGGCATCTGATCTCAAAGTTTTTTATTTTGCTGCCTTTTTAAAATTCTTTAAAATTCTGATTAGCAGTTATTAGCATGAACGCTCCAGCTGAGCAATCAACATCTACACTGACTGAAACCATTCGGTTTAGTTTAGATTACAAATGAAATGTCTGCCAGCAAACACGATGCAACTTTCGACAAACCCTGTAAGTGTTGAAAACCTTCTTCTGCTTTGACCTTGAAAAATATAATGTACTTCATAAAACCAGCGTCTGAAGAGCGAGGCAGCTTGTGAGACATTCACACTGCATTCAAAGTCTTGGTTGGTTTTTCTTTCTCTCTATCTTGAAACCACATTCTGCGCTAAATAGGACACTGAGTGAGTCAGAAAGAGAAAGAACGAAGGAAGATGAGATGAAGAGACGAATACACTGTATGCGTTTTGAGGTTTTTTAGTTTTACCAGTCCTTGGCGCTTAATTTCCTTTTCACACATGTTGGCCGTCTGTTGTTCATGTTTTCGGGTGCTAGTTGTTCTTCTGGTGTTCTCCATCGTCCTCTCTGACACCTGTCTGCTTCGCTCTCTTCTTCTCTGCTGTCTCCAGCGTTTGTCTAATTATTTCCCCCTTCAGATTTTGTACCTTTCACACAGTCCTTCTCTCTCTCTCTCTCTCTCTCTCTCTCTCTGTCACTCACTCTCTCACTTTTGTGTGTATGTTTGTTGACTCCACACACACACACACACAAACACACATGCACTTACGTACACACACAGTCTGTCACACATATCTAAAGCAAAATGGACGCACACACACACACACACACACATAGACTCATCCATCACATACAGTACGATGGCTCGTTTCACACGTTTACTCACTCGGTTATTGAAACACACACACACACACGCGCACACACACACACTTGCAGGTGTCACAGAGGACCAGCGGGGAGGGATGTTGCCTCTCAAGCTCATTCGTCGTCGTGGTAACCACATCCTGAGGAAACAAACGCTGACGGATCTCCCTCCTTTCAGCTATCTTTATCTCTCTGCCCCCCTCCTCTAGCTCTCTGTCTCACTTTCCGCCTCTTCACCCGTCCTTATCTCTCTCTTCTGCGCCCGACTTTGTTCTCTCTGTCGCTCTCTCGCCCGGCCTTTCTTCTTCTCCTGGCTTCTCATCTCTTCGCCTTCATGTCCTCTCTGGTCTCTTTCTATTGTCCCGCCCCCCTTTTGTGGCACTTTTTTTTGGCAGCTCTTTTTCTGCATTTCCTTTCTTGTTCAGAGTTTTTACACACTTTCAGTCACAGCTGCGTGTAAAGTGCTGCGTCGTTTGACCCCAGTTAAGTTTTTTCGTGGCACAAAGGTGTGTCTTTGTGTTAAATGCGTGTCTATACATCTTGGTGTGTGTGGTTGTGTGAGTGCGTGTGCGTGTGTGTGTGTGTGTGTGTGTGCAGAGGCGGTGGCGTAGATGTTTACCAGATCAAGATTCTCCGGCTGAGTCAGCTGACAGGAAGTGAGAGAGAACGAAACAGGAAGGAAGACAGCGACAAACGATGAGGTTCAGGGAACCCTCTCAAACACCCTGCAGCCCCACCTACTCAGCCAGCCACCTACCCACCACACACACTCACACACACACACACACACACACACACACACACACACACACACACAGACACACAGCAGGCACCTTAAACAGGCCAATATGCTGTTTTCTGCCTTTGTTATGTCATACATTTAACCTTAAAACGCCTCCTCACACACACACACAGGTAACCTCAAGCACGACCACTGACGGTCCTGAAGTCAGCGAGCGGCTGCAGTAACGTCTGACACACACACGTGCACGCTCACAGGCGAGGCAGGAAGCGACCGCGCACTTAGAATAAAACAAATCGTACTAAATTAGGAGATAATGGATATTTCTCTGTCAGCTTCCAGCAACCTGATATATACTCGCTGCTTCGCTGAAAGTAATAAAACGTTAAAATACGACATTACTATAAAAGTGCACTGTAAAATCTGACAGAGAGGAAACCAGTTACATGAAAATTACCAAGTGGACTCGTAACTTTAAGATGTCAAAACCTTTTAGCTCATGAAAGTTCAGTTTAAATGTCAACTTTACTTGGTGATGCTTTTTTAAATAAAGTCAACTTTTCTTTTCTTATTTACAGTGTAGAAAACACAGACGCAAACATTTCTAAATTTGAGCTGTAAAAAAAAAACTCCTTCCAGAGAATAATATATACGTCGGCTGTATTGTTATTATTTGTTCAAACTAAAGCACCGTCTCTGTCAGTCTAGATGGAATTATTGAAGTCAAAAGCAAGTTGAATGTGAACGTGTGGCGTAAATGTATAATGTTGGAATAACAGTAATTATGTTGGTGTCATATTTGGTGTCATTATGATGGATAAGTATAAAATGTACAAAGTAAATGCTGATGTTAATGTGCAGCACTTCTTTCTACATTTGGAACATAAATCAAATATTTTCTAATATTATATATATATATATATATATATATATATATATATATATATATATATATATATATATATATATATGTGTGTGTGTGTGTGTGTGTGTGTGTGTGTGTGTGTGTGTGTATATATACGATCGCTGACAGCTGTTTGGCATTAACGTACTCTGAGCTGGTTGAGTTGGCAGCAGATTGCCGTCCGTTCTCTCCCGTCATCGAGTCGGATCGGTTCATTCTCACACACGATCACGATCCAGACTCTCAAAAATGTATCTGCAATCTGTAACTAACAATCATTTGTCTTAACTGTGTTCATCCATCAGTTTAAAGGTCTTTGGACAAACTACTGATCTGTTTTCACTCCACCTCAGAGCGTGGACACACACTGAGTGGCAGAATAAGAGTGTGTGTTGTTACAAGAGTGTGTGTAGGTGATCATGTTAATGCTGAGGTCACTTGTACAGTGTGACTGCTTCTCATAGCTGGAAACCTCAGCATTAACATAATAATTGATAATACTGTGGTAACTGTGCAACTTGTCTGATAGCACAACCTCAGTATTAGCAAGCGTGATCACTTTGGCAGTATTTTATTGAAGCGTTGTGTCGTGTCGGAGGCCAGACAAGATAACATCTCCACATCATGTTAAATTTATACAAGACGGGTGAGATTTAAAATCAAATCTGAAGAGTTTTGGCTGCTGTTAAACATTTTTTTCTGCCTGCAGTTTAAAACATTTAATCAGTGTGGATGTGTGAGTCACCCTCACTTTGCTGTGGGTTGATTTTCTGTCCGTACACAACACGCAGTCGGCTGAGAGCGATTCTACTAAGTTTACTAAAGTACTTCTGATGAACGTCACGTTCGCCCGGACAGTTCATCGTGAGGAGCCTTCTAGTTCTTCTCAGTACAATGTACGCTGAGATAAAATGATGCCTGATCGAGTAAGTCGCTGATTACGTGCAAGAAAGAAAAGACGTCACAATTACTGGAACAATGTCTTTAAAAAGACAGAGTGTAGTTTTCTTCTTGCACAGCTTTGCTCTGCAGCTCGACGAGGCCCGACGCTGCGATTAAAAGTGCACTCTTGACTTTTGGTCTCCTGCGTTCGTGTTCGTGTGCACACACGTAACCTTGAGAAAACGAGGGGAATAAAACGAATGTGTGAATGAAGCGATGTGAGAGGATGGAAGGGGAGAGCGGGGGAGTGTACGGGGGAGATGCTTCTCTTGTTTTCTCTCAAATTCACCGTAAAAAGCTGCGGGAGCAGAGGAGGGGGAAACAGAGACGCACTTCTGGACTTTTTTCTCTCTGCTTTTTTCTCTCTTTCTCCGAGTCGTCTCTCCGTCACTGAGAAAAGACAAGAAGCGCTGACTGGCGGGAACGCAGCAACTCAATGGATGAGGGAGAAATAAAAACTGCCAGGTGACATGAAAACATGAAACGGGCACTTGAGCCGTTACGCCGAGCTCGTTCCCCGTGATGACCTCATCAGTACGTGATGTCGTCCATGCTGCGAGTGCAAACGGCCACTACAAGACACATCAGCTGTAAAGCAGCGCCGAGTTTATAACCCACTGAACACACGAGAAGTGAAACTGCTACCAAGCTGCTCGAGAGAAAATAATTTTATTTTTTTAAAAATGTTTCCTTTAATTCCCTCGTGATATGAATGCTTTCAGAAAAAAAGGCAACTCTGACTCAACACATTCATGAGATGAACTCCACAGACAGAGATATCGCAGAGAGATCCCTGTTTGTTCACACTGCCATGGAAAGATTTAACGGCATGAAGTCTAAACACTGTCAGGCAGCTTCCTGACCAATCAAAGGTAAACAGTAGACCGAGAGAAGTTCATTCACCTAGAATCTGCATTTGTCCAAAGCACTGATGCAGCGAAACTCATTTCTACGTCTGATCTTTTCGGTTGTCGGCTGTAGTGAAGAATCAGTGCTCAGCCGTGTACAGAAGCAAACAGAGGGCGAGATTATCGTCTCTGCTGCTCGGACTCCAGGCGGGGAGGAACATCAGGAACATCTCCAGGAGCTGAATGTACAGCAACTAAAAAAACACGTGTTTTGGTGGTTGGAATTCCTCCCACAAATGTTAAACGCCGGCCTGAAACATCGCATGACAACTTGACGAGAGCTTTGGCATCAAATTCAACATCACAGGTAAGAAAGTGTTCAGAGACGCACATGTGGCTGCAGGGCCTCCGCTACAGGCTGCTTCATGTCAAACACACCGCTTCAGTCGGAAATGCAGAAAATGATTGAATGCAATCAGGACTAGGCAGTGCAGACACTGACAGTGTGTGTGGATATCCAGACATCATGTCACTTTCATAAAATTGATCTTGATTTATCAAAGCACCTGGTGAAATGTGCCAAAACGAGGGTTAGTATTCTATGGAAGCTCAGTATGAACAAAAGTGATCAAGCTGTAAACTAAAACACAACAATCGACCAAAACTGTGTAAAACTGTATCGTCCTGCGAGTTATCAATCCTCCGACTGCAGATTTTCTGCAGCATCACTTTGTAATCAGACGGCAGCTTCACGATCGACTCCTGGTCCATCACATCGCTGTGATTAATCCTGATCAAAGCTGCAACGCGCCCGACACCGTGTGTGCAGTATGATACTGATACTTCAGATCGCTGTATGTTCCTCACACAGGGACGTGGAAATACTAACGATTGTGATGCTAATATAAAGCTGCACACGACTGAACTGTGAACACATGAAAACACCCAAATCACAGGTCACAGAGGTCAACAGAAGGTGAAATGTTCGGTGACTGTTGCACAAATTAATAAAAGGTTTCAACGTTAGCGATAACACAACATAAATGTTGATGTGGAGCGCTAAAAAATTATCATATTTCTGGTGAATGAATCAGCTGCAAGTAAAATATTTAACATGGACTGTATATTTTCCATTATTGAGAATAAACTGGATGACAGTCTCCTGATAAAATATAAAACATCATCAGTGTTGATGAGCCGACTGTTAAAACATGAAGCCAAATCATGTCTTGATGAATTTCTAAATGTTTTGTAAAACATACGATTATCTTTTTCTTTATCTACAGTTATTTCTGCAGACTGACTTCTTCAGATTAAATGAGATCCGTGTTGAGGACGTTCACGTCGACCCACAGTCTGACCCTGATGACGACGAGATGGATGTATTTAAAAGTGTTTTTTATCTTCATCTCGTCTTATTTTTCTCATCACCCTGGATGCAATTCGGAGTTTTAACAGCGATCTAAAGAGTTGAAAATGTTCACGTATGGAAGCTGAGACCGGCCACGCGTGCAGTTATTCATTTAACTCAGCAAGACTCGAAGAACGATTTCCAGCATTAACAACAATGTGATTTTATTCCATTTCTTCAAACACGTTTTCCCAGCGATCTGATATGAGAAGTCCTCGCTGTCGTTAGACTTTCACACAGTGGTCGACTTTCCCACAAGCACAGTAGGAAAACTGCAAAATGAATCGTTGGTGGATGTTTGAATGGTATAATTAGGACTGTAGATAAGTAGGACTGAAGTACAGTGTCATGTATTGATCAGTAACAGGTAGACGTAGACGCCACACTCATCTCTGATAAATAACATGAGTAATAAGAGGAAAAGACCGATTATCTCGTTATCTTGAGATTACACAATAATTAACATTTCACCTCGAGATAATGGCATGAAAAAAAGAATAAATAAAAGCATCGCCGTTCTGTATGAAAATGTGTTCTATGTTGGACATTTTGA
This sequence comes from Acanthopagrus latus, assembly GCF_904848185.1. Classification (NCBI taxonomy): domain Eukaryota; kingdom Metazoa; phylum Chordata; class Actinopteri; order Spariformes; family Sparidae; genus Acanthopagrus; species Acanthopagrus latus. The sequence continues at coordinate 21,842,893 of NC_051048.1, forward strand.
AAATGTGACTCTTGCACTGAATTTGAAGTTGAATAAAATATTAAATATTCTACAGGAGCCCAGAACGACGGAGCTTACAATCATTTTCTTCTATTAAAAAATAATAATAATTGCAAGCACAGTTATCTACAATAAGATATTTTATAAATTAAGAAACAGAAAATAGAAGATTCCTCAAACTTCTCTCCTGTTTTCTCCGACACACGTCATTCATCACTGCTGCAGCCGAGTGATTAGAAGCTGCATTTATATTACACACACTTATATGTAAGAACTGTGCCGGGCAGATAAAGGAGCGTTGTAGTTCTAATCAGCAGAGATCAAACTGAGAAGAAACAATCATGGGAAAGAAATTAGAATATTTAAAACTTTGCGTGAGAGGCCTGTCAGACGGGGCCCACATCAACTGTGAGGGAGCTGCAGGTTTCCATGTCTGACAGGGAGACGATGATACAACTCACAGCGACTGAGTTCCGGATGTTTTAGCGGCAGAAGCTTCACGGCAAAGAGAAGAAACCACTGTCGAACAAAAACGTCACATGACATCTGAGTGTCAAAAAGTGAACCGAGTGGAAGCAGATTCAGGATCTGATGCGGCTCAAACGTTGGGCTGAAATGTGAAACGCTAACATCAGCAGAAACGCACCATTCCCACCCTGAAGCATCGGGCAGCGGGGAAACTTCTCGACAGCGAGCCCTGGAACGCCCTGAGAAACATGAAGTCGAAGCTACGCGGAAAAACATGAACATTAAGACAATCGCGCCGCAGTGGCCGAGCAGAAAGCTGGAACACTTTTGCAAAGAAGAACGGAGACGGATCCTGAAGTCCTGAATCTGTTGCTGCTGCCAGAGTCGCCTGCACTGCTGGAGGCTCCACATGAGCCAGATGTCTTTAATTTAGCTCATGTTTTAGTCTGTAGTGGTGCGCTGAATACTACATGTCTTATTTATATATGTACATATTTCATTGAACCCTCCCCACTGCCATTTGTCTCTGGAGATGCAACAGACTGCAATCTTCTTCCGTTTCCTCATTTCACCCCTTCTTCCAGACCGAGTGTCGAAGCCCACGAGCAGCGCAGCTAAAGACATTTAAAGATGAACCCTGCTGCAGCTCCACTCAGTTCTGGGACCTCCAGCTTTCATTTTCACGTCAAGCGGCAAAACGTTGGGCGCAGATGTTTGTGATTCGGGCCTTCGTCGGCACAGACGCCGAATCTTGAATTCACGGTGTTAAAAAAAAAAACAACAACACAAAGAGTCTGTTGGCCCCGTTTTTATCTGCAGATGTCAAAGGAGGTCACAAAATCAAAGGAGGTCAAAAATAGCAACAGCAGAAGAAACTCATTGTCTTCATATCGATACACTGAAGACCACAGAACCTGCAGAGTGCTCAAGAAGCTCCCCAACATGTCTGGGGTCCAACAGAAGCTGCCTGGCCTCCACGGTTCCGTCCCAGACGGCAGGCGGTGTGTCGGCCTGTTTCTGACTACTACTACCGTCCTGAAATGTTGAGCTGTAACTGGGTCAGGGGTACACTGAGGCCCTGCTTTTATCATATCATGGAATCTTTTCACAGTGTTCACAATGAACAAAGTCAAGCATGCGGTTTGAAGCCTCTCCTTGTGAGAGCGTGTTTGGTGTAAACACCGGCTTGTTGCGGCTAACAACACCGAAAAGTTACAAGTGATGTTGAGCTCAGCGTCGGACAGCCTGTAACTACAGGGAGATCTGATTTCAGCACGCATGAGTGTATCTTATTAAAGGAGCACTATGAGGTTTTGGAGAAGACATGTTAATCAGGAGAGAAAGATCTTCTTTGACTGATTTTTGTATGCCTGTATATGTGGCGGACCCTGCCACCTTTTTAGCTTCAAAAGGTGTTCCCAGTGTTCCCTTATTATCCTCTGAGAGAAGCTTGTTTCTTCACTTACGGGAAAGATAAATATCTCTTGAGTTAGTATTATTACCTCATTAATATTGTGAATATTAAAATTCTGAGTTTTAATTCTATAAAAACTACATAGTGCTCCTTTAATCAGACTTATCGGGAGAAAAGTTTCAGATATTTGATGAGAATGATTCAGAGATTTCGGTCCAAGTAATGTAAAACAAAACAAGACAACCAGACGCATGCTGAAGTTCATTAACATCGAAGTGCAATAAATATCTGAAATATTATGAAATCTGTTAAACGGCTCACCTTCATTAGCACATTCGAACTTCTACTCAATTAAAAAAAAAGGCTGACTTTGTAAAAAGTGAAATGATGCGAGACAGAGAAGCAGGACAGGTGTGTTTTAGCCGTGTGAGCGTACATGCTAATAATGCTAACATTTGGAAGCTTAACTAAGCTCTGAAGTCATCCTGGTGAACGCTGCTGCCGCACAGCCGGCCTAAACTTCACATGTTCACGAGAAAGAAAATGAATTCTTACCCGTTAAGTTGTCATAACGAGGAGAGAGGTGTCAGTGGCAGTGTGTGTGTGTGTGTGTAGTCTGCTGGTAGGTACACATGTGTGTGAGACAGGGGGAGGAGAGAGAGAGGGCGAACGAGAGAGAGAGAGAGACAGAGAGACAGAGAGAGAGACAGAGAGAGAGAGAGAGACAGAGAGAGAGAGAGAGGGCGAACGAGAGAGAGAGAGAGACAGAGAGACAGAGAGAGAGAGACAGAGAGAGAGAGAGGGTGAACGAGAGAGAGAGAGAGAGAGAGAGACAGAGAGAGAGAGAGATGTAGTTTCGTCGCCACTCTCAGTTGATTTTTGGCCTTTCATCCACCTTGTCATCACGCCACTCTGTGTGTGTGTGTGTGTGTGTGTGTGTGTGTGTGTGTGTGTGTGTGTGTGTGTGTGTCAAGCTGTGTCATAGTGTTGCTGGAAACAAAAGAAAAACACCTAGTGTGTGGCTTCGACCTCTGACATGCACACACACACAGATACATGCACACACTTTCAGTTTGAGTGGGTGTTTTTTCTCTCATCCCTCATTTTCTCATATGGTCTCTTTTGGTCTGTTGGTTTTTAAAGGGCCACACACACACACACACACACACACCCTTGTGATACAGCCAGCAGAACACAGTCTGTACTCACCAGCATCACATCACTTGTTTCTTTCCATTTCTGAGCAGATATTTGCATTTTGGTCTGTTCCACTCTTGGTCGCTGCTGTCGTCGTAGTTCTAGTTTTGGGGGGAAAATACAGAAAAAGTGTGACATTTATTCTCTTTCTTGCTTCTTGCAGTGACATGATGAAACCAGCACCATGATAGCGATGGTAGCGATGCAGGCTAACTGTGTAGCCACAGCCAGCAGATGTTACAGACTGAAGGGGGGAGAAACAGCGAGCTATAGCTAATATCCACCGTCCGGCACCTCCTAAGCTAAGAGTTTACACATTATCTTGTATCTAGTAGCAGCTACAGGAAGTCACTTCACTCAGACAAACATTCTGCCACATAAAACCTTCTGAAACTGGAACGCGTCGTTTCTTCATTCCACTTTTTGTGCTTACTGAGAAAAAAGGGAATTAGCGTCACAGTCGCTGTTTGACAAGTGTTGTTAACTTTATCCAGAGCGAAGCGAGCTGCCCCCCGTCTCCAGTCTTCATGCTAAGCTAAAGGTGTCTTCTTGTCATGCTAAGCTTCCTGTTTGGCTCTTAGCAAGAAAGCAAACAGGCAAACTGTAATTTCCAAAATGACCAAAAAAAAGTGAATTCTCCTTGCGTTAGCTTAAAATGTCATTTATGGGACAAAAGTTAAACGTACCTGGAGTTTTGGCTCCAGTGTTGGCTGGCAGAGAAGGAGTCGGGCTCAGAGGAGGCGAACAGAGCCGGTCAGCTGGACGGCAGCTGGTTACAAGACTTTTCTTCAGATTTTAAACAAACGAGACAGGAAGTGCTTCTTACTAAGCTTTAGAGGTGCTCAGAGGAAGATTATTACTATCATATACTTATACTATACTATTTTCCAGTTTCAGGGTTTTATGCTAATCTAGGCTAAAATAAGCTAAGCTACACAGCTGGTGGCTGTAATCACTAAATTAAAGGGGCAATGTGTATTTTAAAGAAGGAATTCAAATATATACAATATTTAAGGGTAGTAATACAAAATTGGAAATATCTTTCTTCCCCATAAGTGTATAAACAGGCTGTTCTCAGAGGAAAATAAAGTTTCCAGAACAATGTTTGAAGCCAGAAAAGTGGCAGGGTCCGCCACATATAAACAGAATTTAAAAAATTGTGTCGTCCTTTAACCCTCTGGAGTCTTGTCCATTTTTGACTACTTTTGATTTTAAAATTATATTTCAAAACTATTTACCTCACCTTGATTGGTGTCATTATTTTCAGCACAACCTCACATGAGGTTACACTTATTTTTTCATTTTGACACACTGTATTAACACAATGGAAATAAAATCACAAACAAACATAAAATCAGAGGAGGAAAAAGTTAGATTTTTACTGTGACAAATATGTTTAACGAACCAATTTTATTACTTATAATGCAAATTGTTATTTGCTAAAATTGTGCATAAGTTTTTGAAATTTACGAAGTCATATGTAACTATTTACATTTACACAAATAAGATTCGTGATTGGTTGGTGTGGTGCCTTTTTCCACCAATAGAAACAGGTTTTTTTGCTTGCAAACACTTCCTGCTTGTGGACACTTTTGTGAGAAAAGCCCATTTTTACCGTATCTTCCTGCACCAAACATGCAGCAAACGTGACGGAAATGTTCGTCAACACGATGTAAAAGCTGGTATATAGTGTGACGGCCGCACCAACACATGAAGTCAGAACTGAGACTCACTCTCTGTCTCGCTGCTACGTCACCTTAGATCAGTCACGTGATTTGATCACGCCGGCCTGATCGTCAAAGGTCAGTTTGTTTATTGAGTTTATTCAGTCATGAAAACACAAAGAATTTGTTAATTCCATTTGCTGAGGCATAAATAATCAGCTGATGAAGATCCAGAAATACATAATGCACCTTTAAGGTCAAAACAGACTCAGCAAGTGGTGTTATGATAGTATATATTATATAGAGCTGTCTCCAGGACAACTGGGTTGATTTATGTTTCCCTCAGAGGAGTAACTACCAAGAACACAGGATAAAAAGTGAGTTCCATTCCATCATCCACTGAGTCGATACAGGAGACGAGGGAGCAGCTGCCAGCCCAGGAGGATTCAGCCGTCATGTTCCCGGGAGATAAAAAAGAGGTTTATAGGGCAGCAAGCTAAATGCTGATGGGGTCATTATTCTATAGCTGTCATAATGTGCAATCAGCGTTTACTTGATAATGATAAAAGCTGTCTATTAGCAGACCACACAGCACATCAGAGCACAGTCAGCATTAAAGCATGGTCACACTGTACAAACTGGACGCAGCGGGAGGAATGAGGACTAACGCACGTTTGTACTGAAGCTCTCGGAGCAGCTGTAAGTTTCAGGAACATTAACAAGAGCTCGGCTGAAGCAGACAGAGCAGAAGGAAAATCACAATCAAAATTCATACATCAAATAAATTCTAGAGAAGCAGACGGGACCCAGAAGCCACTGAATGTCGAGCAATCTGATCATTCCAATTGATATGAACCTGTGGCAGAAAATCAATGAGGGGGCGACCTGATTCTTCTTACAGCCTCAAGTTTAAACCTCAGAGCACTCGGGATCCTTTTGAGAACGGTGCACGAGATGTAATTCTGGTGTTTCCCAGTGTCATACAGAGAAACAACCACTTTATACTCATGTCCTTATAATAAGAATGAGTTGATAAGTTACAATAATGATAATAATGATGATAATGAGGCCCTGATTAGTAATTCAGATGCTTTTAAACAGTAATAAAAATACTAACAAGAAACTCGCTATCAATGATGAAAGTTCAGTCAGTAGCTTAGCAGCAACAATGACGTTAATAACGTCTTTTTTTTAAAACAATTCGGGATCTGGGAGCTTCTGGAGACTTTGGTAAAGCTGGACGGAGATATTTGATGTATTTTTTGTTTTTAACGTCTGAGCTGCTTCAGTTGTTTAGGGGAACGCTGCCACTCTGTTTCTCTGTGAAGCTCCAGAAATGAAACGAAACTTCAAACTTAACTGAACTTTCCATCAGAATGGGAAGGAGATGATGACTGAATTTTCATTTTGAGGGGAACTTATCCTTTAATTAGCAGTTAACTAGGCATTTTGCAGCTATAAAAATAATTGTTAATAGGAATTTGAAAACATTGTTCTGGCAGCTGCAAACAAATAGTTAACTGTTAATAAGTTAACAGCTGAATCACAACAACATTTGTTTTAATCTTAATGAAACAAGAACAAAAGCTCAGGACAAGTTTAACAATAACATCACACGTGTTCAGCTCAGATGTGTGTGTGAGGATATAATCAACAATTAGACTGTTTATCAACATGTGCTTATAAATGTCTTGTTACCCTCAACAAGCATGTTTATTACAATATTGTTAACACCTCGACAGTCTTATTAATGTTAATAAGCACTTTATAAGAACTTCATACCCATTCTCAGTATTTAAAGCTAGAAAACATTCAGCTGCTCATGAAGCTTCGGTGCTTATAGAGGTACAGACCTGGTGGTGTATTAACTGGTTAAGTCGGTGTGGGTATATATTGAGAGAGTTTTGAATATACAGCGTGGTGTTTTCACTCACAGGTTTCAGGTTGTCAGGGCAGAGGGGTTTCCATGACGACGCCACAGGTAAGAGCGGCTCACTTTGCTGTATTTCAGTGTAAAACATCATTTGTGTCTCTACAGTGCTCCTTAAAAGCTCCTGAAAGGTCATGTCAGCGTGATGTCAGAGGTGTGTGTGTGTGTGTGTGTGTGTGTGTGTGTCACACTCAGACTGAGAGTCAGTCATGAGTGTGCATGGCGGTGGGTGAGACGGTGGTTGGGTTTCGCAGCGGCGTGGGGAGTGAAGAGAGGTGCCGAGACGGGCTCTGATTCCCGGTATCATCGACTTCAAACCTCCCCTGTGATACCACAGCGACGCGGCGGCCCGGTATTGTACCAACACCCTGAAACTCTGCTCAGAAACAACTCCAGTTTCAGCTGTTAAAGGGGCTGTTTGACATTTTTATCAAAGGGAAGAGTTTTAAATCAAATGTTTGTGAATGAGAAATGGAGAGCTTTGTGATGCTGCATTAAACACGAGGCCGATGAAACATCTGTGCAAACTTTTTTTTTTAGATTTCAGCATTTGATTGAAACACCAGTTTTCAAGTTGGAGTCACAGTCTGATAAATCTTTACATTACCAACAGTACTTACCTTATAATGAGTAATACTTTAATATCATATCTGGAGGACATAGAGATAGTTTTACCTTCATTATATAATGTTGAGTTGTTCAGTTAAAAACGATGGCATGCTTAATATCTAAAATCTTTATTTTCTAACTACAGCTGCCAGATGAGTTGATGACAGTTTGATGCTCTTTCTGAATTGCAGAGCGGCGCTGTAGAAATAATAAGTACTCTTATAATAAAAGCTGTAAGTATTCAAGTTAAACACCAGACTTGAGTAAATGAACACACCAGCGGTCGCTGATAGAGGTACATTTAGTACTGAAGTACATTTATCAGGTATAATTTTGAGGTTCTTGTAACTGACTTCATATTTCCTTCTCTGCTACTTTACACCTGCACACGGCTCCATTTTGGAGGCAGATATTAAACTCTTTAACACATTAATCTGGTCACTTTAGCTCCAGTTACTCTGCAGATTGTCACAGAAATTAATTTATACATCATCACTCAGGTGATCAGAAAAAAACACTGAATAATAATTAATAATCTGCCAGGCTGATAATCAGATGACCTGTAAAATATACATACATGAAATTATATGTGTAATTTACTTTTACTTGTACTTTTGATACTAAAGTACATTTATTGCCATAAAATGTCATTTTATACTTAAGAACATTTGATATAAGATCAAGTTAACTGTTCATATATGTGACTTTCACTTTGCCAAAGTAATATAATAATATTATATCTTTAATCTTGTTTTAGTGCGAGAAGTCACTTCGGCTGACTGAAAGCAGAATTGCAGTTTTAATGTCATGCTAGTTAATGAAAAGGGCTCGTTAAGGACCTCAGACTGGGCTCCAGTTCATGGGAGATTAAAGGGTAATGTTGTGAAATCCTGTCAATCTTAATATTTACAGTAGCAGGTTTCTTCTTCTTCTTCTTCTTCTCTATTTTGCTCTCGATCTGTAGCGTTCTGAACTGAACATGTCAACACGTGAGAAACTGCAAGATAAACTGTGTGGACAACAAAACAAAGTATTTGATCATGAGTATATAAAATACAAAGCTCACCAAACCCTAACCCCTAACCCTACTGTAGGAAAGACTCTTCAGCTATTATTATCATATTATATATATATAATATCATCTATTATCATTCACATCATTCAAAGAGAAAACAGAAGGTTTTCAATCACACCTGAGAAATGAGTCCAGATCATTTGCTCACCAGATTAATGATTCGTGTGTGAAATAAAACAGCCGTGGGAAGTACAGTACATACAGAGGAAGTATTAATGCCGCTCAAATTCATCTACCTGAGTCTGTCTGTGCTGATTCATCTTGCAGGAAGTTCACGTCGTTCACAAAATCACGATTTAGGAGCAGAGTTTCAGAGACCACCGTGAAACGTGCTGCGGTAGGACGCTCGACATTTATTTGTAACTTTACTATGAGTATTTTTACAGGTTTACAAGTGATCTGTGATAAGTAGTGAGTGTATATAGTGTCACACAACAAATACATTTTCTCTGCTAACTGTAAAAGGTGACATACTACAGAGTTTATAATTACAGCAGTTCCTATACAGCAGTCAGTGTGTGACCCATTTAGTGAAACTCTGATACAGTTTGTGCACAATGAACTATAATCAGCCGATAAAATTCAGAGGCGTGCTTCCTTTGTCAACATCTGTGACACACTTACACACCTGTACTTTCTGAAAATAGTGAACGTCTCATCTGATGCTATCTCCAACACAAAGAACGCACTTCAACACACAACTCGCTGATATACGAGCCGTGTTACAGGACGCAGGAGTCGGAGCAGAACTTTCTGTTTATTCATTTCAAGTTCAGCTCATCTGACAGGCCGAGGCCGGTCGCTCTGTCTGGTTCAGTAGCAGAGTCATCACACATGTTCGTGGTAACTTGGTTTTTTATGTGATCATTTCTTTAAAATGTAAAATAGAAACAAACAAAAGAAGAAGAATGTCACAGTGTTGGACAAAGTAAAGATCAGCTCAGTGCATCTTTTCCTGACATCAAGACCCCAGTAGAAGTCAACTTTATAAGATATGTAAACTGAAACAACTGAACTCAGGTTGAAAGCTAACGTTCTCATTTTCTTTTACCAAGTTCATCAGTGTTCTGACCAAACAAACTGATGAAATATATAATTCTTGTATTAAAGGAAATGACCTGTATCGATCATATTTCATTCCTAATGATGAGGACTGACTTCAGTGTCTGTTCTTAAACCAAGTCTAGTCTGCAGGAAGCTTTCCTACAGTCTGGCGCCATCTTTAAGCTTTATAGGGGAACTGCAGCAGGACTGCTCCTCCAGGTGATAGAGTGATTTCGTCCAAGCTGACGGTGTCCTCTGCTTTCAGAGCCTCGTCAGTTGACAGCTCCACCTTGGCCGTCTCTGGCAGCTCTAGTCCTTCTGCGGGAGCAAAGATCAGGATGTTAAAATCTACTTCATCTGCTACCTTAGGATTTATTTAGAAGCATTTCTGTTGAACCTGCCTGTAGGTGCCAGTTTGATCTTGAGCTTCTCAGCTGCTCCTCCCCAGTTGACGGCTGTTATGTATCTGCTGCTCTGATCCCACACACGGAGGAAAGACAGGGAGGAGGCGGAGGAGTAGAGCGAATAGTAGTCACCGTGGAGGAGAGAGCGCTCTTTGCCTCGCAGGTCGCTGAGGGATATAAACCACTTCCTGATGTCAACACGCTCCTTCCGCTCAGCCTGTAAATATGACAAATTAAGACATTTTGTTTTTAAAAAGCAAATTCATGCATTTCACAATGTCTCCCTCACCAGTTTGCTCACCGACTCCTTCTCTACTCTCTTACCTCAGCAGTCTCATTGACAGGAGCTCCATCAGCAGGTTCCTTCTGTATGTCCCAGACCATCTTAGGAGACTCTGAACCCTGAGAACGGGAACGAAAAGACAAACGTTACAGTCTGAAACAACTGTATGGTTATCAAAACATTTTGTAATCTGTTCAGTTTTCACCAACGTACCTGTCCTGCCTGAAGGCCGATCTCGTCTCCGTAGGTAAACACCGGGGTTCCAGGCATGGTGAACAGCAGGAGCTGGTAGAGACGGATCAGGCCCTGAGTCAGCGCCTGTTTAGACAGCTGGTCCTGTTGGGTGGCACCGAGACCCCAGGCCAGATTTCTGTGCTGAGAGTTTAGGGTGTCCATGGCCTTCATGCGCTCCACACCTGCAATGTACCATTTTGCACCGACTGGTTGGTCTTCACACAAGAATGGACTTTGGTTTACATGCAACTGTTAGTTCCCGATTGATGGAAGGAGACACGACAGGGAACACAAAGATCAGGAAAAAAAACCTGCAGCAGGAAGGAGGAAGACTGGCACGATAAGTGAGACAAAGAGGACGTGACGAGGCGAACACCAGCTCACCTCCATTGTTGGTGCTGAGCAGGTCAGACAGGAGGAGATCTACGCCCGAGCTGCTGACGAGCTGAGACACATTAGCAGCCGAAAGATGTTCAGCTGCACCCATCAGCACCCTGAGAACAGCAGCAGCACAGGAAACACTTGGACGGGGGCTGACACCACATATATAACAAACAGAACTTGTGTAACATTTAACCTGAACCAGGATCTTTTCCTTAACCTAACAAGCTGTTTTGGTGCCTAAACCAAACCACACTGCAAAAATTTCCCTTGAGCCACATGTTAGAAAGGCGTTCTGGCAGAAAGTCTCATACGGTCATTAAAGGCTGCCTTGTTCATCTGTATGAGATACATTACACATACAGAAACCTGATTATTTAACAACCTGGGAACTAGGAAAGCCAGAAAACTGTAGCCGTAGTCACCTCTTCTTCGTGTCTTCTGTACGGTTGCCCTGGATGGCAGCCTGCAGTTTCGGCCAATCAGCAGAGCTGGAGGCAACGCTGAGGCCGGACAGCTTGACACCATCCACACCCAAATCCAGCCAGTGAGCCGCTGCAGCCTGCGAGAGAACGTGAGCACATTAGCTACAGCAGCAACAACAGTTCAGTGACATGTAATCTTACTGCTGTACACTTTCACACACACTCCAGAGTGACTGAGTGAACACGGTGTGTGTCCTACCTTGACTTTCTCCAACACATCACCAACATCACCACTGAACCAGGGAGCATTTCCATGGTAGTTTGGAGTCATGTCAAGCACCACAGACATGCCTGATAGGAGAAGGAAATGACAAGAGTAAAAAAAAAAAGAAAAGAAAAAAAAACACACAAAAAAAACCTCTTTACACCTGAATATCTGGTTTTCAGTTAGTGACCTACCTTTCTTGTGGGCCTTCTCCAGCACAGCAGTCAGGTCCTCCTTCTTTCCCTGTGTCGGGTCGATCTGGTCAAGCAACAGGGCATTTGGGTTGTCGGTCTGGACGGTGTGAAGAGGTCCCAGAACCAGGCCTTTCACCTTCAGCTGTTTTATTTCACCCAGCTTTGCTTCAACACCTGGAGGGACAGAGCGCTGATGTGTGAGCAGCAGCTGGGTCAGGTTGTTAGAACAAGAGTCCAGGTAAAAAAAAAAAAGCTGCTCTTCTAACAAGCGAGGCCTCAAGTCAGGACTCTGTACAACCTCTGACAAGTCACACAGGTTTCCAGCGCCTGTTGGGAACTCGATGAGCACGAAAGTATAATCTGAAGCTCCCTCCTACCACTTAGAGTAACTTAGAAGGTTAGAATTGAAAGTGAAAATTGAATAATGATATAATTGCAATGATCTCCTTTAGAATCTTAAAAGAAACTCACTTGATCAATTATGAGATGTGAAGTGATCTTTTAAATGGTTGTACTGCACCGAGTTGCTCAACCTTAACCACAAATCTGAGTAGGCGAGATATGAAAGTCATGACTCGTAGGTTTTTCTGTCCTGGAGTCATGCTGTGGTGGCTGACATAGTCCATGTGGAACTATGGAAGCCTTGTCACAAGACTTCTACTTCTTCTTTTGACTGCTTTCAGCGCGTCATCTGTTTCCATCTCATTTGAAACCAGGCCTCGACAGACCCATAATGGCAATCTGATAGTATGATTTTATGCTGAGGGATTATGGATTATGGATTTAGGATCAGCAGGTATGTGGGTCCTCGATGCGTGGCTGGATCAGGACACCTTGACACAAAGACAAGAGGAGGTTTGGATCAAACCACCAAACCTGCAGTCACCAAAGGTTCTCTACCTTTCAGACCATCGGAGAAAGCTAGAAGGTCAGAGATCTGGTACAGAGGGCCTTCGTTCCACCAGTTCATCTCAGGAATTGGTTTGCAGCGAGGAGCCCTGACTATGATCACTATGGCTCCGGCCAGCATGCCGACCCAGACCAGCCAAAACAGGACGAGAAGCACCCAACGGGTTCTCACCCATCTAAAACACAAAAGACGAGACAGAAGCATCGTGGTGACCACCGAGTCACACCAAACATCACACTCTCCAGCAGCTCCTGCTCAGCGGCTCTTACCCCGGAGTGCCAGCAACCTTCATCAGCTCCTCTTTGGACAACCCGGTGAACGTGACCTCGTCCTCAGGAACCATCAGGTTGGCGCCGCCGTTGTTCTCTCCACCTGCAGCCGGGCCGCCACCTGTCATGGGCTGCTTCTCAAGGTCCACCTCACTGAGCTCCACTTCCTTCATGTCGACCTCCGTGTCCTCACTCATGATTTATGTTTCAGTGTTTTTTAGACTGGACAATATGTAACCAAACAGGATATGAACAATGATAAGAAAGAGAAAGAAAAAAGTGAACTGAGACTCAAAAGAAGTTTCTAAAATAAGTAAACTCAGCATTACCTGTAGAAGCAGAGTATAGTCCTTTTGGGTTTGTCCCTTTGTCTGTACTCACGTTTAAAAGAAACTGGCTCTGTATTTGTAGCTGCTCTGGTCTCTCCGCCTACCGAGTGACGACCCAATAATCTCTCTTCTCTCTCAGCAGCAGGAACACACCAACATGAAACCACAGGGAAGTATTTTAATGCCACTTCATTTTTGGAACTCAACTTCTACACTACATCATTGTTGCCTTTTATATACATTTTCAAAACTTTTCCACCTTGTAAACAGAATCTGCAGTACAAAGCTTGTATCAGATGCAGACTCACAGCACGAGCCTTCTTCTGTGTGGCTTGAAAAATAGCTCATTGATTGCTGTTTTTTTAAAGATGTTTCACTGCTGTTTCATTTTTACTTTGGCCAAATTAATGATAATCAATAAAAGGTGATGCTCTGCAATGTCTGACATTTAAGTGTTGCTGAATAGAATGTTGAAACTGAAGTGTAACAGGGTTTTAGTCAGTGTATGGCTCATTTAATTCAACTTGTTGGCATGTGCTCTGCATTCATATAAGAGTGAACTATAATGAGCAGATCAAACGTATCTGATGGTAATAAAATATAGGACATACTTCTTTTTCCTCCACATCTGTGACACATTAAACCTGTTTAATCTGAAATCAGTGAGCATCTGACCTGCTGCCCTGTTTGCACAGAGAACAGCAACACAGGACTTTGTGTTGTACAGACAAACACGAGGATCCAGGAGTCAGTACAGAACTTTGTTTATTCATTTCCAATTCAGTTCATTTGACAGACTTGATGCCAGTTGCAACAATTTTGTTCATGAGCACTCTTAAAAAAAACACCTCAAAGTCATCATGCATTACCAGTGCTAACCTTTCGTTTCCTGCAGTGAGAAAATTCAAAAGAAAAGGCCCATGTCAGAAAATAAAACTGTTTTTAAAACCACCGAATCTTAAAATTTATAAAATTAGAAAATACAAGAAATGCTTAAGGAATGCCCAAAGAAGAATGGAATGTCTTTCACATTGTTGAACAATGTACAGATTAATCAACAATAACAGATGAAGAACAAAATGACCAACTGATGGAGTGCATGACTGAGGTCGCTGCATCTTTTCCAAACACACAATAAAAGTCAAGAGACATGTTAACGTTAAAGACACCAAAACAAGCCGACTCAGTTTGTACTGGCCGATTCATTAGTGTTCTGACTAAATAAACTGATATTTCATATTTCTTGTATTAAAGGAAATGACCTGTATCGATCATATTTCATTCCTAATGATGAGGACTGACTTCAGTGTCTGTTCTTAAACCAAGTCTAGTCTGCAGGAAGCTTTCCTACAGTCTGGCGCCATCTTTAAGCTTTATAGGGGAACTGCAGCAGGACTGCTCCTCCAGGTGATAGAGTGATTTCGTCCAAGCTGACGGTGTCCTCTGCTTTCAGAGCCTCGTCAGTTGACAGCTCCACCTTGGCCGTCTCTGGCAGCTCTAGTCCTTCTGCGGGAGCAAAGATCAGGATGTTAAAATCTACTTCATCTGCTACCTTAGGATTTATTTAGAAGCATTTCTGTTGAACCTGCCTGTAGGTGCCAGTTTGATCTTGAGCTTCTCAGCTGCTCCTCCCCAGTTGACGGCTGTTATGTATCTGCTGCTCTGATCCCACACACGGAGGAAAGACAGGGAGGAGGCGGAGGAGTAGAGCGAATAGTAGTCACCGTGGAGGAGAGAGCGCTCTTTGCCTCGCAGGTCGCTGAGGGATATAAACCACTTCCTGATGTCAACACGCTCCTTCCGCTCAGCCTGTAAATATGACAAATTAAGACATTTTGTTTTTAAAAAGCAAATTCATGCATTTCACAATGTCTCCCTCACCAGTTTGCTCACCGACTCCTTCTCTACTCTCTTACCTCAGCAGTCTCATTGACAGGAGCTCCATCAGCAGGTTCCTTCTGTATGTCCCAAACCATCTTAGGAGACTCTGAACCCTGAGAACGGGAACGAAAAGACAAACGTTACAGTCTGAAATAACTGTATGGTTATCAAAACGTTTTGTAATCTGTTCAGTTTTCACCAACGTACCTGTCCTGCCTGAAGGCCGATCTCGTCTCCGTAGGTAAACACCGGGGTTCCAGGCATGGTGAACAGCAGGAGCTGGTAGAGACGGATCAGGCCCTGAGTCAGCGCCTGTTTAGACAGCTGGTCCTGTTGGGTGGCACCGAGACCCCAGGCCAGATTTCTGTGCTGAGAGTTTAGGGTGTCCATGGCCTTGATGCGCTCCACACCTGCACATATTAGGGAAAATCGTTGTAATGTAATATTTAGCCCCAACTGGTTGGTTTTTCCACACAAAAACTGACATTATGTTCAAAAACTAAAATAAAAAAGGAGAACATCCACATACTGTGATGTTACCAAGGCACACCAGCCTACCTCCATTCTTGCTGCTCAGCAGGTCAGACAGGACCAGATCTACACCCGTGGTGTTGACGAGCTGGGACACATCAGCAGCCGATCTATTTTCAACCGCACCCATCAGCACCCTGAGAGAAGGAGAATGAGAAAGATTTGAGTCATTCCTCAAACCGTCCACAAGGTGTCGCTTTGCCTTTACAGTGCAGAGCATCTGTGGCTTGTGAATGCATTCCATGTTGATGTGTCTCTCCCTGACCCCTGCAACAATGGAATGCTTTTAATCTGCACCTTCCCTCAGGACACACAACCCAGTCAGGTGACATTTCACCGACGCTTTTAAAAACTCCCTCAAACTCTGCCTTATAAGTCCTGATTAGTGTAGACTTTGCTCAAAATTGCGTTCCCCATATCTGGGTATACAGCAGATAATGGTTTTGTCCAAGTTATCATCTACTTATACAGCACTTGACAAGGTCAGAAAACTGTAGCCGTAGTCACCTCTTCTTCGTGTCTTCTGTACGGTTGCCCTGGATGGCAGCCTGCAGTTTCGGCCAATCAGCAGAGCTGGAGGCAACGCTGAGGCCGGACAGCTTGACACCATCCACACCCAAATCCAGCCAGTGAGCCGCTGCAGCCTGCGAGAGAACGTGAGCACATTAGCTACAGCAGCAACAACAGTTCAGTGACATGTAATCTTACTGCTGTACACTTTCACACACACTCCAGAGTGACTGAGTGAACACGGTGTGTGTCCTACCTTGACTTTCTCCAACACATCACCAACATCACCACTGAACCATGGAGCATTTCCATGGTAGTTTGGAGTCATGTCAAGCACCACAGACATGCCTGATAGGAGAAGGAAATGACAAGAGTAAAAAAAAAAAGAAAAGAAAAAAAAACACACAAAAAACCTCTTTACACCTGAATATCTGGTTTTCAGTTAGTGACCTACCTTTCTTGTGGGCCTTCTCCAGCACAGCAGTCAGGTCCTCCTTCTTTCCCTGTGTCGGGTCAATCTGGTCAAGCAACAGGGCATTTGGGTTGTCGGTCTGGACGGTGTGAAGAGGTCCCAGAACCAGGCCTTTCACCTTCAGCTGATTTATTTCATCCAGCTTTGCTTCAACGCCTGGAAACAAACAGAAGGACAGGGACAGCGATGAAATGTTGGGTGATTCTTCACCTTGGTGATAGACAGAGAGTTGCTGTGTCAACAGTAACAAGTTCAGAAGGTGAGACGCCAGAAGACTGGAGAGACATTTGGAGTGCTTAAGAGATGGCTGAGGGAAAAATGCTGCTCTTTTAGCAAAGTATTGACTCAAGGCAGTAGCATGTGAGAGGCTCGCTTCACACCATCTGCTGAGCCTGCTAAGTCTGAGCACAAGGAGATCCATTGTGTGCGTCTAACCCGATATCCCACACACACAGTAGCTAAATCAATTTTGACATCTAAACTGAAGTCTAAAAATATATGCTGTACTAGGTTGCTCAACCTTAACCTCCTGAAATCAGAGTAGGAGAGATATGAAAAGGCATGACTCGCACGCGTTTTCTGTCCTTTAGACCGTGAGTCACACGTTGTAAGTCTAGTCAGCAGTTTGGCATCTGGCCAGTTGAAATAGGCCACGCTGAAATAAAGAAACTCAAGACCCGGTCACATGACTTATCCTGAATGAATGAGAGGGGTACCACACCAAAACTAGGCCATTTTAATTTTAAAATAATCTCTGAGTCTTATTTTGGGAATGAGGACGACCCCATAAGCAAACAGACGTGCAGACCTCGGCTGGAGAGGGATAGAGGCATGGATAATACATATTCAGTAATGTTCTCTACCTTTCAGGCCATCGGAGAAAGCTAGAAGGTCAGAGATCTGGTACAGAGGGCCTTCGTTCCACCAGTTCATCTCAGGAATTGGTTTGCAGCGAGGAGCCCTGACTATGATCACTATGGCTCCGGCCAGCATGCCGACCCAACCCAGCCAAAACAGGACGAGAAGCACCCAACGGGTTCTCACCCATCTAAAAACAAAGGATGGGAAAAAGATTGTTAAAAACGACCACACCCGTACAATACTTTAATTTATTGAAATGAGGTTTATAGTGACTCATACCCCGGAGTGCCAGCAACCTTCATAAGCTCCTCTTTGGACAACCCGGTGAATGTAATCTCGTCCTCAGGGACCTTCAGCTTGACGCTGCCATTTTTCTCTCCGCCTGCAGCCGGGCCGTCACCTGTCATGGGCTGCTTCTCAGGGTCCACCTCATTGAGCTCCACTTCCTTCATGTCGATCTCCGTGTCCTTATTCATGGTTATATCTAATTTCTGGTGCATAACAGAGGGAGAGACAGGTGCAGTTTGTTAGTCTGGTGTCCAGGGCAGCAATGGAGTGAGTCAAGAACACCAGGCTCATAAACTTGTTTTACTGGATGTTAAGTCACCAGACATATGACCAGTAATAGTGACAGAGAAAAATAACTTCAGACGTGAAAAGGAGCTTCACATTTCAGGTAACTTGAATTATTATCCCACACCTGTCACACACAGTACCCACATTTTATTTATTGTTTATTAACTGAACTTTCATTGCTAATGTTAGTAACTGACGAAGGGAGCTAAGGAAACACTGAACCCGCTGGGAGATGAATGTTAGCTCAGGACATTTGTTGTCATGACACTGCGACCTTCACAATAAGAGATAAGATACGATTGTTAGTCAGCGATACAATTATTCAAGATGAAGTGCACAGAATAGTTATTTACCATCATTAACCATTTCTAAGTAGATCCCCTCCTACCCACCCACCGTACCGGTTTACTTACTTACTTCATGGAGCACATTTTCCATCAAGCTGTGCACTTTTTATTTTGTAATTAAGCAGTAAGTAAATTATGTTGTTTTAAGGATAACGATGATCATTTGTCACTTTATTAAGCTTTACGACTACTTTTAAGCACAATGTTCAACCTGTTAGATAGCAAGGTTTTATTTATTAATACTACCGGAAGTCTTTTTAAGCTAGCTTGCCGGTTCGGTCTGGTTCCTTAAACCTTTCAAGGTTCATCTAACAAAAGAGAAACTTTTGAGATATCTCCTTAACTCGTTTATCAACATATACTGAGGGGGGAAAAACTGTAATTCAACAAAAGTGCCCAAATCTAAGTTTGACAACGTGTCTTCGATGAAGATGATGAAATCAAGCCCCTCCCGCACGTCATCCACTGGTAAGTTGCACGCGGTCTTTACACTTCCCGCTCTCGACTCTGTAATGTAGTAAAACTAGTAAAATAAGTTCTGTGGCTAAAATGTTAAGGAAGGAAATTCAACATTACCTTTTTTAAAACAAGAGAACAGCAACGTATAGTCCGTCCTGGGTGTGTTTCTCTCTTTGCCGCCTGTTTATCTCCTCGTCTGTGATAATCTTCTTACAGAGAGCCTCGCGCTGTATTTGTAGTCTGTTTTCCCCGCCCACCGCTGAACGAGCCAATAGCAGCTCTCTGTCTCCCCACGCCCCGCCCACTCTTTCCAGAAAAACACACATCAGACTCCATGATGCTCAGCAGCAGAGTTCTATCACCACAGGTCCAAGTTATCAGAACCGAGTTCTATCAAAATATTCTCTCCCGATCGATCCTGCCGTCAGATCAGTGCAGCCATGTATACCCACCACTGCTCATGTTTAATGACACTAAAGAGTTGATCAGTGGATCGATCACACAGTGTCAATAACTTTGTAACCCTAAAACATCCACTCTCCTCCAGATGAAAAATCATATTTACAGGTTAAACAATCAATCAATCAATCAATCAATCAATCAATCAATCAATCAAACCTTATTGTCATTTAGCTGTACCAACAAAGTTGTGAAACAAAAATGACATTACATTTCTCTGGGATCCCATCACACAACACAACAAACACACAGGATATACACATAATATATAAATATAATAATATATCGATTGTTTATTGTGTTTGTGTTAATTACATTACTCTGTAAAGTAGTAAAACTAGTAAAATTAGTTTTGTGGCTGCAATGTTAAAGAAGGAAATTCAACATTACCAGTTAAAAAACAAGAGAACAACAACATATAGTCTGTCCTGACATGACATTTTGTAACATGGTTCTATTACAAAGCCTGACCCTATAAACAACTCAAATTCCTTGTATGTGTACACACACTTCACCAGTAAATCCAGCATTGTGCCTGTCTTTAGGGGCGGCTGTGGCTCAGGGGTAGAGCCAGCGTCTTGTTATTGGAAGGTCACTGGTTTGATTCCTCTGGTCTGCATGTTGAAGTGACCTTGTGAAAGAAACTGAAGCCCATACTGCTCCTGATGTGCTGGTTGGCACCTTACATGGCACCACAATAATGCTGGTGTTGAAAACAAATGATTGAAAATTAGGTTATGTATGAATTACTGTTAGCTGCTTTGGACAAAAGCGTCTGCTAAATGTAAATGTTTACACCTTTGCACTTGTGTAAGATAGGAGATGGAGGCTGTCGACTGAATACAGTGGAGCAACACAAAGTGTTAGCAGTAACTAAAAAAACTGTTTTACAACTTTTCCTGAAGATAATATGATCAGTTGCATAAGCCTTATTGATGAACATCATTGATGGGTTGATAGGCTCCTGCTGGGGCTTTAATCATTAATGAGTGGAGATTGCTGCTCCCCACTATTCCTTCCTTTAATTTTACCATACAGACCTCATTTGCACCATTTTCCTCCCAATTAACAAGTGATAAACATCCCCTGGCTGATCTGTGTCTCCTGATGTGATCATGATCAAACTGTAGTGCTGCCCAGTACAGCAGAATAAAGTAACCACTTACTGAACATGCTGCTGTTTTTCCTGTTCCTGATGTTTCGCTTCTGGGTGAAAGATTAGCATAAATGTTGACGATCACTGATATTAAGTAATAATGTGTTCTGTATTAAAAGGGCACTTTGTAGTTTTGGAGACAAAATTCAAACTCTGCATCTTTAAATTCACAATATTAATGAGGTAATGATGCAAACTCAGAAAAAAATATTTTTCCCATAACTGTATAAACAAGCTCTCACAGGAAAAAAGTTCACCAGAACACTGTTTGAAGCGAGAAAGGTGGCAGGGTCACCTTTTTTAGTCAGTATTTGTATATTTTCTCTCTTTCTGCATATAAAATCAGTAAATGAAGGTCTCTCTCTTCAGATTAACATTCCTTCCCCCAAAAACTACAAACTTTAGAGTAAAGAGAACATGTGCGATCAGCTGAATCTGGTAAACAATGTCTTCATGTCTGTGCGTGTGCTCTGAAGACTTCCCCAGCTGCTGTTGGCCTCAGAGTTACAGCAGACTTCCAGGAAATGGACACCCAAATGCAAAGTCCCGCTTGAAGCAATGTTTGTTTGTCCCAATAAGGGACAGTAAGCAACACCAGTCTGTATGATGATTTATGAGAAATTACATAAGTGTAAATGATACTCTCATTCCTGTGAGGTCTGACTGGCTGTTGTAAACATCGAGGGAGCGTGTAAACATGCGCTGATGTGATTAAGAAGTAATTGGATTAAAATGTTTTGCACAGGAAGAAGCTTCTCATGATTGATTAATGACGATGATATCACTTCTCTTTATCTTGTATCTCCTCCCGACCCCCTCACCAATCCTCCCCCTCCCTGTTTTCTCCTCTGTCTGGCTCGACCAGTCTGTAACTGAACCTCTGCATGTGTGTGCTTGTTTTGTGCACCTGTATGTTTTGGTTTGGTCTCTATCTAAACTCCCTGAGGGGTTTCACAGTGAAGCAAAGGGTGTTCCTTTACACAGAGTCTGTCTTTTATGAAAACATATCTTCACCCTGAATTTCTCTCATTCAGACAAAATCATCAGGCCATTTTTTCAAACCAGAACAAGAAGATGTGATTCTGAGGCTAATAACAATCCTGCTGGTGGTATTTTATTTAACAGTGCTCAAGTGTGAAGAATTCTGATTGAAAACATTCGAAACTTACCTAAATTATCAACATATTATGAAAGAATAACTATTTTGAATATACAGCCATGATTAGCATGCTAACCAGCTAGCCCCGGCACATCCTGGTCCAAAGTACCTACGCTAGCAGTGTAAACAGCAACACTTCCCTGGTGCTCCAGGCTCTGAGCCCTGACTGCTGACTGCACACCTAACTAAGGTAACTAGCTAAATTAACAAGTGGCTTATTCTTACATATTCCACATTAAGTGGGA
This sequence comes from Acanthopagrus latus, assembly GCF_904848185.1. Taxonomy (NCBI): domain Eukaryota; kingdom Metazoa; phylum Chordata; class Actinopteri; order Spariformes; family Sparidae; genus Acanthopagrus; species Acanthopagrus latus. The sequence continues at coordinate 21,864,644 of NC_051048.1, forward strand.
CTTAAATCGGGGCGTGCAAACAGATATTGGCTGTGGGTCTCCTGCAAATCATTACCAAGGGTAATGCTACTGAGAGAAGGCTGTGTATTCTCATCTCAGGTTCCTGCTACAGTATCCGTCACATGTTGGTGCATGCTGTTCAACATGAGCACGTTCACAGGACCATCGTTCTATATGCAGCCCTTTTCTATATTTGGCTCTGGGGCTGCTGTGTTTCTATTTGTGTATCTGAGACATTAAAACGCTTTCATAGGTCCATTAATCCCAATTACTGCAGAAGAAGTTTTATAACAAGGTGAAACTGGCACTGCTTCTGAAATTTAGCAGTGGAAACTTTCTGTGATGACCATTTTGATATTGCCAAGACCAAAATAAGAGCGTGACATCTATCTCCCTCCACTAGAGTAACTCAAACACTCGCCATCTGTTTCTGTTTTCATCTCTGTTGATCGTGTGTGTGCGTCTGGTGGAGTCGGGTTGTAACAGAGCTGTTGACTGCTGGACGGGAGGACAAACAGTGCAGGGACACGTTCTTAAAGGGAGCAGTGTTTGAGCTGACGCTGGATATAGGGAGGTTTGGGAGAAAAACAAAGGAAATAGGAAGAGACGGATGATCTGCTCAGAAAACAAGGGCAAGGACAGAAGAGGAGGAGGAGCCCGTAAAAAAGAGGGGAAAGGGCAGACAGAAAGAGAGAAAGAAGGGGGCAGGGATGTAAACATGTTTATGAGTTGAGGGTGGAGCAAAACTGTGAAGGGGCCTTGGGTATTAATGGAAACATGTAGCTGCACTGTTTTCCCACATGTTGTCTGAGTCATGTTGAGCACACTCACCTCCAACAACCAGAACCAGAACAGATTCATTCTGCTGAAAGGGCCGCTGCCTCGTTCATGTTTGGCAGTAGAGGAGGAGGGGACGGTATCACTGAATCCATCTGCAGCCCAGGCCTGAACACAGAGAGGACAGGGGGTCGAGCTGCTGCGCCGTTTAGCCTGTTTTCTCTGAGGCAGGAGGGGGAACAAGCAGGGATTACTGTATATACATTCCTCTGGTGGTTAATGGGCCAGACAAAGACATAGATGGTTAGTAAACAGTGTAGAATTTAGGAGAAATGCAAAATAATATCATTATGTTGTCATCAGTGAATACTCACCTGAAACTGATAATCGCTGTGTTTTTGTTATTAGAATGAGCCTTTTACATTCAGAGGGTGGGTCCTCTTCTGCAGCCGTTCATGTTTTTAGTGGCAACAACTGAGGTGGGTGAGGCGAGGAGTGTTTAATTGGTTCAGTTCTGCAACATCGCGGCTAGACGCCACTATATCCTACCCACTGCACCTTGAACCCACGTGTTCACGATGCAATTCTGTCATTGAGAACTTCAGGGGACATGAAGGTTGACTGGCAGTCCGGGCAGCCATTTTCTTCTGACATGACACTCAGGGTGGGACGCTCCAGTGTCACACTGCTCGTGGTCAACATTACTGTTTGATAATGTCACACGATACAGAAGAAAAGGCAAAGATTAGCTCAAATCATTTAGACACTTATTTTAGCCTGAATGTAAATAAACGATAACATTAGCTATAGGAAGTGTTTGAATGCTAACATTAGCTAACAGGTATCAAATGTGTTATTTTACCATGACATATGGCCGGATTACCCCCCAGTCTGACATTCATTGTCTTTTCAGGTGTTTATCAAACTGTGAATAGTGAAATGTCAGATTTCCTTCATTTATAGGACTTACAACATGAAACAGTGCGGAATAACCTTATCCCAGAAGGCAAGGTCAGAGGAAAATGGCCGCCATGTGAATATGGTCTAGTATAGACCAATGACTAAATAAACTTGTGTTTTGTTGGCAGTTGACAAAATGGAAATAAATCTATTGAGGCAACAATTTTTGGAAACATTAGAGGGTAAAGTTATCTGTTTTGTCGTAAAGTATTAAAAGTGAGATTCAGAGTTTTTTATGTCCCTTAAATTTGACCAATTTTCTTTCTTACACACAATTTTAGACACTTCACGTGTGTATATTGCAGTTAGTAGATTTGTTACTAAGACAACTACAGCACTACAGCAACTTCTCCTTTGTCTTTCTAAAGTCCCTAGAAGTTCCACTTTACTGATGCTTGTGCTGCAGCCTGTATGCAGGATGGAGAAACAAACACACACACACACACACACACACACACACACACACACACACACACACACACACACACACAGGGCCTCATGATAAATCCCCGTCTGAGCCCTCTGAGAGAGTTTATTTGGCAAGACAGCGTGAGGCCGAGCAGAGCAGACCTGGACCAGTTCAGACCAGTTTTTGTCTGAGGTCTCAGGCTTTCATCTCATTGTTTTCAGGCTCTCTGCAGAGTGCAGACGGCTCACATTGAACCGGTGTAGTTCGGGGAAACACTGCTTTGATTTAAGCTAAACAAGAAGTTACACTCACGTGTTCATGGAGTCACTTGTTGAACAGTATTATACAGTGTATATTTCTACACTGGATACAGCATAGAAAAGACCAGAAAAAGGAAAAAGCTCTGTATCATGATGTTGTGCAGATATTTAGAGAATAATCTACAGAGAAAGTTGTGAAGGGAACCTTTCATAAGTCCACACACACACACACACACACACACACACACACACACACACACACACACACACACACACACACACACATTTAGTAATGTTGGGCATGCCTCATTGGGACTTTGTCATATTGTGTAATGTTATTGCTTTATGTCTATTGCACTGATATCTCTGTTATACAATGGGTGTACGTTGCTGATTGTACATTTAACGACTTTTGGACTTCTAATCTCTCTCCTCTTCCATTCCTCTCTCTGTCTGCATGTAACACATCCTGTTCTTTCTTTATCTTTGTTCCCTTCTTTCTCTGTCTTTGTTTGTGTGGCCCAGTTCCCCTGCAAAGACAAAGGGGAGACTGTTTGACGTATGAAAGCCTCCTTCTCTCACTCTTTACCGGCATGAATGGAGAGCTAAAATCACAAATTAGTTTCATCACATTAATATATTCACCACACAGAAACATGACAACACATAACAGAGCACTACAGACAACCAGATTAAAAGGACAGCTAACTGTGGCAAGACTGTGTTATTCACCAGAGCAACTGCTAACTGCTGCTAACGTTAGCTGGTCAGCTCAGTTAGCAATCAAGGTCTGGCAGTATTGTGGTAGTGTTGCTCCAGGCTAGCTGGTTAGCGTGCTAACTTCAGTGGATGTCATAACATCAGAATTCTTATTTCTCTACATTCTGATGATTTTGTTAATTCTTGCAACAACATCTATCATTCTGACAAACTGCACTTTTAAAAGTGAATACATACATTTAGAAACATTGATATGAAGTTTCAGACTGTAGATCATTTTATATCTTCATATTGTTTTAAAGCAGGCAGTCTGTCTGGGCCCCTCTCAGCCAGTGAGGACCCAGGAATGTGCCTGGAATGACAAACTGTGGTATGAACAACACAGCCTGTAGATATTATGTAGTTTATATTTCAACATCAAGACATTTTGTCCCACCTCAACAAGTTTCATGACAAATTAAAGGATAGATTTGAAATGTCTCTCCTCCAGTCCACCTCCACTTCTTTCTCACTCACAAACTCCTTTTTCCTCCTTTTCACTCTCTGAGCTTGTTCCCCCTCTCGGCCTCTTTCTCTCCCTCCCACCAACTCTTCCTGGCAGCAGGAAACAATGGCTGTGTTATATAACAACGTCTTCTTCCATGAGATGAATTTTAAGCGGTTCGCCTTCACAGATAGAAGAGTGTTTCTGTTGCTATGGTTTTCTAAGGCAGCAGAGTGGCGCAGCGGAAGCGTGCTGGGCCCATAACCCAGAGGTCGATGGATCGAAACCATCCTCTGCTATTTTCTACATTTTCATCGTAACTGTCATATATGAACCTAAGGACTCTGCATGGGACGCTGCATCTGTCCTCTGTCCCCCTGATGTAAAGTCATCTCTATGAGACTGTACAGCCACACACACCGACTCACAAACACAAGCTGTTTGTCTTCCGTTTCTCTCTGAGCTCGTCAGTTTTTTCCACAGCAACACTTAACAGGTTATCCTAAATTAAATATTTACCTCATTTGTGTGTGCTACACATTGTTCCCTTCAATTTAACAGGCAATTACCAGAGAAACAGCGACCTTTGAGCTCCAGCCTGTTAGACTTAAACTCACACTCAGTCCCTCAGTGTCGCTGAGAGGCTCTGACTACATGTTCAACAGACTCATTCTAAGATCTTCTGAACTCTTTGATATTTTCCGTGCCTTTACAATACAATACAATACAATAAGTGTGTGAACGGCTAAATTAAATGAAGTAAAATGGATTTGTGAGGCGCTCTGAGCTTCCTAAAATAATCATGTTATACAGAAGAGATGAGAAACGAGCTCAGGTCAGGAGAGAGACAGAGAGGATTGTTGGACAATATGAACGGAACATCCTCAGAATAACAGACTGTCACAACTAACTGAAGTCTGTTGTTGATCTCTGTTGTCTTGCTGCCGAGGCCTTGATGTGCTTTTCCTGTTTTAGCATATTTAACAGAGACACAGACAGTCGTGTTAGTTTACCTGCAAAAAACATGAATATGGATTTACACAGTTATATTTATCGACTTTTAAGTTCTATTCTCCACTTCAGTCACGGTGGTAATTACATGAGCACTTAGCGCCCCCTGACGGGCTTTAATGGTCCCTACATGGACTAAAAAACAGCTCCAGCAACACTGTTGACTAATGTTGAAGAAACCATTCAAGTCCTGTTGGGTAGTTTGTTGTGGTGATGTGTTTATTCAAACAATAGCAGTAAACTGGTGAACCGACAGGCTCATAGTGGGTCATTTTATACAGTACCAACAAAGAACAGCGAAGGGCAGGTTCAAACAACAGGTAACAAAAGGCACGCAAAGGGAGGGCGTCTGCTCTTTGAGTGAGCAGCAGGGGGCATGGGGACACATGTTTACCATAGTGATCAAGGTGGGTCCAGACGTCCTTCAGTCAACCTGTGAATCTGCAGGGTTCAGGAGAAAGACCAGAACCACCAGTTAGGTCTGCAGGTCAAAGGGCTCTCCCTATACACCACCTCAAATGTGTATTTTCTTCCTCGCTAAACATCAAGATATATTTTATTAGGTTTTATGACGCAATGTTAATCAGCCATTGGTCTTAAAGCAGTTGCTTTTTATGTAGATTCAGGAGACTGGTCAACTTTTATTCAGGGCTATAAACAAAAACAGACAGACGTCTTCATATATGAAATGGCAGTTTGCAAAAGCTAACATGAACAAGATGTAATTTACAGCTACACATTTACATTTGTACTGAGCAGGCTTTGGATTATGAATTCAATAGGTGGCCAATTCTTACACAAAGCCCCTTTTTATAGCCCCATATAGCTTATTATAATTATTGATAATAATAATAATAATAATAATAATAATAATAATAATAAAGTTGTATAGCACATAACAGAAAGGAAGGAATATATCTCCAAAACCCCAGAAACACCAAATACAAGATGAAAATAAGAATATTAAAGAGACATACGATCATCTCAGCACTGATACTAATGAGAGTGAAACTTATAAACACGAGAATCTAAAACAGTTGACAAAACTGAACAAGCTGACGCCGTCGTACTTGACGCGTCACCAAACGTCATCACGCATGCGCGCACGTCACCGAGCAGGAAGTGCGCGGGCTGACAGGAGGGAGAGAAGAATCACAACAGAGCGACTCGCTCCGGTTTGACAGCTCTGCTTTGAAACACGCTGCTTTCCTGTGTGTGACCGACAGCCGACATGTCGCGGAAACCCAAAGATGAATATTACCGATTCTTCACCGTCTGCGACCCACGAACACACGAGAAGGGACACACCGAGTACAAAGTGACAGCACGGGTCGGTGTACAGTCCTCATCATGTCTACAGCAACAATGGAGACTGTAGTTACTGTCAGTCATAACTCTGTGAAGCTAACTCACTGTTCTCACTGTTAGGCGACGTGTTTTATCATCTCTCTTCAGCACGTGACGCGTGAATTGTTCCGTTTGTGGCAGTGACATCAAAACTAACTTTGTGTTGTCATGTGATTGTAACACAATGGAGTCACTTCAGTACAAAGGCTAGCTCACACAGACAGACACAGTGGGTCTGTAACACTGGAGCACAGTGAAGGGAGGCGAACTGAACTTGTGATTCTGTTCATGAGCTCCTGCACCCTCATGACCACACTAATACCCCGTGGTCTGCACAGGCATGCGTGCACAATCACAGCGGATCATATCTTTGATGCACTAACATCTGACAAGAAATGCATCACAACCCGATGTGACAAAGAATGAACACACAGACACAATTTCACAGAACAACTTCAACTTTACTGTGTAACTGAAAACATCGTATCCAGAACGATGTGCCGTGAAGCTGCTCTCAGACACATCCGACATGCATTTCATGAAACAATCTGTCCTTTCTCCGCTGTGTTCTGCAGTTTGTGTCCAAGCGTCATCCGGAGGATGTGAAGGAGGTGGTTGTGTGGAGGAGGTACTCCGAGCTGAAGAAGCTCCACGGGGAGCTGGCCTACACACACAAGAACCTGTTCAGAAGACAGGAGGAGTTTCCGTCTTTTCCTCCGGCACAAGTCTTTGGTATGTTGGGACCAGGAATTTGATCTGTTCAATGTGTTTGTTGCTTTTTATGCACTTAGGTGGTTTTAAAATGCAGGTAAAGCCAAAGGTGTTTTTTTGTTGTACAGCCATTTACAAAACACTCAGATGTCTCAATGAGATGCCACACTAATGATGTGTGGCAGATTGTGCCAGTCCACAAAACAGTTCCTGTCCAACACAAGACAGAGGGGCACGTCACAGGCCTGACACTTCCAGGGAGTGTCCCTCCTCCTGTTCTCCACCTGCAGGCAGCGCTGACACCTCAGCCGGCCCTTGCTGGCTTTTTGTCCAGGATCTGTGTCAGTGATGATGGGCACAGGGACGTGATCAGCTCTCCTGCTCTGGGGAACACCCTTCTTGTCGATGCCACACAGCTGACTCACCAGCTCCACCATGAAATCTTTGTGTGCCATGGGCTGCACCTTCTTGGCGCTGCTCATCTCCCGGTGCAAGATGAAGGCATTGGTTGTTGCAATGTCCAGGAAGTGCAGCAACACGGTTCTGTACCAGCGAGCAGTTTTTCTGTGGGTGGAGTAGTACTGAATGAGCTGGTCCGACAGGTCAACCCCACCCATATGTTTGTTGTAGGCCTTGATTGGTGTGGGACAGGGAACGTCTCTCACAGCCCAGCGTCCAGCTCCATCCTTCACCCTTCTCTGCACTGTGTCACCTGAAAACGCAGGATGGATGGTGGAGCACACAGACACCTCCCGTCTGTCCATCCACTTCACAAAGACGAGCGGACCCTCTCGGATCCACCTCACAGATCCACTTTCACATTTCTTGGTGAGAGCATTTGCCCTCCCACTGGGGCATCCTCTGCTGCCCTCCCTGTAGGTGCCACATGCTCCCAACTTCATCGCAGCCAGGTCCATGAACAGTTTGGGACTGGTGTAATAATTGTCCATGTAGATATGGTACCCAGTGCCGAGAAGGGACGGCTGAATAAGGCCCATGACCACGTCGTAAGACCGCCCGTGTTCACTTACAGTTTCGTTCTTGCCTGCGTATATGCTGAAGCTGATGGTGTAGCCACTGCTCGACTCAGCCAAGACAAAAAGTTTAATCCCCCATTTAGTCGGCTTGTCCTTCATATACTGTGTCATGCCACTTTTTGCCCTGGTCGCCACCATCCTCTCATCCACCGCCAGCTCCCTCCTTGGTTGGTAATGAGCCTGGCAGGCGTTGAGGATGTCATCATAAAGAGGCCGGACTCTGAACAGTTTGTCATAGCCTGGTGTTCCCTTCTTACTGTCATTCTGAGCATCCTCCTCAGGATCGCTGAGGTGGATGTTCCAAAATATGGATCGGAACCTGTCTCTGGTCATCACTTTGGCTGGCAGGGGCACAGACAAAATGTGATTCTGTTTCCAGTAGTCTTGGAGACTTGGCAGCGACACCAGCGACATGTAGCTCAGAAGACCAAAGAACTTGTACAGATCTTCCATCTCTACGTCGGTCCATCTGTATTTCTTCCCCAATTCCTTGTTTTTTGCAGCGTTCTTGTTGGTGTTGCTGCAGATTGTTAGGACTGCGTCAGTGGGGAAAAACAGCAGAAACAGGTCCTTTGGAGTGTGGTGGGAAAGGGAATCTACCTGAACTCCAGGTGTTCTCCGCGGCTGGAACCTGCTCCCTGTTGGAGCGGTGTCAGCCTCCCGCTCTGTCCTCCAGGGCTCAGGGCGGAGGGGCGGCTCTGCTGCCCGAGCCAGCGGGGATCTGGACCTGACGGGGGAACCACGCCGCTCCTTCCTGTGCGCAGACCGCCAGGTGGTGCGGTGCGCGCACGGCAGAGCCTCCTCTTCCTCCTCCTCCTCTTTCAAAATGAAAGAAATGACCTCCTCCTCTCGCTCCTCTTCCAACATGAACGAGGGGTCGTCCACCTCGTCGTCAAAGTCCTCACTCTCCGGCTCGGACTCCGAGTCCCGCTCAGACCCATCCGGGTACTGGAAGAGCTGCACCGCCCGCTCCACGTTCAGGAGTCGCCACATCGTGTTGCCACAGTTCAAATCTGTGAGATGTGAGAAACACTCGCTGTTACTCCCACAGCTCCTCCTGCACGTTCCCAGCGATGGGAAAGGGGGCGTGGTTTGTGAGCGCTTTCCTTAGAATAACACGTTTTTGTTTTATTTACTTTCCTACAGTTGCTTCCTGCACCAGACGTCACGTGACGTCTGGTGCAGGAAGCAACTGTATACAAATAAATAAAACAAAATGTATTTATCATAAGTCAACACGGTTTAGAAAGTCCGCACTTTCGACACAGAGATTCTGCGTCACGCTGCTACGTCATCGCAAATCGTGATCTGGTCGCTCCGACGCGTCCTTAGACTTCAGCATCCGCCTGGTTGTTCCACGTCATGAATTCCCAAATGTTTTGCAGACAGACAGTGTTGTGTGCTTACTGTAAGTAAAAGCATCTGCTAAATGCTCTCAATGTAAATGTAAATGTAAATGTAAATGTAAATGTAGGTGGATTAGCCTTTGCTCTCTACTTACCATGCTAAAAGAAATGTGCATCCCAATCAGCAGCCATGTAGTCACACAAAGCTGCTCGGTCTGCTCTCTAATTATCATACTAAAAGGAAAACATGCATCCACACCAAACATTCAGGAACACTTTCACCTTTCCCACAACTGAGCTGTCTGTTGATATCCTCTCTGTGGCCAGTCTGATCAAATTAACTTCATTTTTCAGAGATAAAACTTTAAAATCAGTCAAATTTGACCAGATCACAACACAAGGGTAGTACGTATACTGTCCATGTATAAAGAAAACACTCTGGAATACACCCTGTTTGTGCCCACTGCAACAGTTATAATCAATAAAATGAAATACTGACTTTACTGTCATTATCCTCTTTTGCTTCCACAATGATCCTGAGATAATAAAGTGATATTTATAACAAAATAACATGTTATTAATGACAATTTAAAATGCTTAAATGTGTTTTTAATGTGTATTGATTGATGTGTTAACAGAACAGAAAGCAACATGGAACCAATAACTGCTAATTCATGAATTTGTGGGAGCCGACTGTCTTCTAATCCAGGCAAACTGAGCTTAATGCTGTATACTGGTGTGAAATAACACATCTCAAAGAATACTCATACAACAAATCCCATGTTTCCCCTCACATCTCCATCTCACTTGTCGTTATTGTCCTGGTTATTAAGTTGTCTCTGTCTGCTGCAGGGAGGTTTGATGAAGCTGTGATTGAAGAGAGGAGGAAGGCTACAGAGGCCATGCTGCTGTTCACCACCAGCATCCCTGCACTCTACAACAGCCCACAGCTCAAAGACTTCTTCAGAGTAAGACACACTCACAAACACAAATACAGGAAGTGACACAGATATGGAATACATGTCGCCTCCCTTTATCCTCTCAGGGTGGCGAGGTCACCAGACCTCTAGATCCGACCCCCATGTCCTCCGCCGGGCCGCTGCCTCCCCCTCTCATCCCGCTCCCCAAGCGAAGGGCCTCGGACTGTGAACCTGCAGAGGAAGAGGAGGGGAGGGAGGCTCCCCCCTTACCCCAGGACTTGGGCACTAATGTGGGCTTGGAGGTGGGAGAACCGGAGGTGGCGGCTGAGGCCTACAGCGAGATGGGAGGCTCTCCGAGGGCAGAAGAACCAGAGGAGACAAGCGATCCAGAGCTGGATGACAGAAGTATGATGGAGAGACCAACATCTGCAGGAATTTACACTCTCTGCTCTTATTTTGACTCCTTGTTAATCTTTTTTACCTTTTGGTTTGTGTCTCCGCCTCCAGTCCCGTCCCCACCCACAGACCTCCTCTCACCGGAGGCCCAGGAGGAAGAATTTGATTCACTGTTTGACTCGGTGGCAGAAGTCCCGCCGCCGAAGGAGGACGGTCCACCTCCGCTGTCTGATAACGACCTGGCTGTGTTTGATCCCTGCTATAAACCAGGTGAAAATAAATGTGAATGATACATATAAAACAAAACCGCTGTCTTAATCCCTCAGTCTAATCAGATGTGTCATCTAGATTCATTTTCCATGTTTAACTCATGTAATAATTCACCATGTTGACCATTTCTTTACAGGCCGTCCTGCCAAATCACCTGCATGAGTTAACAAACATGATCTGAAAATCCAAATCCACGAAGCCATTCCATCGTCTATCAAAATGTTTTATTTTTGCAGCGCTGATGTGTAGGTCCTTGCCGAACTATTAAGAAACTGACTCTCTATAAAGGATACATGGAGTCAAGTGTGATTTAAGGCCACGTGGTCACATTTGAATATCACATTGAGAATGTAACAGCAGTAACATCACTAGATGGCAGAGACGAGCTGTAACTGACTGTCTCTGTCCTGTTGGACCACCGACAATCCTGAGCCTGCTTTTGACTTCCGTGATTGAAAATGAATGCTCATTTTAATTTCGGTGTTTCCCAAAGCCAGAGATGACGTTCTCCAATGTCTTGTTTGTCTTCAACCCAAAGATAGTTGGTTTACTGACATACAGAAAGAAAGGAACCAGAAAAATACTCATATTGTGAGATTTAAAATTGAGAATTTAGAGGGTTTTTTCTCTTCTTCAAAAGTTGTTCAAACTGGTCGATTCACTCTAAGAATTGCATCGAGAACTAATTGATGGATTGTAGTTTGTATGGGTAGCGTGGCCGAGCGGTCTAAGGCGCTGGATTAAGGCTCCAGTCTCTTCGGGGGCGTGGGTTCGAATCCCACCGCTGCCAAGGATCCTTTTCAGCTGCTTGATGGAACGAGCCGTCCAACTGTACTCCTGTATGCTCTACAGGCACTTCTGACTAATCCTGCAATAAGCAGTTATGTTGGTCTAAGATGTCAAAGTGCATTATAAATGCCCAGAATACAAAGGGACTTCATCAGACATCTTATTTTGTCCAACCTACAGCAGACAATCCTAAATATTTCTGTTAATTTTCATATTAGACAAAGAAAAATCAAACTCTGAGCAGCTGGAACCAGACAGGAGAAGAAAAACACTATCTAATAATCTTTGAGATCCTGATCATTTCACAAATGTGAAATCAAACACAATATTGCTGAACACAACTTTTAAAAAAAACCTTTGTAATTGTGTAAATCATTTCTTCTCTCTGTGTTTCAGATGGAGCCATTTCCTCCAGCGACCACTCGGAGTTGCTCTCTCTGCCGCCGACCAGTCTGAACGGAGGGGACGCGGGTTACCTGAACCAGGCCGCCAGCGAGCTGACGGCTGCGATGGAGAAGGAGAAGGAGGGGGAGTTTAGCAGTGCCATCTGCGGGTACAGGACGGCGGTGGATATACTGATCACTGGAGTGCAGGGTGAGGCCAAACATTTAAGGAGGGAGTTCATTAACAGTGTCCGGTGGTGCACAGCCACGTTTCTTTGTCATGCACAGTCTTGCATTTGAGCCCGATGCACTCATTGACTCAACGTGCCATTTTAGCTGAATGCACTCAGGAAGCGCACGAGCCAGCTGCGTTGCTATAGTGACTGATCTGCACTCAGCTGCAAAAATTGCAAATTACGTGTCCGTGCTCTATTTGCAAATAAGCTAGTGCATCAGCACAAATTGTATTGTGCACTTACCTATAACATCTTGTTTACTGTGTTTACTCTGCAGCACATATTCTGATGTGCCGCTCACACACTCACACAGCTGACACACACACGTACACACATGTACACACACAGGTGAGCGGACACGGCGCATCAGAGCGTGCTTGTTGTGTGAACTCATCATAAAACCAACACTGCTGTCTTGTCCCAGTATTTACTGTCCTGCTATAGCCAACGTAAACTGTGTCACTAGCCTTAGATATATCTGTTGTGTCACTAATAACTCATGAAGAGAACGATCTCTGGTCTTTTGCATGTTTTCATGGGTAGCGTGGCCGAGCGGTCTAAGGCGCTGGATTAAGGCTCCAGTCTCTTCGGGGGCGTGGGTTCGAATCCCACCGCTGCCAAGGATCCTTTTCAGCTGTACTGTGCCACACAAAGAGGCCACAACATCTCTCAAGTCATTTCCACATACTGATTTGTGTGAACAGACTCTCATACAGCCTCAGTCTTTAAGAGTGCCAAGCGTCTAGTGTCTCTGGAGGTCGAGGTCGGAGGCCCACCAGTTGGAATTTTTCTACTGTAGTTGCATTAAACAAGGGACGAACAAATTGTGAAATTGGGAGCCAACAAAAATTCCTATAGCACTGTTTAAAATAACGATTGAGCCAGTAGCTGATACTGATACACAAAACATTTCTTTGTTGTAGTAGGAATTAGTTTTTATTGGATTGAGTATGAATTCAACAGGGGGCCAGTTCTTACATATCGCTGCTTTAAAACTGTTTTATAAAAACTTGACAGTGAAGTTCTAATCACTTTACTCCAGCTGTCTTTATCTCTTTATAATCTGCATATCGGCTGTATATTGGCTGATAGTATCTGCCAAACGATATATCAGTCAGGCTCTAGTTTTCTAGTTCACCTTTTGTGCCATTAACAAAGAAATCCTCATTATAGATGTGTAACTGAAGTGTTTCATGACCCTGTCTACAAATCTATGAAACAACCTTTAACATGACCTTCTTCCGCCTGAAAAACATTCTTGTTATGAAAAGTAACTGCTTCAAAAAACCTTCTCAGTCGCCTTCAGACTCAGTGAGTGAGAATTTTTCAGTTCTTCTGCAGCCATACAAACTGATGTGACACAGCAGATACGTGTCGTCCATTACCATCGTTAAATGTCATCATGATTGCAGATATCAGTCATTAAGGCCGATATCAGCAGATAACTGCGGACAGAAAGAAGTGCAGTATCGCCTCCTTTTCCTGTTCAAGTATAGTATGGGTCCGCTCCATTTTAAGGTAACAGAGGTGCTGTCTCGTGGTAGCGTGGCCGAGCGGTCCAAGGCGCTGGATTTAGGCTCCAGTCTCTCTGGGGGCGTGGGTTCGAATCCCACCGCTGCCAATCTATCTATTGTTTGTCTGAAGGAGAACGTCACAGAACTATTCCTGACTGGGACTCATCAGAACTAATGAACTGCATCAACAAGTCAGACAGTTCATGCAATTCTGGAAATGTGTTATGACAAATGAATCACTAATAAAAAGTTACGTTTCAAATCAGTAAGACACAAAGACTTGTTTTCACCTTTCAGACTGTTATTGTAAAGACAGTCTGTGCTGAGCCAGCTATTGTTTGAAAAGTATCCTGACCAGCTAAATCTAATCAGAGCTCCTCTCTGTGGTTTCAGAGGAGACATTTAAACATGTTCATGACTGATTTTTTTGTCTAAACAACCTAAATATGTGCACTCTCTTTGTTGTCATGATTAATAAACTCAGTAAACAAACTGACGTTAAGCTACAACACAATTTCCCGCTGTTTTACTTTGTTCATATGTGGCGGACCCTGCCACCTTTCTAGCTTCAAACAGTGACCTCATTTTCATCCGTGAACAGCTTGTTTGTTCAGTTATGGAAAAGGTAAATTTTATTTATTATTATTATTACCTCGTCAGTATTGTAAGCATTAGAATTCTGAGTTTGAATTTCTTCTCTGAAACTACAGAATGCCCCTTTAAGTGTGTGGTGTGCTACAAACACGTGATCCTCTCATAGATCATCTGTACAGATCTATTCCTGACGGGTGAACTTCGACCCACCTTCCCCCACGAGTTGCAACACTGATACATGTACAGTTATCAGGTAGCGTGGCCGAGCGGTCTAAGGCGCTGGATTAAGGCTCCAGTCTCTTCGGGGGCGTGGGTTCGAATCCCACCGCTGCCAAGAATCTTTTCCAGCGACTTGAAATCATAGAAATAAGACCTGATTCATTCACCTGATCATGTCGTGGTTTCATCTCATCTTCATCTTCTTGTGTTTGTGTTTGATCCGTCCAGGAGACCCAGATCCAATACGCCGGGAGTCCGTGATGAGAAGGACGGCCCAGTACCTGAAGCACACTGAGATGCTGGTTGACAGGCACTCCTCACCAACCCACACTCAGACACCTGCACACACACATTCACAGGACTCTTAGACACACACACGCGTATTTATACACACTGTTCACACACATGAAGACGGATCAAAGATGCAGAAGCTCAGGGTTGTGACATACATACAGAATGAGAACACACACTCGTCTGGATCACAGCATTCAGAAAGAAACCACCACACACACACACACAGACACACACACACACACACACACACACACACACACACACACACTCCTGAGGTACACACTACTCCACAGACTGTTTCTGGAGCCTTCCTTTGTTTAATGAAAAATCTGTGATTTACAAAATTGAAGTATCTGGAAACTGCAAGTAACCGTACATGTAACGGATCACTGGATCTTTTCTCTGACATTGTTTTCTTTTTTTCAACATAATAATGATTATGTACATCAGTCATTCGCATTTTGCACAATGTTTTTGTTAATAAATATGAATCAAACTGAAACGAAGCAGATGATGTTTTTTCTTGGCTCAGAGTTCAGGAGGAGGAGGAGGTAGCTGCTGGATTACATGATGAACGGTCACAGGTCCAGGAGATGTGAGTAGATCTGACCTCAGGAATCAACTTTAGAATCACAAACAGTGTCAGGAGCGTCACTCTAAAGATGCATCTCACCACAGTCACTATTACTGGTCACACAATGTAGTCAGTCACGTCAGCCAAGTATCACAATAAGATTAATTTCTGTTGTTTTTGGATTATTTGAACACCAAACACATGCAGATTAAGAGAAAAGTCAACTGCATGACTTTTACCTAAATATGTAATCCTGTTACTGGGACTCTGTTACTCCCTGTGCCTGTTACTCAACATCTGCAATAAATGCACAGGACTCAGTAATTTTCAATATTCCTTTTCAGTAATGATATTTAAGTGCACAATGGCTCGATTGAAGGCGTTGCAGTAGCAAGGCAGTACCTCTGAGAGGCGCTGTTAGCCATTAGATCACATCAGTTACACTTCCTCTAGAGCAGAATCTCCTGGTTTGTGGAGTTCTTTTAAGTGTTTACCACCTGGTACCGCTGCACAGGTAGTCAGATATTATGGAACTGAACTGTAGTGCTGCAGAGACGTCCTGACCTCCAGAGGGACGAGAGCGTGTTTGTCTGGTCGAGACCCCAACAAATGTCACATCATCATCATTCCAGTAGTAAACGATCACTCCTGCTAATCATCCTGCAGTCTGCTGAAATAATCCCATTATGTTTTATTCCTCACCATATCCTGCAGCCGCACCTCTGTTAATCAGCTCGTTCTCATACTTCATTCTCAGCTGAGTAATTCTGATATGAAAGCTGCTGTTCAGCGCCGTGCGGTCCAGAATCACTTGAGTTGGGTTTTGTTGATGGACCCCTCAGCCTGTAACACAGTAATCAAGTGACACACACCTCTAGCTAGCTTGTTTGTTTCCTCATGCAAAATTAACTTTACTTCCCACAATTCCCTGCAACATGGCACATGTCCTCTTCCCATGCCCAAATCTGCTTAAGAAATAGTTATAAGACACAAAACACCCACACGCAGCTAAGGCTCCCAGTCTGGACCACTAGCTGCATGGCTAATCAGGCTAACAGCCAGCTGTTACACAGGTTATACAGCAGCTGGCCAATTCTTACATACATTATAAATGCAAATTGCAGCTTATTAACTATCCAGCTTCTTTTCACAGACACTTGTGTCCAAAGCAACTTACAGTTATTCATACATACAT